>NC_142867.1:197112500-197435000 GCF_051225735.1 Oryctolagus cuniculus
ACCAAGTTCACTCCTCAGTTGGCCACAACGGCCGGAGCTGCACCGATCCGAAGCCAGGAGCCAGGAGCTTTTTCTGGGTCTCCCACATAGGTGCAGGGGCCCAAGGACTTGGGCCATCTGCTGCTGCTTTCCCAGACCATAGCAGAGTGCCGTATTGGAAGTGGAGCAGCCAGGAGTTGAACTGCGTCCACATGGGATGCCGGCACTGCTAGTGGCAGCTTTACCCTCTATGCTACAACATCGGCCCCTACTCTGCTTCTAATCCAGCTCCCTGCTAAATGTGCCTGGGAGAGCAGGTACTTGGGCCCCCACCACCAGTGTGGGAAACCAACATAGAGAGTTCTGGCTCCTGGCCTAGCCCAACCTCAGATTGTTGGGGCCATTTGGGGAGTGAACTAGAGAATGCAATATGGATATCTCTCTCTGTCTCTTTCAAATAAATTATTTGAAGATTTATATTGAAACACTTTTTGAAAATTAATTTGGGAGAGTATGAGACAGAGAACTTTCACCCACTGGTTCACTTCCAGCTGTCTACAATAATCAGGGCCAAAGCCGGAGCCAGGAACTCAGTCTCATATGGGTAGCAGGTACACCGCCCCCCACTACTGTTGAACCCTCACCTGCTGCCTCCCCAGGTTGCACAGAAGCAAGGAAGCTAGAATCAGGAGCAGACCCCACACTTGAACCCAGGCATACTTGGGGAGTGAACCAGTGGATGGAAGACCTCTTTCTCTGCCTCTGCCTCTCTGTAACTCTGCCTTTCAAATAAAGAAAAAAAAAAATTTTTTTTTTTTTTTAAATCTCATACACCTGAGGCTGATGTTGTGGTGTGGTGGGTCAAGCTGCCACCTGCGATTCTGGCATCCCATATGGGCACTGACTGGTTTGTGTCCCAGTTGTTCCACTTCTGATTCAGCTCCCTGCTAAAGTGCCTGGGAAAGCAGCAGAAGATGGCCTAAGTGCTTGGGCCTCTGAACCCACGTGGGAGATAGCGATAGAGCCCTGGCTGTTGCAGCCATCTGGGGAGTTTACAGGGGATGATGGATCTCCCTCTCTTCTCTTTGTAACTCTGCATTTCAAAAACAAACAAACAAAACCTCATATAACTTTAGTGTCTTTTTCAAAACTCCGAAGTGTAGTTTAACAATATTAGCTAAACTACAGATTTCAGTTGGAATAAAGTATGGAATATGTTAATGATTCATAGATGCTCTGTATTCTTCTGAGTGTGTCAACCCCTCTTTTATTATTACTGCATCACCAGACACAAGTTACTTGACCTCTAACCTTAATTCATAATAGTGTAAGTGATGTGTAAGGTTTTATTTTATCTGAATTTGTGGAGATTTTAAAAATGCATATTTAATAAACATTCATGTTACCAACTAGACATTTAAAACTTACATGATTTTACTTAGTGCTCTTTGAAAAGGAACCTTGGGGTCTTTGAACTACCCACCAGTTGGGATAACTGCGTCATATATTAGAGTGCCTGGGTTCAAGTTTTGGCTCTGCTCCCAGACCCTGGGAAGTAGAGATGATGGCTCAGGAAGTTAGGTTCCTGCCACCACATGGAAGAGCTGGAGTGAATTTACTTCAGGCATTTGAGGAGATGGATGGGACTTGTAAATCCATTAGGGGCATTCTCCCCCTTTCCCTGTCTCTTAAATACATTTAAAAAAAATTCACTTAACACATTCTACAGGTAAATATACATACTCTTTTATCACCTAATTCACATAAGTATAAACTTAATTTTTTAAAAGATTTTTATTTTTAAAGATTTATTTTATTTATTTTGAAAGACAGTGTTACAGGTAAAGGTAGAGCCAGAGAAACATAGAAAGGTCTTCCATCCTCTGGTTCACTCCCCAAATGGCCACAATGGCAGAGCTGCGCTGATCTGAAGCTAAGAGCCAGGAGCTTCTTCTGGATCTCCCACGTGGGTGCAGGGGCCCAAGCACTTGGGCCATCTTCTGCCGCTTTCCCAGGCCATACCAGAGAGCTGCATTGGAATTGTAGCAGCCAGGGATTGAACCGGTGCCCATATAGGATGCCAGTGCTGCAGGTGGCAGCTTTACTTACTACACAGCACTGGCCCCTTAATATATTTTTTATTTCGCCTTATCTACTAAGATAAATTAACAACTATTTTCTCACTATTACTGGTAAAATGTTTTATTTTAACTTCTTTCATCATTAAAATAATTCAGCATTAACTGAGTTGTAAAATATTCCATATCTCTAAAACATTGCAAAAACATTTTATAGAAATTTCTATAAAACTCTCCAAATCTGTAGTTTTCCTCTTGATTTATATGATAATCACATGAAGAAGATAGGAACTCAACAGAAACTGGGATTTTTAAAAAATTATTTTTGGGCCGGTGTCGTAGCTCACTAGGCTAATCCTCCACCTGAGGTGCGGATATCCCGGATTCTAGTCCTAGTCAGGACGCCGGATTGTTGTCCCGGTTGTTCCTCTTCCAGTCCAGCTCTCTGCTGTGGCCCGGGAGTGCAGTAGAGGATGGCCCAAGTGCTTGGGCCCTGCACCCCATGGGAGACCAGGAGGAAGCACCTGGCTCCTGGCTTCGGATCGGCCATTTTGGGGGGTGAACCAACGGAAGGAAGACCTTTCTCTCTGTCTGTCTCTCACTGTCTAACTCTGCCTGTCAAAAAAATAAAAATAAATTATTTCTGTATGTATTAGGATTTTCAAATTTGGCTGTATATCCTAATTATAGGGAGGAGAATGTCTTTTCTCATCTTACCTCTCAAGATTTATTCATTTGTTTGACAGGCAAAGTGACTGGAGAGAGGTAAGATAAAGAGATCTTCTGTCTACTGTTTAACACCCCAAATGGCCACAAGAGCTTGGGACTGGACCATTCCAAAGCCAGGAGCTGGGAATTCCATCCAGGTCTCTGTGGGTGGCAGGGACTTAAGTACTTGAGCCATCATCTGCTGCTTCTAGGACACATTTAAAGAGAGCTAGATAGGGATTGGAACAGCTGGGCTAGATAGGGATCGGAACAGCTGGGCCTTGAACTGGCACTCTGATATGGGATACAGGTGTTTCAAGGGGTGGCTTAACCCACATCACAACACCTGCCCCAGGAAGTAGAATTTGCTAAAAGAAATTCTGGATACTTTTATTAACCTGGATAGTGCCTGGGCTAGATACCCTTCATTTTACATTTTAGAAACTACCTCTCCCTTCCTCCCTCCCTCCTTCTCTTCCTTCCGTTTAGGTGAAAGTATTTGTAAATCTTATGCCTCCTCTTAACTTTTTTTTTTTTTTTTTAAAGAATGGTGCTGTTGCTGTGGCATAGAGGATAAAGCTGTGATACCAGCATCCCATACATAAAATCATCCATTTAGATTGAAAAATTCAGTAACATTTAGTACCTTTACAGTGTTGTGCTGGTGGTCTGTCTAGTTGTAAAGCATTTTTTTGACTTCAGTCTAATGCACCATACATATTTAAGTGTTGTCTAACCATTTTCATGTCTCCCCAGTCTCTGGCAAACACTAGTTTACTTTTTTTTTTTTTTTTAAAGATTTTTATTTATTTGAAAGGCAGAGTTACGCAGAGACAGAGAGAGAAGTCTTCCATCCGCTGGTTCACTCCCTAATGGCCACAATGGCCAGAGCTGCACTGATCTGAAGCCAAGAGCCGGGAGCCTCTTCCAGGTCTCCCGCGTGGGTACAGGAGCCCAAGGACTTGGGCCATCTTCTGCTGCTTTCTCAGTCCGTAGCAGAGAGCTGGATCAGAAGTAGAGCAGCCGGGACTTGAACCAGTGCCCATGTGGGATGCTGGTACCACAGGCGGAGGTTTAGCCTCTTCTGGGTCTCCCACACAGGTGCAGGGTCCCAAGGGGTTGGGCCATCTTCCACTGCTTTCCCAGGTCAGAGCAGAAAGCTGGATTGGAAGTGGAACAGCCAGGACTTGAACCGATGCCCATAGGATGCTGGCACTGCAAGCAGCGGCTTTACCACTATGCCACAGCACTGGCCCCTGGTTTACTTTCATTCTTAGTGGATGTACTTACTCTAGATATTTAACTTTTTTTTAAAGATTTATTTATTTGAAAGGCAGAATTAGAGGCAGAGACAAAGACAGAGGGGTTTTCCATCCTCTGATTCACTCCTCAAATGGCCAGAACTGAGCTGATTTGAAGACAGGTGCCTCTTCCGAGTCTTCCACACGGATGCAGGGACCCAAGGGATTGGGCCATCCTCCACTGCTTTCCCAGGCCACAGAGAGCTGGACCAGAAGTGGAGCAGCTGGAACTGTAACCAGCACCAACATGGGATTCTGGCACTGCTTGCAGCAGCCTTACCCATTAGGCTACAGCGCCAGCCCCAGGATATTTAATATTAATAGAAGCATACAGTATGCAACTTTTACTATCTGGATTTTCTTTTTTGTTTTTAATAAGGAGCAAACTTTTTTCTTGTTTTAAATTTATTTATTTTATTTGAAAGGCGGAGTTACAGAGAGAAAGGGAGAGATAAAGATAGATCTTCCCTCTGTTGGTTCACTCCCCAAATGGCAACAATAGCCAGGGCTGGACTGGGCCAGGCCGAAGCCAAAAGTCAGGATGTTCATCCAAGTCTCCCACATGAGTGTAGGGGCCCAAGCACCTGGGCCATCTTCTGCTGCTTTCCCAGGCATTAGAAGGGAGCTGGATCAGAAATGATCCACTGGGACTTAAACCAGCCCCAATATGGGATACCAGCATTGCAGGTGGCAGCTTGACTGATTACACCACAGTGCTGGCCCCATCATATCTGGATTTTCACTTAGCATATTTTTCAGATCCATCCTCCTTGTAGCAATGTGCTCGTATTTTATTCCTCTTTATGTGGATAGATAAAATCCTGTTTTATGTATATACCATAATTTGTTTCTGCATTAATTTGATGAATACTTTTTTTGTATCTACTGTTGGGATCCAGGGTTAGTACTGCAGTGTACCTGCCTGTACATGTAGTATTTAATGGAGCACCTATTTTCAGTTTTTTTGTGGGGGATGTACTTAGGAATTGTGGGGTTAAATAGGAATTCTGTATTTAACTTTTGCAGATACTTTGTCCACAGCTACTGGACCAGTTTAATACATTCCTGTCAGCAATATAAGAAGATTCCCGTTTCCCTATATCTTCACCAGTATTTATGATTTTCCTCATCTCTTTCTCTCTCTCTCTCTCTCTCTTTTTTTTTTTTTTTTTTTGAAGATTTTTATTTATTTGAAAGAGCTACAGAGAGGGAAAAATAGACATCATCCATCCGCTCCCCAAATTGGCGCAATGACCAGGGCTGAGCCAGACTAAAGCCATGAGTTTCATCTAGGTCTCCTACATGGGTACAGGGGCCCAGGGATTTGGCCATCTGCTGCTGCTTTCTCAGCCACATTAGCAGGGAGCTGGGTTGGAAATGGTACTGCCAACTGGCACCCATATGGAATGCTGGCGGTGCAGATAGGCTTAACCTGGTGCAGCCGGGAGCTTAAGCATTTAGTTCACAATACTGGCCCTCACCCTCCTTTTTAAGTTGCAGCCATCCTTAGGGGATGTGAAGTGATATGTTATTGTGGTTTTGATTTGCAACTTTCTAATGACTAACAACTTTGAGTAACAATAAATTTGCTTTTTGGCCACGTATATATCTTCTTTGGAGAACTGGCTATCCTTTCCCTACTTTTTATTTGGGTTATCTGTGTTTATATATATATATGTATGTATGTATATGTATATATATATATATGTATGTATATGTATATGTATATATTTATTTATTTGAAGAAGTTACACAGAGAGAGGAGAGGCACAGAGAGAGAGAGAGAGGTCTTCCATCCGCTGGTTCACTCCCCAAATGGCTGCAACGGCCGGAGTTGTGTCAATCTGAAGCCAGGTGCCTCTTCCTGGTCTTCCATGTGGGTGCAGGGGCTGAAACACTTGGGCCATCTTCTACAGCTTTCTCAGGCCACAGCAAAGAGCTGGATTGGAAGAAGAACAGCCAGGACTAGAACTGCCGCCCATATGTGATGCTGGCGCCACAGGTGGAGAATTAACCTACTGCGCCACAGCACCAGCCCCACGTCTTTCAATTTCGGTTAGATTTTTTTTGGGTGCCAATTATAAATGAAATTGTTTTCTTATCCTTTTCGGTGTATTCATTGCTAGTGTATTGAAATAAGAGTATTGATCATGTATCTAACAACTTTGCTGAATGTTAGTTCTAGTAGCTTTTTTTGTGGATCCTTTGGGATTTTTCTCATATATATATATATGAGAAAAGAATCATGTTTTCTGTAAATAGCAATGGTTTTATTTCTGCTTTCAATTAATGTTTCTTTATTATTGTACTGGCAATAAACTTCCAGCACAATGTTGAATACCAATGTTGAAAGCAGGCATCTTTGCTTTGTTCCTAACCTTAAGAAAAAGATTCAGTCTTTCATCATTGAGTTTGATGTTGGCTGTGGGCTTTTCATAAATGCCTTTTATCATATTAAGGTACTTCCCTTTTTATAGTTTTCTGGAAGATCATTTATTTTTTTATTTATAGAACCACAGAAGAGGGAAGAGAGAAAGAGAAAATATCTCCCTTCTGCTGATATACACTCCCTAAATAACCGTAACAGCTAGTTCTGGGCCAGGCTGGAGCCAAGAATTGCATTCAGATCTCCCACTTGGTTGGCAGAGGCCCAACTACTTGGACCATCTTCTGCCTTCCCAGATGCTTTAGCTGAAAGCTGAATTAGAAGCAGAGGAACCAGGACTCTAATCAGCACTCTTATAAGCAATGGCTTAATTGCTATGCCACAATGCTTGCCCCTAGTCTGTCATTTTTAAATGAAAATTTGCTCATGTGATTACACTACCCAGAAGTGTATGTAAATTAAACTCTGAACCAATTAACATACTCCTTTGGTCAAATTTTTGTGCTTTGTTCTTCAGCAATATTGGGCTATTCATGTTTAAAAAAAAAACTTGTGTTTTTTTATTTTTTTATATTTTCATTATTTATTTATTTGACAGAGTTACAAACAATGAGAGAGAGAGAGACAGAGAGAAAGCTCTTCCTTCCGTTAGGTCACTCGCCAAATTGCTGCTACAGCCAGAGCTATGCCAATCCGGAGCCAGAACCCAGGTGCTTCTTCCTGGTCTCCCATGTGGGTGCAGGGCCCAAGCTGTGGGCCATCTTCTACTGAATTCCCAGGCCACAGCAGAGAGCTAGACTGGAAGAGGAGCAACTGGGACTAGAACCCCACGCCCATATGGGAGGCAGGCAGAGGATTAACCTAGTGTGCCACGGTGCCGGCCCCAAAAAAACTTGTTTTTAAGATTAATAAATATATTTATTTGAAATTAAGAGTTACAGAGAGGCAGAGGCAGAAGAGGGAGAGAGAGAGAGAGAGGTCCTCTATCTGCTGATTGACTCCCCAACTGGCTGCAGTGGCTGGAGCTGGGCCGATTTGAGGCCAGGAGCCTCTTCCAGATTTCCCACACAGGTGCAGGTGCCTAAGGGGTTGGGCCAGCCTCCGTTGCTTTTTCAGGCCATAGCAGAGAGCTGGATCAGAAATGGAGCAGCTGGGATTCGAACTGGCACCCATATGGGATGCCAGCACTGTAGACAGTGGCTTTACTCACTAGGCCACAATGCCTGCCCCTAAAAATGTATTTATTTGAGAGGTAGAGTTACGTACAGAAAGGGAGAGGGAGAAAGAGAGGGGGAGAGAAAGAGAGAGATAGAGATAGAGGTGTCTTCCAAACATTGGTTCACTCCCCAGATGGCCTCAATGGTCGGAGGTGGGCTGATCAGAAGCCAGAAGCTTCTTCCTGGGTCTCCCACATCGGTGCAGGGGCCCAAGCACTGGGGCCATCTTCTGTTTTCCCAGGCCATTAGCAGGGAGCTAGATCAGAAGTGGAGCAGCTGGGACTCCAACTGGTGCACATATGGGGTGCCAGCACTGTGGGCAGAGATTTAGCCTACTGCGCCACAGTGCCGGCCCTGGGTTATTTACTTCTGGAGTATGTAGAATAATGGGTTTCCCACAGTTTTTAACCTCCTAATTCCTGGTACCTGTAAATATGTTAGGTTACATGTCAAAGGGGAGTTTGATCAGCTGACTTTAAAATAAGGAGATATGTTGGATTATCTTGGTGGGCCTGATATAATCACAGAGTTTCTTAAAAGTGGAAGAGGGAGGCAGAAAATGATTGAAAGATGTGATTTTGGAAAGGTCAATAGAAAAGAACATTGCTTTGAAGATACAGGAAAAGAGGCCGAGGTCAGAAGATGCCCTGTAGGAGCCAGGGCATTGTTATTGTCTTCTCTCCCCTCTCCCTTTTCCTCTCCCACTCTTCCCCCCTCCCCTTTCCCTCCTCTCTCTTTTTACCTTATTTCTGCTGTCTAACTATAATAGGGTTTTTTGTTTTGTTTTTGTTTTTGTTTTTGTTTTTGACAGGCAGAGTGGACAGTGAGAGAGAGAGACAGAGAGAAAGGTCTTCCTTTGCCGTTGGTTCACCCTCCAATGGCCGCCGCGGCCGGCGCGCTGCGGCCGGCGCACCGCGCTGATCCGATGGCAGGAGCCAGGAGCCAGGTGCTTTTCCTGGTCTCCCATGGGGTGCAGGGCCCAAGCACCTGGGCCATCCTCCACTGCACTCCCTGGCCACAGCAGAGGGCTGGCCTGGAAGAGGGGCAACCGGGACAGAATCCGGCGCCCCGACCGGGACTAGAACCCGGTGTGCCGGCGCCGCAAGGCGGAGGATTAGCCTAGTGAGCCGCGGCGCCGGCCTTATAATAGGGTTTTAGAATATATTTTTTATAGTATATTCTCACTTTATGAGCTATACCTCTAGCTTAAAATTTAATCATGCTTTTCAGTTTTAGAATAAATGCCCAAGAGATATTTTACTTAGCCTTTCTTTTCTATTGAATTGCACTCTGTATTTTATATGGTAGGCTATTGACATGTGTTTGAATGAATCTTAATGTACTTGTGGATTAGGTCCTATAATCTTAAATGGTTAATTCTTCAAACCATATAATGAGATCAAGATTGCTGTGAGGTATAACAGGATAATGTTTTTTTTCTAAACAAGAAATGTGCAGTGGGGGGCAAGATGCTAGTTAGGACACCCATGTATCACTTCAGAATACCTGAGTTCAGTCTTTGGCTCCTGCTCCTGAATCCAGCTTTCTGCTAATGTGGACCCTAGGAGGTTGTGATGATGGCTCAAGTAATTGAGTTCCTATCACCCATGTGGCAGTCTTGCACTGAGTTTTTTTCTCCTGGCTTCACCTCCCAACTGTTGCAGGCATTTTGGGAATGAGTCATCAGGAGGTTTTAGTCTCTCCCTCTTCTCCCCTTCCCCCTCCTTCCTTCTCCTCACTCCCTTCCTCTCTCTCTCTCTTAAATAAATATATGAATAAGTATTTTAAAAAATGCATCTGGAGGGGCTGGCATCATGGTGTAGTGGATTAAGCTGACACCTGTGACAGCATCCCATATGGGTGTTGGTTGGATTCCTGGCTGCTCCACTTTAGATCCAGTTCCCTGCTAACGAAGGGAACTGAAAAGCAGTGGAGGATGGCCCCCAAATACCTGGGCCCTTGCACTTACGTGGGAGACCTGGAACAAGATCCTCACTTTGGCATAGTCCAGCCATTGTGGTAGTTTGGGGAGCGAGCCAGCAGATGGAAGATATCTCTATCTCTTTCCCTTCACCCCGCCCACCCACCGACTCACTCTTTCAAATAAATAAATAAATATATTTTTAAAGATATGTCTTGGAGACTGCCAAAAAAATATTAAGAAAAGGGGGCCATGGCCAGTGCTGCGGCTCAATAGGCTAATCCTCCGCCTGCAGCACTGGCACACCGGGTTCTAAGTCCCGGTTGGGGCGCCGGATTCTGTCCCGGTTGCCCCTCTTCCAGTCCAGCTCTCTGCTGTGGCCCAGGAAGGCATTGGAGGATGGCCCAAGTGCTTGGGCCCTACACCCACAGGGGTGACCAGGATAAGTACCTGGCTCCTGGCTTCGGATCAGCATGGTGCGCCGGCTGTAGCGCGCCAGCCACAGCGGCCATTGGGGGGTGAACCAACGGCAAAAGGAAGACCTCCCCCCGCCAAAAAAAAAAAAAAAAAAAAAAGGATGGCCCAAGTCCTTGGGCCCTGGACCCATGTGGGAGACCTGGAGGAAGTTCCTGGCTTGGGATCTGCGTAGTTCTGGCCATTGCGGCCATTTGGGGGTTGAACCAGTGAGTGGAAGACCTTTCTCTCTCTGTGTAACTCTGACTTTCAAATAAATAAATAAAATATTAAAATTTTTTTTAAAAAGTTTAATTCTCTAATTTTGATTTAGAATGTGGAGAAAATGCAGAATTATTTTTCCTTAAGTGAAAACAAATTTCTAATAATAAAGGAAAAACTTACGTCCCTTTTTGTGTATCACCTTTTCAGTATTTACTGAATGTTATATTTGTGTCTTGCAGAATGGAGATGTATGCATTTCGATTCTTCATCCGCCTGTAGATGACCCACAGAGTGGAGAACTACCCTCTGAAAGGTGGAATCCTACTCAGAATGTGAGGTAAGGTATTATGTAAGAATAGGCTGTTTTTGAGTAAGTCCTTATGTTCTTTGTCTCTGGTAAAGTAAAATTATACATTGTCCTATAAAATGTACAAGTTTTATAAAATGTTAAGTTGTTTTGTCTTCACTTAGAACTTTCATTTTGAAGAGTTGTGTTTACAAAGCAGTACTGTGTATGATTCTGATTTCCCTGTGTTTGCCATGAAGGAGATTTTATTTTTTCTTCCTTTTCTTAAGATTTATTATTTTTATTTATTTGAAAGCAGAGTTAGAAAGAGAGAGAGAGATCTTGTGTCTGCTGGCTCACTCCCAAATGGGCACAATGGCTGGGGCTCTGCCAGGCTAAAGACAGGAGCCCAGAGCCTCCTCCAGGTCTCCCACGAGGGTGCAGGGGCACAAGGACTTGGGCCGTGTTCTACTGCTTTCCTAGGTGCATCACCAGGGAGCTGGATCAGAAATGGAGCAACCAGGACATGAACTGGCACCCATGTGTGTTGCTGGCATCGCAGGCATCAACCTTACCAGCTATACCACAGTACCAGCCCTGGAGATTTTCAAGTCTGAATTCTTCCTGCATTGTCCTTTGGCCCTCAGCACTTCTATTTGGATTGATTTCTTTATTATCTTAGGATTCTTACTACTCAGTCTTTAGAGAAGCAGAATTGCCTTTCCATACAACTTTTCTTTTTTGTAAGATTTATTTGAAAGGCAGAGCAGTGGGTAGGGAATGAGGAGGAGTGGGGGAAGAGAGAGTGAGAGGCAGGTGGGCTGTCATTCACCAAATGACTACAACAGACTGTCTAGACCAGTTGAAGCCAGGAACCAGGAACCTCCATCCTGCTCTTCTACATGGGTAGCAGGAGCCCAGATGAAGAGTGGCTCCTATGAATGATTTATTAATACAGAGGTCAGAGAGGGCACAGATCCAGAAGGTCAGGCTGCCTCCTTCTTGGTTCTGGAGACCAGAGACAGTTCCCAAGGGCAGGATAGTAGATGGGTAGTATGGACTAAAGGACACAGCATAGAGCCATAGGGGTCGTTCTCAATCCTTGAAAGATAATGATGGAATTTGCCCTGCTAAGTTTTAGATTTGGTTATTTTGTTGGGACCTGTTACTTCTTTTACCTCCTTTTATTTCCTATACTTATTCCACTGTGGTATTTTGGAAGCAGATCATTTATTGATTGGTTACACAGGTTCAGAGATAGGAATTTTGACCCAGGATGATTATACCCCAGACCAATCTCATAACTGAATTACATGATGAGATTTAGAATTTTGAGTGTATGATATTTTAGATGGAGCTATGGGACTTATTTGAAGCTCAAATGCAGTCATTGAATATATTTTGTCTATGAGACAACAAGACTTTTAACATGACAGCAGACATAACTGTTCAAAGTTGAATTTTGTCTGCAAAATGTCAAAATTCAAATGCCTAGTGCCTCAGAATGTGATCTTATTTGGAAATAGGCTAATTGTGGATGTTAACCAACATGTATGTTGTAGTTTTAACTTCTAAAGTTTTGTCTACAGATATTAGCACAATGCATCTACAAGCAAGGGAGCATCAAGGAAGCTGACAAATAACAGAAGCTAGGAAAAGAGAGAGGATTCTTCCCTACAGCTTTCAGAGAGGGAGCATAATCTGCCAACATCTTGGTTTTGGACATTTGTCCTCCAGAACAGAGACCATAACTTGTTGTTTCAAGTCACCCAGTTTGTGGTGCTTTGTTATATCAGCTCTAAGATACTAATACAGCCATCTAGAGTAAGGGTTTACTTTCCAGCTTTCTGACTTGAACAGACCCAATTTCATGTCCCCTATCTCCTAGTAGACTTTAAAATCTTAGCATTAGTACTTATATCCAAAGTTGAGTAAATCCTTAATGTGTCAGAGCATCAATTAGAATATACTTGTATTTTTCTGGCTTTGAGTTATCTCTTAATTTCTGACACCCTGTCTTCCTAGTTTAATTGTGGTAGATACGTATAGTCAGCCCTCCAAATCCATGAAGATCAACAATATGGGGTGTGTGTGTGTGTTGTGCTCATACAGTCCTGTTTTCTCCTTATTATTCCCTAAGCAATATAATACAGCAGTTATTTACATAGCATTGACTTTGTATTAGGTATTACTACTAATCTAGATTCAATTTAAATTATCAGAGGATTTGCATAGACTACATGCAAATACTATGCCATTTTACCTAAGACATTTTTGAGCATCCATGGAAGTCTAGAACCAATCCCAAACCCAAGGAAGCACTTTTTTTTTTTTTTTTTTTTTAAGATTCATTGTTTTATTTGAAAGAGTTAGAGATTGATTTTTTTTCTACCCATTAGTTCACTCCCCAAATAGCTGCCATAGCCAGGGCTGGGCCATGCCAAAGCCAGGAACCAATAGCTTCATCCAGGTCTCCCACGTTGGTTGCAGGGGTCCAAGTGCTTGAGCCATCTTTCGCTGCTTTTTCCCAGGCCTAATTAGCAGGGAGCTGGATTGGAAGTGAAGCAGCCAAGACATGAACTGTGACCCATATGGCAGCTTTGTAGGCAGCAGCTTTACCGGCTTCACCACAACACTGCCCCTGGAATTGTATTTTTAAAATGTTTTCCAGAGGCCAGCAATGTGGTGCAGCAGATTAAACTGCTACTTGAAATGCTAGCATCCTGTATCAGAGTACCAGTTCAAGTTGTGGCTATTCACTTTTGCTCCATCTTCCTGCTGATGTTCCTGGGAAGGCAGTAGAAGATGGCCCACATGCTTGGGGCTCCTGCCACTCATGTGGGGAACCGGGATTGAGTTTCTGTCTCTTGGGTTCAGTCTTAATTAAGCCTCAGCAGCAGCCTCAAAATTTTCAGTGGTTCTTTTGTGAATGCTACCACATGTGTAGATTAGATGGTGGCCAATAGTGGTGGACTTACTTGAGTCTACATGTCCAGTGACAGCAAGGTTGATATGAATTTTTTCCTTTCCCATTTTGGCTTTGATTTAGCACTGTTTGCATGACACCTGTGTTCTGGTGCAAACCCGTTGCAAGATAAGCCCATATTTAATTTTTGATTCAGTTGATTTTGTACTTTGTGTTTTATCATTTTGGTTTAGGCATTTCTCAGTGCGTTGTTCATTCGTGTACTGCCTAGTAAAATCCTAAACTTCATTTCCTTTACCTTTCTGTAAATCATGGATTGAACTGTTCATATTTTAAGCAACATATGTATTTAGCTTGGATTTTTGCTTCTGGTGGCCCAAGTTTCTCAAATCTGGGATTCTGTGTGGTCCTGGAAGTATAAGTGATTGAGCAAATCACATCATTTCACTTTCCATTATTTCTCTGAATGTCAAAGCAGTTTTGAGTTTCTCTTTAAATTCAGCCTCCCTTTTATGAGCAGAATCTGTTTTAAAAATCTAAATCTGGCTGGCATTGTGGCATAGTAGGATAAGCCTCTGCCTGTGACTCCAGCATCCCTTATGGGCACCAGTTCTAGACCCAGCTGCTCCACTTATGGTCCAGCTCCCTATGATGTTCCTGGGAAAGCAGCAGAAGATGGCCTAAGTGCTTGGGCCCCTGCATTCACGTGGAAGACCGAGAAGAAGCTCTGGGCTCCTGGCTTTGGATTGGCCTAGCAGCAAACACTGTGGCCATTTGGGAAGTGAATCATCGGATGGAAGATTTTCTCTTTCTAATTTTGCCTTTTTTTCTTTCTTCTTTAACTTTTTCTCTCTCCCTCTCTCCCTCCCTCGTTTCCTCTTTATTTGTTTATTTGAGAGGTAGAGTTCCAGACAGGGAGACAGAGAGAAAGGTCATCTTCTGCTTTCCCAGGCCATAAGCAGAGACCTGGATCAGAAGAAGAGCAGCCGGGACATGAGCCAGTACTCATGATTGCTGATGCCACAGGCGGAGACAGCCTACTACACCACAGTGCCAGCCCCTTTAACTTTGTCCTTCAAATAAATAAATTAAAAAAAAAAAAACTTTAAAAGATATTAAAATCTGTGGGGCAAACGTTTCATTCCATGGTTAAATTGCTGCTTGGGGCACCCACATTCCATATTAAGAGTGCCTGGTTCAAGTCACAGCTACTCTGCTTTCTATCCAGCAGAAAGCTAGGAGGACAGCTGGTGATAGCTCAAGTATTTCGGTCACTGCCACTCACGTTAGAGACCTGGTTGGAGTTCTGGCTCCTGGCTTTGGCCTGGCTCAAAATGTTGTGGGCATCTGGCTAGTGAATCAATGGAATGAACACCTCTTTATCTATTTCTTTGTTTCTCTGCCTTTCAGATAAAATGAAAATAAACAGGAAAAATTTAAAAAGTTTTATCTACATACCTGTGTTATAGTATTTATAGATTCTGGGTGATGCGTGAACATTCATCTTAAAGTACAGTAAATAAAACCTAATTCTAGGGTGTTCTTGGGAACCTCAGCCTTATTTCTTTTGTATCTTATTTTTTATGCCAAGCTCTTGTATCTTTCTTTAAAAAATTGTATTTATTTAAAAGTCAGAGTTACACAGAGAGAGAAGGAGAGGCAGAGAGAGAGAAAGGTCTTTCATTCACTGGTTCAACCCCCAAGTGGCTGCAATGGCCAGAGCTGTGCCAATCTGGAGCCAGGAGCTTCCTCCGGGTATCCCACGCAGCAGGGGCCCAAGGACTTGGACCATCTTCAACTACTTTCCCAGGCCATGGCAGAGAGCTGGATTGGAAGTGGAGCAGCTGGGACTCAAACTGGTGCCCAGGGGGATGCTGGCACTACAGGCTGGGGCTTTAACCCACTGTGTCACAATGTCAGCCCCCCTCTCCCCCTTTTTTAATTGGTAACTAGTAATAGGACTAGTTATAGTTTTTGATGAAGTTAAGAGATAGGCTTATGGTATGACAGAGCTTTGTGTTTTCTCTTTTGAAGATTTACTTATTTGAAAGAGAGAGAGAGAGAGAGAGAGAGAGAGATCTTCCATTCACTGTTTCATTCCCTAGATGGCTGTAACAGCCAGGAGTCTAATCTGGGTTTCCCACATTGGTGGCAGGGGCCCAAAGACTTAGGCCATCCTCATCTTCTTTTCCAGGTCATTAACAGGGAGCTGGATTGAAGTGGAGCGGCTAGGACATGAATGGTGCCCGTATGTGATAGCATTACAGGTGGTGGTGTTACATGCTGTGCCACAATGCCAGTTCCTAGAGCTTTGTATTTTTAAAATTTAAGATATTAGATTTTATTAGTGTGTGATCAAAAGAAAGCCACTTAATTTCTCTTTTTTTTTTAATTTTTACTTTTTGACTGGCGGAGTTAGACAGTGAGAGACAGACAGAGAGAAAGGTCTTCCTTCCGTTGGTTCACCCCCCAAATGGCCGCCACGGCCGGTGTGCTGTGCCAATCTGAAGCCAGGAGCCAGGTACTTCCTCCTGGTCTCCCATGTGGGTGCAGGGCCCAAGCACTTGGGCCATCCTCCACTGCCTTCCTGGGCCACAGCAGAGAGCTGGACTGGAAGAGAAGCAACCGGGACAGAACCAGCGCCCCAACCAGAACTAGAACCCGGGGTGCCGGCGCCGCAGGTGGAGTATTAGCCAAGTGAGCCGCGGCACCAGCCTTCTCTCTCTTTTTTTAAACGTATTAATCAAGGATAATACCAACCTCTGTAGGTTTTTTGAATAATGCATGTACATCCACTAGGATGGTACTTGTTACCTAGCTAACTTGAACCACTGGGTGACTGAAAAATTTTTAAGCAGAGCCAGCATTGTGGCATAGAGGGTAAAGCTGCTGCCTGAGATGCTAGTATCCCATATGGGCACTGGTTTGGGTCCTGGCTGATCTACTTTCAGTCGTTCTCCCTGCTAATGAGCCTGGGGAGGTAGCAGAGGATGGTTCAAGTGCTTGGGGCCTATGCACCCATGTGGGAGACAACAGAAGAAGCTCCTGGCTCCTGGGTTTGGCCTGGCCCAGCCCTGGCTGTTGCAGCCATTTGGCAGAGTGAACCAGTGGTTGAAAAATTCCCCCCACCCCCAACCCTGCCTTTCAAATAAATAAAATACCTTTTTTTTTTTTTTAAGGATTTATTTATTTGAAAGAGAAAGAGGGAGAGAGATATTTTTTATCTGCTGCTTCACTTCCCAGATAGCTGTAACAGCCAGGGCTGGACCAGGCCGAAGCTGCGAGCTTCCTACGGATGCAGGGGCCCAAGCATTTGGGCCAACTTCCCGTTGCTTTTCCCAGGCCGTTAGCAAGTAGCTAGATCAGAAGTGGAACAGCCGGGGCTCAAACCAGGACCCATATGGGATGCCAGCATTGCAGGCGGCAACTTTACCCATTATGTCATACCACTAGCCTCAATACAATAAATTAAAAAAAAAAAAAATTGGGGGGGGATCAAATTTGAAATAATTGTTTGCTATCTAGCAAAGAAATGTATTAGTTCATCAAATTGATTTAGTTTGGTTACCTGAAGATATAATTCCTAGGTTCCTATATCACAACTAGTTTAAGTAGTACAGAATTAAACTTTGAAAAAGAGAATTAAACACACACACCCCCCACAGATATCTGGCCTGGCTGAAACCAAGAGCCGGTAATTCCATTGTGGTCTCCTATATAGGTGACAGGGGCTCAAGTACTTGGACCATCCTCCACTGCCTTCCCAGGAACTCCCACATCGGTGAAGGGGCCCAAAAACTTTGGCCTTCTTTTCTGCTGCTTTTACCAGGCCACTAGCAGGGAGCTGGATTAGAAGTGGAGCTGCTAGGACACAAATCAGTGCCCATATGGGATGCCAGCATTGCAGGCGGTGGCTTCTTCCATGCCACAACACTAGCTCCAGACTGCACCTTCTTTTTGTGTGTGGGAAAGTATCCTATTACAGCAAGTGATGTATTAATGTATTAGAAGTCCAGGCTTCATTTATTCTGTTTTAGGTGTTAAGAACACATTTAAGAGGCTACGGTGGGTCTGGTGCTATGGCTTAGCGGGTTAATGCCCTGGCCTGAGGCGCCAGCATCCCATGTGGGCACCGGTTCTAGTCCTTGGCTGCTCCACTTCTGATCCAGCTCTCTGCTGTGGCCTGGGAAGGCAGTGGAGGATGGCCCAAGTCCTTGG
Source organism: Oryctolagus cuniculus (assembly GCF_051225735.1). Lineage (NCBI taxonomy): Eukaryota > Metazoa > Chordata > Mammalia > Lagomorpha > Leporidae > Oryctolagus > Oryctolagus cuniculus. Next base: position 197,130,199 of record NC_142867.1, read on the forward strand.
GCCCTGTACTTGCATGGGAGACCAGGAGGAGGCACCTGGCTCCTGGCTTCAGATCGGCACAGCACACCGGCCATGGCAGCCATTTGGGGGGTGAACCAACGGAAGGAAGACCTTTCTCTCTCTCTCTCTCTCTGTCTCTGTCTCTCTCTCTCACTAACTCTGCCTGCCCCCCCCCCAAAAAAAACTACCTTTTTATAATTCTGTATAACCAAGATACCCTTTTATTTTTCATTAGCTTTACTTTTTAAAAATTAATTTTTTAAGGAATACACATTTCTTGTACCAAGATAACCTTTTTAGGAAAAGGTTTCATCAAATCAAACATCCAATTGCCTGGCTCTTTTTCTTTATTTTTTCACTGGGGGCCAGGAGCAAGAGGCTGTTTTGCAACAAAATGTATAACCTTGCACCAGTGAGAAAAGGTAGAGAAATTTTCTTTTTCCTCCCATTTCCCCTAACATACCTGTTAGGGGAATAAAAAGCATAGGATCATTTGGAGCATCGTTGGTATCTGTCACGCTTTCTTCACTGTTTTATCTAATAGAAAATTTATTCCTTAATTTTTATCTATGATGATATTGCCTCTTTGTATTTTCCACTGGACTTGAAAGCCCTAGAAGATCAAGAATGGCTTCTAAATTGCTCACCAATGTACATCCAACATCTCACTTGATGCCTGTTAGTAAATTTACTTAGTAAATAATTTTGAATAAAGATTTCTATTATTCAGAGACTAGTTCTCCCATTTAAAGGCATTAAAAAACTTTTCCTTTGTTTTCCTACTGTATGTCTTCCTTTAAAGTGTGGAGAAGAAATATATAGTGCATCTTAGGTTTTCACATCTAAGAAAACACAGTAAAAATACAGAGCAGCATCCTTTTTTACCCTCTTCTACAATCAAAAATGAAAACAAAATACTGCCTTGAATTTGATCCTAATTATTTTATGCTTTTTTTACCATTAGAATTTGCTATTTTCTTAGTACACGGTTTTTGATACTTTCAGATACACAGCTTTGGCAGATTGAACACATACCAGTTGATATGGTGCCTTCTAGAGTTCATTTTTCGCCCTGCAACATGAACCTTATGCTAGATATACAGAGTTCCTCTGTTTTTCTCCCAGTTAGCAGCTTGTTTCTAGCTTCTAATTCAGTTGGGTGTTGAAAATAGAATTTTATGATCAATTTCCATTCACCGAAGACCTCAAATATTACAGTCTGAAGTTAAGTTGTAGCAGAATAATTTTAAGGGAGGGAAAACTGAAAATCCACTTGTTCTTTCTAAAATGCAGAATACTTTTCGATACTGTGACTATGAATATTCATAGCTGTCGCTTTTTTCCTGTTTTCTAGGACTATCCTGTTAAGTGTTATCTCACTGCTTAATGAGCCCAACACCTTCTCCCCAGCCAATGTGGATGCCTCAGTTATGTTCAGGAAATGGAGGGATAGTAAAGGAAAAGACAAAGAATATGCTGAAATCATTAGGTAAGGAGCTTTGTTTTGTTTTCTGTTTGTTTACTTCATATCTATAGAACTAAAGTATATCTGGAACTAATGGGTTAAATCAGGATAGTTTCTCTCAGATTTATATTATGGGAAGATACCTGTCTGGGCCCAGTAAGCCTGGCTATTGAAAGACTACACACTAGATTCAGATGATAATGAAACAACAGATCTGATCTTTCAGGTGCTTAACTAGTCAAGTTTGTAAGCTCTCCCTCTTTATCATTTTAGGGGTCTTATACTGGACTTTCATCATGTGTATTAAGTTTAGCAAACATAATTACCCAAAATATTCAAGACATTCCAAGTATATAAAAGATAGTAATCTTAAATCTAATTTTTAATTAATGAGACTCCATCATTTATTGACATTTTTAACCATGGCAGCAATGCTGTGGTTGTCCTCATTGTCAGCATTACTAATAGTAGGGACATCAAAAAGTTCATGGGAACATGGAATTTGAAGATGTTTAGTTTGGTGCAGAAAACTTAATGTCTGCATAGTTTTTTAAATTACACGTTTTTAATGAACTTTTTGAAGACCTTTATGCATGGATTTAAACACTTTTTTGCACTAAAATACCTTTTAATTCAGTTTTCCTTTTTTTTAAAAGATTGATCTATTTATTTGAAAGTCAGAGTTACACACACACACACACACACACACAGGTCTTCTATCCGATGGCTCACTCCCCAGTTGGCCTCACCGGCTGGAGCTGCACTGATCCAGAGCCAGGAGCCAGGAGCTTCTTCCAGGTATCTCACGTAGGTGCAGGGGCCCAAGGACTTGGGCATCTTCTTCTGCCTAGGTAACAAGTGTTCAAGATCCCAGGCTTCGAATTCTGCTGTGTTCACTTACCTCAGCACTCCCCCCACCCCTTTTTTTAAAAGATTTACTTACTTATTTATTTGAGAGAGATTCTTCTTCCATCTGCTGGTTCAGTTCCCTAAAGGCCATAATGGCCTGAGCTGGACCAGACTGAAGCCAGGATCCAGGAGCTTAATCCAGGTCTCCCATGTGGTCAGGTGCTAAATATTTGAATCCTCACCTGCTGCAAAGCCTTTGGTGTGCAGTACAAGGTATCTTATTTATCAGATGCATTTAGGCATCTGATAAATTTGGAAAGCAGAGTCCAGTGGAACTTTAACTTAGGATCCATCTTCAAAACTGATCCTTACCGTAGAGAATTCCTGTGTCATCCTCTTTTCAGGAAACAGGTTTCAGCCACTAAGGCCGAAGCAGAAAAGGACGGAGTGAAGGTCCCCACAACCTTGGCGGAATATTGCATCAAAACTAAAGTGCCTTCCAATGACAACAGCTCAGATTTGCTTTATGACGACTTGTACGACGATGACATTGATGATGAAGATGAGGAGGAGGAAGATGCCGACTGTTATGATGATGATGATTCTGGAAATGAGGAATCGTGACGCGCTCCTTCAGTGCCCCTGTACTGCCCTGCCTTCTCAGGCCAAAGGGAGGGGAGCAAGTGGGGACCTAGCAGTGGCCCCTCAGCAAAAACCTATTCACAGGGGGTGGGAAAACAAACACAGCTCCTGCTGACTCCCCTTACGGATCTCAGTTTGCTCCTTTTTATGGACCTTTAATGGAGAGAAAATAACCCTCCACAGAATGTCTGAATTCTTGCATTCTTTACCCTTCCATCACTGTATTGATTCTTTTTTTCTTTTTCTTTTTTTTTTTTTTTTAATGACAGCAACCCAAACTCCCACCTCACATCGTCTCTGCAGAATGTTCACAGCAAAACACGTTTGGTCTGTTTTTAGATTCTTGAAGAATTAAATAGTCTTTCAAGATGTTTAATGTGTTTTAAGCTGGGAACCCATTTGGAGTTCATAAATGCTGCATATACTGGGTAGCAAAAGAAAATGGAAAAAAAAAACCCACAAAACAAACTTTACAAATTTGCCAAGGTTTAGCTGCATTTACATTAGTGTGTGCGCATTTGTTCAGCCCCATGGTGGTGAATTTTGTTTCTTTCCCTCCCTAAGGCTGGGATGCAGTGGTGTCAGGGCCTTGACGCTAAGTCTGAATCTCATGAAATGTGCTCCTTTAGCCTCCCTGAAACCATCCTAACATGGAGGCCTCAGCTACTCTGAGGAAAGGAACTAGATTTTGTTTTTTGAAATTGATTGGGATCTAAAGCCTGAAATAAATATTCATACTTTACATAGAACTGAGCACTTGGTTGCTATTTATTTTAAAGGCAGGGTTATTTTTTTTCCCACCAGGGGGTGGGGTGAGTGGGGAGGAGGTGGGGATTAGAGAGTGTGGATTTTTAGTGATGGAAACAATTAGAAAATCACTATGCCAATGTTGGTCGATGCTGCTGGGGAAAAAGTCAACACTACTGGTGCCCCCTGTTGGGAGAGGAGACCCCTGTCTTACATGTAACAAAGCCTTCCCTCCAGTACACTCTCATGGGGTTTGTTTTGTTTTTAAGTAGCCACTTTTAATTAATTACTCAGTATTAATCCTAGGTGCATGTGTTAAGATTTTGGTTTTCATTGAGCTGCTTATCCTGGTAGTGATAAATGTGGATGTGTGAGACATGAGTGACTGGTTCTCACTTTCTTCATTGGACGTGATCTGGACTTAATTTTTCTCCTTTCAATGTACTTTGGCTGTGAAATACAAGCAGAAACCATGCATGGAGCTTCCCCCAGGCTTTTCTGTCAGGGCCAAGGGAATCGACTGCAGGCATTTTCCAGGCCACATGAGGCCGAGACACCTTCCTGCTACACAGTTGCTTCAGCTTTGATTTCCCAGGTCTCAATCATACACTGCTTCAATCAAAATTGACATCCAACAGCCTTCACCAATCCAAGAACTTCAGAACTTGAAGGTGAATTTTGTTTGTTCTGGGGGTATGCCAGTTCATAAGAGGGCAGTACTGTTTGGGGAAGAATGCTGTACTACAAAATCAGATTTTTGGAAAGAACTATATAGCAAAGATTATAGTTTCACTTAAGATCCCTGTGCATTAGTGTCATCTTTTTATAAAGATCATAGCTCAGAAAGAACCAAAAGGCAGATTGGGGACAGGGGTAGGATGAATCCTAGAATGGTCAGGGTAGGCGATGCTTTACTTCCTTAGCTCCTCCTTCCTTTCTGATCTCAGGGTTTTCATTCGCTCTTCAATCTTTCCCAAACATAGCTATTTCCCAGAGCTCTCTCTGGCCTCTCAAGTTTGGTCTGTTTTAAATGGGAATGTGTGACGTGCTAAGGTCCTAATGGGACACTATTGAACCTGGATGATCTCTACTGAGTCAGGGTTGCTCCTTATATTCCTGAGTCTACTAATTCAAATCAGATTCAGGGAACAGAGCAACTGAGTGTGGCAATAGTCTCTTAGGTTGTCTGACTACAAACTCATCATAGAAGGATGTTCAGAACTAGCTTTTTAATCCCCACACAACTTCCAGATATCCTGCAAATATTCTGGAGCCAAAGCTTCTCACGATGCTCTTTGAATCACCTACTACGCCCTTCCCAAGTTTACAGCCAAGAGCTTGGTCTTAGTCTCTCGGGGCCCTAAAATAAAGCCTTTCATTTTTACCGCTAGAGCATCTCTCACCCAGGGCAGCTGGGCACCTTGGTGTTGTGGGAGGCGCTGTGCTGCGCAGTCCTGGCCCATCATGCCCTGTTGGCCTCTGTTGCACTTTGACTCAGGGAGCCAGAGAGCCAAGTGGCAGTTGTTCTGACGGCCCCTCAGGTGTTGAGGACAGGGTCAGCCTCTGATGAGAAGTACCATCAGTTCCAGAGACCCGGGCTATGTTGGACTTGCCACAGGTAGACATTTTGATGGTGTAGCTGGACTTAGAAAACCCGGACGCTGGTTCCAGAGTTCTGTCCATGAGAGTAATTAGGTGGGGGAGGGGAGGGAAGTAGAGGTCTCAGGCTGGAGCCGGAACCTTGGCGAGTACAGCTGTGCTGAATTTCCTGTGACATGAACTCGAAGTCCTGCATTTTTTGTTCTCATTGAGGCCTCACTGGATGCTCTTCATTTCCGTGTCTTCTGAGGCGGGTGGAGAAAGCATAACACAATATCATGATTCCGTTGCTGCTTCTCAAAAGTCTTCCCCCTCTTTTTCTTATCATTCCGGAGTTCTTTTCTACTAGACACATGTTTTTATAGTTCCTTCCTTTCCCTGGCAATTGCTTCTTTACTTGCTGGTTTCCTTATGTTTGGGGCACGCATAGCAAGACATTGGAAGGGGGAAATGTATAGTTCTGTGCTGAAAATTAACTCTCCACCCCTCCCATCCTGATAAACAAGGTTTACATTTACAACTACAATGATCCAGACGCAATTTTCAACTCTGAAACCAGCAGGACAACATTTGACTTTAATAGTTTTCTTAGCTGAAATTGTAGATGTTTTTTCTTCAGTTTAACTTATGAGAAAAGATTATCTGATGCATTTTGTGTTGACTTCCCCTTTAGTGGTTTATTTTGTCTTTTTCTGCCCATCTGTCTACTAATAAAATGTGAAATAAAATATACCTGTATTGCTACTTCCCCATGGGATGACCCTCTTCATTTTTTCCCTGTGTTAAAATTAAAAGGTGGTTTCAAGATTTTCACTGCTGCCCAGGACTTGGCTGAAAAATTACAGTAACCTCCCCCATTTCCTGCCTGAAAAATAGCCATCTCCAGTCCTTACCAGCTTTAGGGACAGTTCTGAAAGGCGTGGCCATTTGCTACAGTGGATTCTGAACCAAGAGCACAGTTGTCATCTCTACTGCCCATTACGGGTAGGCAGAAGGTCAGTGTGGGATAAAGTCCCTCCCCTCACTTCGCTGGTGAGCATCTGTGCCCTTTGTCCTGAGCAGGTCCTAACCTAAGCTGTGTTACCACAAACTAGTAGCAGTGAGTGGGCCCCAAGGCTGATTCTGACAGTGGTTTGAGAAACACTTAAAGCACTCATATTGTTTGCTGATTTTGCCTGAAGTGGTGATTCAGCAACACTTCTAAGGCCCTAGTCATGAGTCAGGACAGAGAGCATCTGTCTCCTGCTTGACAGAGCGCACTCTGGCTGGCCGGCCTGCCCAGAAGATTGGTTGGTTGGAACTTTCTCGAGCAGGTATTTATAGTATGCAGACTCAAGTTATCTGTTCGATCCAGCCCCTGACTGCCAATTGTACTTGGTTGATAAAGACAACTTCTTTTACTCCTGATGACAGGGCCCTACGGAAAAGCACGCTATCAATGTGAGGTCTGTTCTAGCGTTAGCTCTGAGGACACATTCAAGCCCTTGCAGCCTGTTGAGAGATCACAAACCACGTGCAGTCTGCCTTCGCCCTCAGTCAACACCACACAGAGACCATGCATGCTCTCAGAATTTTATTAGGTGGAGTTTGGGCAAGATAAAACCCCTGAAACGGTCACCCCTGGCTTAGGACAACTGGACTAGGAACCTTTGCTTGGAGACGTGCTTTCGTTGAGGTGAAAGCGTCTCTCTGATTTCTAAAGGGGAACTGCCTGGCTCGATGTCTTGGAGCCCCAGCTTAGACTGCTTTTAAGGTGGTCAACCAGAGAGAGGCGAGCGTCTGGGGACCAGACCCGGCCCGATGCAGCAGCCCCTGCTCGAGATGAAGACTGACAGGTTGCCCAGGTTTTTGTTGGACAGGTTCAGCAGAAGGGGACGCAGACCAATGACAAAAAGGACCAGTTTCTCGAAGACAGGGCTATGAAGGATGACAGGGGGAGACAGCGGCTTATAAGGGAGCGAGATCAGTCGTGATTCCTCGGTGGTACCTGACCTGGAAACCCAAACTGCAGTGAACCAGACCTTCCTGGCTACCCTAGCACCCCACTGGGCAGGGGAGCTACGTGGAAGGCCAAAATTAGGCAGGACGGGTGCTTGAAGGAGAGAGCAAAATGGGCTGTGCAGCTGCATGGCTCTCCCAGGTTCTATCACATTTACAAATACATACATAAATACATTACATACAATAGTCTGGGCAGCAGGCTCCCCAGAGGCCCGGCTGACAGGTACACGTCTCAGGAGTTCTAGGACAGGGCACTGGGCTCCCAGAGGAGTGCTCCGTGTAGGGAAGTCCTACCCAGCCCACCCATCTTCAGGTTCAGTTTGTCCAGTATGGAGAGTTGCCGTAGGTGGGTTTGGAGGCTTGAGACTTGGGCTGCAGGGAGCTGGGCTGGCTGCGCTGACCCGAGCCACTCTGGGGAGGGAGGGAGAGGAGAGAAGGCTGTCAAGGCTGGAACAGAATCCACGACCCAGGGCGGGGTGGCTGCCTCCATCAGGGCTCACCTGGGCGTCCTGCGGAAGGTGGTGGTGCAGCAGCTGGGAGTGAGGCTGCTGGTGGGGCGGCAAGATGTGCAGGAAAGGCGGGGGCGCATAGCCAGGGGCTGCCCCAGGGGCCAGGGGCCCGGTGGAGCCTAAGGCTGAGGGCAGGTTGAAAGGTGGAGGGGTCCCTGCATGAAATCCCTGCTTGTCAAACGTCTGTAGTGCAAAGGAGACAACGGTGACAGTCAGGGTGGGCTGTGCCTCCCACCGGCTACTTCCCCACCTTCGTCCTCCCTCACCTGAGTCTTGTTGTACACCGAAGCGGACATATCGGGGAGGCCAGTGGTGCTTGAAGACACTGAGACCCCTAGGAGGAAAAGCAGCGGTTTCCCACCGCACTGCATGCCGGCTCCAGGCTCCCCCACCTCCAGGGGAAGTCTTGGGGTAGCTCTGCCTGTGAGGGCATCAGGTCTTGGAAATGAGGGGCAAACGCTACCTTTGCCAGACCCAGAACCTGCAGACTTGCTGGGAGCCTGCGGTGATCCACCATAGCCAGCCTTAGTGTAGTCTCCCGCCGCTGTCCCCTGGGCCAGGTCGTCGTAACCTAGTGTTACAGAACACCAGGCATGTTGTGAGCCCAGCCAGCGTGTCCCCCAAGCCCTGTGACTCTCCCTGCCAAGAGTTCCCTTCACCTGTGCCATAGCTGTGCTGGCCATAACCACCAGCTTGCTGGAAGGGGGTGCTGGGGGTGCTGAGGTTCACACCATGCTGCTTGGCCGACGCTGGAGGGACCTGGCGGAGCAAGCAGGGGACGCGTCAGTGTAGGAACGAGATGAGGACCCCTCTGCCTCAGCACGTGGCATCAGGTGACAAGCATATCCAGGGGGACCCATGTCTGCATTTGTTTAACACATGCCAGACCTTAAAACAGAAGGGGAATTAGCCGCTCCTGGACCAAATGGTTCCTGAGGGCTCTTCCCAACTCAGCCCACGCCACCCCACTAATGCGCCTCGTGACTGGAATAGAGGTCCCAAGTTTCGGACTTCATCGCGCACCCGGCTAATACTCACAAACATGGTGGGCCCATACTGGAAGGCACTGGGCACGCCCGTGTAGTAGGGGAGGCCAGTATAGCTGTAGCCAGGCGGCAGCGCAGGATTCAGAAAAGGCTGCTGCGCTGTGTGGTGGGTCTGGGACTGGCCCTGCTGGGGCTGAGCTAGCGTGGTGGGGGGCGCAGGGGATGCAGAGTCACCTCGGCCAAACTTTGTGACATCACCTAGGAGAAAGGAGCACCGACTCGGTCCGCTGCCCCTTATCCCGCCGGGGTGCGAGCAGGACTGATAGCTGCCGCCAGAACAGGGCTAGCTGCGGCTCACGTGTGGCAGCTGCGAGCGCTCTCAGCCCTTCACAGCTGATTTCCAGACTGCAGGGGTCAGACACAGACCAGGCCCCCCACTTCCCGCAGCTCAGCCATGGAGCCGACTAACCTGAATATGGATTATTAGCTAAACTCCCGTCTCGGCTGGCGAGGGCTGTGGGGGCAGCAAAGGGAATTCCGTAGTAATCCTAGGAAAGACCAGGGAGGCTCAGTCAGCGAATGACCTTGCCACACGCCCAGCCGGGCTGCACAGAGAGTGCCAAGTCACGGGTGCCCACTGGCGTGTGCGCAGAGCTGGCGGAGGCCCAATCGCACGAGTGCACTTCGTACCGCTGCTGAGTGCTGCAGGCTGAACCAATTTCACCGGCTCCTCATGTGTAAGACTCAAAAGAGCAGCTAACAGCAAATTCAGCAGGGAGGTGCTTAAAGGGTATAGAAGGAGGCACAGGCAGGGCTCCAAGCGAGGGCCCACGCTGGCACTGCAGAGGGGATGTGGGACAATGGCAGATACAGCAGAGTGGAGATCAAGAAGGAGCCCTGCCACGACCCATGCTCTTTCCTCAGGGGTCGAGAGGAAGCTCTTGGGCTGTCCTGGACCTGTGGCCAACAGTGGCCCATCAGTCACACAGGCTTCCCGGCAGCGAACGACGCTCCCACTCGCCTTTGCCACACTCAGCACCCTCAGCCTCCAACCCTTAGTGGGAGGCAGGACTGTGGAGGAAGCCCAGAAGGGGGCGCCCTTCCACAGAAAATAGGAACATTCTGAAGACCATCACCAGGCCCAAGGGTAGCAGAGATTTAAAAAACCGACAAGGGAAAGGGGAGCATTATCTCGAAAGGCGGACTTGGCCAGATTTGCTTTAAAGGACCACGTGACAAAAGGAAAAGGGGTCCTGTGAGTAAAGGCGGCATGAATGTGGGGCTGGCATCCCACCACGCAGCTCCCAGGGTCAACACCCGGCCACCTCCTGTACAGCAGGGCCGAGGGCCTGGAGCGCCCTGAGGCCTCTACGGGAAATGCCAGCAGCCCCCACCCCGAAGACCACCGGGATGCACGGAGGCAGAAGAGTGAGGAAGCGCAGGTAGCATGTCACTGGGTGGGAACTCCTCCCTGGCAAACAGCAGCTGTCTAGGACTAAGTCCCACCAGTCAGCAGGCCTGCTTCCCACGCCTCTGTTCCACAGTCCTGATGCTGTGGCTGGCCCGGGACCACATGTGGGTAGGAAGAATCTGAACCCCAACATCACAGTGAGGCTACAACCACCAGGAAGACTCAAAAGACTCCTTAACGACTGCCCGCTCCAGCCACTCACTCAGCTGGGGCAGAAGAGCGACCCCAGGCCACCTCACCCCAACATCCTCTGGGAGGGAGGCGTGAAAAAATTCCAGGGCCAAGTAAGCAGCCTCCCCTCCTTGTGTCACGTGGCTTTTCCATCAGTAGGAGAGGGAGGATGGACCTACATTCAGAACGGGGCATGGCCAAGGCCAGGTTTGCCCTTGGCAAAACCTCCCACTAGCAACTAGCTTCTCAAAGGTGGAGCACAGTGGGGCTGGGCGAGGATCCGAGCCAGGCAGGGCAGCAGCCAGGGCCAGCGTGCGTCTGAATCCCCACTGACCCCGCCACGCAGCTCCACTCACCACTGGCAGCCGGGACTGCAGCATCTGGAGCTCATCGTAGCCATAGATCTGCGCGAGGACCAGAAAGGGCACGTCAGGAACCCAGGCCCATTTGGGTACCCAAATAAGGGGCAGGGGAATGGGACGCCCCCGCCCAGGATCGGGACTAGGATGAGCTGCCGTGGGAAAACCTTGTTTGGAGGTTAGATGGAGGACCAGGCAGAGCTGACTGAAGGCAAGGTGGACATCCCCTGCCCACCTCACACCTCCCTCCCAGGAGCCTGGCGAGCTGGGACCAGGGCAGCGTGTGGGCTCACCGGGTAGGCAGGAAGCAGTCCTCCAGGGCCCACGAGGTACTGGCTGTGCAGCAGGGGCGGCACCCCCTGGGGTAAGTTTGGGGGTGGCTTGCCTGCAGGGAGACCAAAGAGTAAAGCGGCGGACACAGGGCGAGCTGCTCTGGGAGGAGGCACAGGTTACTGAGCTCCCGCCTCTGGACAGGCGCAGGCAGCGGTGGGAGATGCCTGGGGCGGGCGGGGCGCGGCCCCAGCAGACACAAAGCGTGTGCCTGCGTTTTCAGGATGTTTCAGCCACAGAGGGCTCCGTGCCCAGGGAAGCACCCTCCTTCACAACGCCTGATGGCCACACTGGACTGAGCGCAAGCACGAGGGGGAGAATCTGACCCCACGACAGGAGCAGGGGGCCGTGCAAGCCAGCAGGGGTCACCAATGTGAAGGCGGGCTTCGGTCTGCTCGGCCACACAGGCGGCCTGGCTCTGGCTGAGGATCACTCGAGGGGGCCAGAAAGAGCCTCTAAATCACTGTGTCAGCTCTGCTCCAGGGTTTGAACAAGGACAACAAAGTGTGGGGAGCCAGAAGCATGAAGGCTGCTCCCATTCCTGCCCAAGAGGAGCCCGCCCGGAAGACAGAGCCACTGTCCCGCAAGGGCTGTGAAGGGTCCAGCCCGAGGTTGCCGGAACAGCAAGCCGGGCAATGGAGGGCCTGAACGCTGGCCACCATGCTTCTGCGGCCAGCCCCAGGGACCACTCCCTGCAAGCCAAGCGCTCAGAGTGCGGTGCAAGGGCACAGGAAAGGACCCCGCGGCACGTACCTGAGGTCACCAAGGGCGCGGCCCTGGCGCTGCTGGGCGTGCTCACAGTGCTCCCGCCCAGGCAGAGGCCGCTGGCTGCGTTCATGCTGCTGGGCAGGCTGACTCCTGAGGTGGTGGTGCTCGAGGCGGAGGTGGCTGCCGTTGAGAAGGTGGCTGGGGCCTGGAGGGAAGCAGCACTCTCCACACCAGCATGCTGGAAAACAAACAAAAACAAGCATGCTGGGGACAGGGGGAGGGGCTGGAAGAGCCTGGCCAAGCTTTTGGCAGGTGCCATTTCAACTAGGTGGTGAGTGAGGTGTGGCTCCCTGAAATGTCGCTAGCTTTGGCCGTCAGGACAGGATTCAGACGCTGAATGTGCAGATTAAAACTGAGCTCTGGGGCGCCAGCACTGTGGATGCAGGTTTGGATCCCGGCTGCTCCACTTCTGATCCAGCTCTCTGCTGTGTGCTGGGAAAGCAGAAGATGGCCCAAGTCCTTGGGGCCCTGCACCCACGTGGGAGACACGGAAATGGCTCCCTGGCGTTGGATCAGCTCAGCTCTGACCATTGCGGTCATTTGGGAACTGAACTGGTGGATGGAAGACCTCTTTCTCTCTAACTCTTTCAAGTAATACAGGACAAGAATCTATCTCATGGAAAAGCACACAGTCTCCTAAGAGTTGAGCACAGGGCCACAGCCAGCCCAGCCCAAGTCAGACACTTTTGGGAATTTCTTTCAATTGAGCTTCATTAGCTACCCAGCCTGGAAGACATACGAGGGCAAGAGGCCTTGCTCCAACACCTGCTAACACCTTACGGGCCACCAATGCCCCACAAGGGCCTAGCTGGAAGGCCTGGCTCAAACTAGGCCTCCCCTCCAAGAGCACCTGGGACAAAGGGAAGAACCCAGCATCACGCTCTGCAAGACCCTAGGTCCCAGGAATGCAGGCCGGCAGCACCATCTGGACTTCCAGCATTGAGGGAGAAGCTGCAGGAGGGACACATTTGGGTCAAAGGAAGACCCGAGCAAGTAGCAGACGGCTCTGTAAGACCAAGACCAATCTCCAAACCAGCAGGTGTAAAATCACAGAAGCAGAAACTCCTAAAGGAGAGGTCAAAACCAGGAAGGCCTCAGGAAAAAGGAAAGGGGTCCAGCGCTCCAACTCCGGCCATCCTACCTCACAGCCATCCCTGCCCATGTAAGCACTGCTGTTAGGGCTCTACCATCCAAAACAGGCTCATCAGGGCAAAGACAGCTAAGAGCATGGTTCCCTAAAACTACCAGGGACTCAGTCTTCAACACAGAAAATGGGAGGGGTGTGTGTGCGTACACACACGCATGCACACGCACACACACACCCAGCCTGGGCCTAGGCCACCTACGTCTTGGCAGGAGCCAGATTTCTCACCCAAGACCGCCTGCCACTAACCCTCAAGAGCTCTGAGCAAGGCTCTGAATGCTGCTGGTCATAGCCACTCTGAGCCAGAGAAGGGCGCCCCATGTCTATCCAAGAGATGCCTGCCGGAGGCCTGGCGGCTGACTTGCGGAGAGGAACTCGGGGAGCTGGAGCTCCCACTGGGACAGACTATGAAGGACAGGCATATATCTGCCCCAAACAAGCAAATCCTAGAACAAATCGAAAACAACACTGGTACCTCCAGGACAAAAGGCTTCCTAACGTGTGTGTGTGTGTGTGTGTGTGTGTGTGTAAGTGTCCGGTGCCTTGGGTAAGACGCCATGTGGGACACCTGCCTCCCAAACTGTAGCACCTAGATTCAAGTCTTTTGATTCCAATCCAGCTTCCTGCTACTGTGCACCTGGGGAAGCAGCAGATGACCCAAGTATTTATGTCCCTGCCACCCACACAGGAGCCCCAGATGAGCTCTAGGCTCCTGGCTTCAGCCTGGCCCATACGCCTTCCACACATTTGGGAAATGAATGACTAGATGGAAGTCTCTCTGTGTCCATCTTTTTCTCTATGCCTTTCAAACTAGCCTCCAACATAGCTGTCCACGTGAAACACACGCAACACTGTCTGCACCATCAACAGTGAGAAGACGCGCCCGATGGAGGACTGCTGAAATAGCAGGCTCCGGCCTGAAGGGCAGAGTCAGATCCTCCATCCACAGATTCACTCCCAGTGGCCGCGACAGCTGGAGGCTGAGCAAGGCCAAGACAGAGCCTGTGACTCTCCTGGTCTCCCACGTGGGTGCAGGGCCATCTTCCGCTGCCTTCCCAGGTGCATCAGCAAGAGGCTGGATGCGGAGTGGAGCAGCTGGGACTTGAATGGGCACTTGATCTGGGATGCTGGTGCGGCAAGTGGCAGAAGGCTGGCCTTTGATTTTCTTTTTTATGGACAGATTTTTAAAAAGGCTCAGAGAATTAAGAAAATAGAGTACAGGGGAAGAACTCAGCAGATGAGAGAAACTTTCCAATATTCATCATGTTAGAATATTTAATACCGTGCAGGTACTGCCAGGTGACAAGGCTGCCACAATGACAAAGTACGGGACCCAGTGGACCATCCTGGATGTGGCAGTGTGGGTCATGTGACACGGAGTTCTCTGCTGAGTCACGGAGCGCAGCACGAGGGACGTGCGGGAAGCCACCCGGGGCTCAGGCGAGCCGCATGGGCAGAGGCACAGGTCGCTGCTCACCTTTCAAGATGGCGGTGCATGTGTTTTATGACTTAGAGGAGTGTGTGTGAGATTTCCCTCCAGATCCCGAGTGAGGGACGGGCTGTTCTTGGCCCCTCACTCCACAGGAGCCGGTCCCTCTGTAGAGGAACAAAGTTGGCCAGGCGCCTGCCACTCGGCTCTTCGGCGGGTCAGCGCGCCCAGCGCTGCCTCTGCTGCTGAGGCGCCGTCTGTGAGGTCTCCACAGAGACGGCCGCTTCCTCGGGCGCAGTTCGCTCTGACCTGGTCTTTGGTGGGGCCCAAGCCGGAATCAGCAAGGAACCCACTCTTCCCCGTAAGTTTTCAAATGCCACAACGTGACAGAGACTCCCCCAGCGGGAGAGAACCGAGCGTGCAGCCAGTCCTCAGGAGGAAGCGCTCCAGCTCCCCCGCCCACGACACGGCAGGGCTGGGGCACAGCTCCGCCAAGGAGCCCCCGATGCAAGCAGAAGCGTGTCCTGCACAGCACCCCACACTCAGCAACTCAACCACCTGACTACGTCACGGGATGTCCCCCGGAACACAGGAGGCCGGCCCGGATACTGAACACCACAGCCCCCACTGCAGCAAGGCGGGGGCCAGGGGGAGGGGCTGAAAACTTACTGTGTGGGACGCGCTCGCGGGGAGGGCGGCGTGCGAGGACAGGCTGCTCTGATGAGTAGAGAGGGAACTAGAAGACAAAACAGAGCACGGCCTGTCACTCACGCGTGCGCAGGGCCGGCTGCAAGCTTGTCCCTAGCCCTAGGGAGGTCCCAGGTTCCAATCGTTCCCACTGCGGTCCTGATGGTCTGAGACGCCCCGGAGGGTGAGGGTCACTCTCCAGGAGATCGGGCACAGCGCGGCCTGGAAGAGCACCAGAGCCAGCGTCAGTCCTAACACCGCGTGTTTCTTCAGACTGCAACGAGCACGCACTGGGCTGCACTAAGAACTCTGCTGTGTCTGGAGACACCACTCAATCTGTGGGTAGGGAAGCAAGTCCTATGTTCTACGTTGAACCCAGCAGGTCAGAGTCAGTGCCGGATTCCCCAAAAGACCAGAGTTCAAAGGCTTTGTACCCCAGAGTGAAGAGGCAGGGAGAGGAACGCAGCACCCTGCCCCACTGCTTTCCCTAGTAACTTCCCTAGGCCAGGGCAAGTGCAAAGTGGACTCCTCTTCAGAAATTCAACTGCACGGGCACTCCCCGTTGCAGTGACACAGACCTAGAGCTGGAAGGAGAGCCGGGGCTCTGGGTGCCCGCCTGAGGTCTAGGAAGAGTGACAGGGAGCTTCTGTGCCTACCTTCTTCCCAGGGGGCCCAGCAATTGCATTCTGGCAAGGGCCTTCCGAGCAGGGAAGTCTGACATCTGGAGTTGAGACCGAGCTTGCGCAAAATGAGCCATGGGGTGCATGGGAAAGCCCAGGACATAGGGCCACGTGCAGCAGCACGTTCTGCTCGTGGGAACGAGCTGCTCTAGGGGCCCCAGGACTTGGCCCCGGGTACTGCTCATGCTGGGGGCACATCTTCCCCGTACCTGCTAAGCTGAGAGAGAGGGCTGCCGGGCAGGTCACCAGGCTGGGACAAGGAGGGCAGAGTGGCAGTGTGCTGGGAGTTGGAGGGTACAGTAGTGCTGGGCAGGGGGCCCACAGCTGGTAGGGCGGAGGGAGCGTCGGTCGTCTTTGGAGCCGGAACGGATGAAGCAGCTGTAAGAAACAGATCTGGTTAGCACCAGAACCGATCCTGAGTATCCGAGATACGTTCAGTGCCTTGTCAGGCTCAGTTACAGTCCCAGGGAATGCCCACAGCATGTCACCACACTGCCCTTCCTCTGCTGGATGTGCAAGTCTCAACCAAGGGCTATGACACATTCATAATCACATACTTGCTTGTCCCACCTCACACATCTTGGCCTTTGGCAGTCCCCCGAAAGGAAGAGGTTAGATTAAGATGAGGCAAACTCTCCTTCAAAGCCTCAGCAAGTGGGAAGTGGACAGGAGGGTGCACCTAGTGCAAGGCCTGCTGACACTGCCAAAGCTGACAGCAAATTCAGGGCAGGTGGGGGCAATGAACCTGCAGTGCACAGAGACACCAACAGCCCCAACCTGCCACATACTCGCTGGCTAAGACTTGCTTTCAAAAGCCTGGCAAGGATGGCTTTGTCACGTGCTGGCAAAGGTCGAGCTCTGACACCATCCACTGCAGCTCCGGGAAAGACTCAGTTTAGTGTTCTCCACACATACATCTCAGATATGTGCTTGGATTGATACATCATTGTCTTTGCCGAGGAGCAACCTCACTCTGCCGCAGGAAGCCTACAGCTCACAGGAAAGTGCCCTAATCCAAGAACAAAGCACACACAGGCAGCGGCAACAGGCTTGCCACACAGCCACGTCACTTCCTACCGGGCCTGCTTTCCATGCAGTCTACTCCAGAGGTGGAACCTGTTCTCACGGAAACCAGACTAGGAAATCCAAGACGGACCCTGCCCAAAACTAAGACACCCCCACCCTCCCTCAATGCACTCCCTGGGCCATGGGAGTGGCCTAGCAGGTCTACCACAGGCCTCCCTCACTGCAGGACGGGGGATGGGAGGAGAAGAGCAAGTGGGGAGTAAAAATCTCTTAAGCGAACACTGTTTTCCAAATATTTCCTGCCTCATTTGGTACCTGAGCCATGTAGGACACCCATACACACTCTTCACCCCAGGCCTGAACAGAAACAACTTCCTACTACGAGAAGTTCCCATCATCCAACAAGCTCAGAGCTGCCAACGTATCTCCACGCGACAATGGCAAGTCAGCCACGACATCAATGCCAAAACAAGATCCTGGCGCTCCAAACTCGTCACTTTCACTCCAGCCAAGGTTCCCTCCTGGTCTGCCAAAGCCTCATATCCATGCTCCCAAAATGTTAATTAAACCAGTCTCTCTGGATTCCATTCCAAATGGTGGATATGCATTTGCTTTATTGAATCATGATAGGAAAGCACTACTATCACAGACAAGCCATTTGAGCAGCAAACAGGAGATGGAAGGAAGATCTTTCTGTGCTCCCTCTTATCTCTGTTGTTCTGCTTTCAAACTGATAATAAAACCAATCTTAACCCTGTCCCAGAAACACTGGTTTATATTAACCAGTGAAGCTAGCTCCTCTACTAATGACAGGCAAAAGCAGTTAGCAGAGAAAACATAAATGGGCTCATCTGGCAGGATTGGTTATTGGACAGCTGGTGTGTTTGCCACCACCTCA
The DNA here is from genome assembly GCF_051225735.1 of Oryctolagus cuniculus. Classification (NCBI taxonomy): domain Eukaryota; kingdom Metazoa; phylum Chordata; class Mammalia; order Lagomorpha; family Leporidae; genus Oryctolagus; species Oryctolagus cuniculus. The sequence goes on from NC_142867.1 coordinate 197,147,960, forward strand.
GCCACGCTCTTTCTCTGTTGTGGCTGTCCCAGCCAAGACAGGAACAGCAGCTGCTGTACTTACTGTCCAGTGTCTGCTGACTGCGGTCACCGCCATGTCCATTCTACAAGGAAGAGAGGATAAAGTAAGTGAACCTACAGAATTACAGTTCTCTAAATGACATTCAAAGAACCTCTAACCACCACATAAAATACATAAATTACTCAAGGAACAACAATGTTTTACCTTATTAATAAAGAAAGAGGCAATTCAAAAAATTATTTATTTATTTGCTATTTATTTATTATTTGCAAGGAGCTGACATTCTTATAAACCAGATTCAGTAACTGGAGAAGTAACAAAAACACAGGCAGCAATGAAGTGAACTTAAAGCAATTACAAGTGGCCAGCTCTGTGGTGCAGAAGATATGGCCACTGCCTACAGCGCCTGCATCCCATATGGACGCCAGTTCGAGTCCTGGCTGCTCCACTTCCAATCCAGCTCTCTGCTGTGTCCTGGGAAAACAGTATAAGATGGCCCAAGTCCTTGGGCCCCTGCATCCATGTGGGAGACCTGGAAGAAGCTCCTGGCTCTGGCTCTCTGGCTCACTCTCTCTCTCTCTCTCTGTAACTGACTTTCAAATAAAGAAATGAAATCTTTAAAGATATATATATATATGGGGCCGGCGCTGTGGCGCATCAGCTTAATGCCCTGGCTAGAAGCGCTGGCATCCCATATGGGCGCCAGTTCAAGACCCGGCTGCTCCACTTCCGATCCAGCTAAACAGTAAACAGTACAAACCCCTGACATCTAAAGAAGGCTTCTCAAAATACAACAGATAAAAGGCAGGGGAAACAGGAAAAGAGAAAAGGAAACAGCACCTATCAGACCTGAGGAATAATTCCACTTTGAAAATCACTTTACAGGGCTGGGACTGTGGTGCTGTGGGTTAACGCCCTGGCCTGAAGTGCCGGCATTCCATATGGGCGCTGGTTCTAGTCCCAGCTTCTCCTCTTCCAATCTAGCTTTCTGCTATGGCCTGGGATAGCAGTAGAAGATGGCCCAAGTCCTTGGGCGCCTGCACCCATGTGGGAGACCCAGAAGAAGCTCCTGGCTTCGGATTGGTCCAGATCCGGACACTATGGCCAATTGGGGATTGAATCAGTGGATGGAAGACCTCTCTCTCTCTCTCTCTCTGACTCTCCTCTCTCTGTGTAACTCTGACTTTCAAATAAATAAATAATCTTAAAAAAAAAAAAAAGGAAAGGAAATCACTTTACAAACAAAAATGGCAGGGACCAACACTGTGATGTAACAGGTTAAGCCACCACCAGCAATGCTAGCATGCCATATAAACGCCGCTTTCTGTCTCAGCTGTTCCACTTCTGATCCAGTGCCCACTAATGGCCTAAGAAAAGCACTAGAGGTTGGCCTAAGTCTTTGGATCCCTGCCTCTCACATGGGACACCTGGATGAAGCTCCTGGCTTCAGCCTGACCCATCCCTGGCCACTGGCCATCTGGGGAAAGAACCAACAGATGGAAGATTTCTGTGACTGTCTCTCCTCTCTCTATAAATACCTATCTTGCAACTTAGTAAATCTTTAAAAAATTAATCAGAAAATAAATAAAATAAAATACAAATGACAGACAAACTGACCCAATGGAGGGGCCACATTTTTTAGGGTGGGGAAAATTCTAGGCAGAAGAATGGCAAGAGCAAAAGCAAAGTGTCATCAAAGGGTCAAGCAGATCAGAAATCACGGAGCTCAGCAGCGGATGATGTGGTGCAGCAGGTTAACCAGCTGCCTCCAACACCAGCATCCCATCTGAGCTCCAATTCAAGGCCAGGCTACTCCACTTCTGATTTAACTCCCTGTTTATGCTCCTGGGAAAGCAGCACGGGATGGTCCAAGTGTGTGGGACTCCACAAGCCATGTGAGAGACATGGATAATGTTACAGGCTCCTGGTTTCAGCTTGGCTTAACTCCAACCATTGTGGCCATAAGGGAGTGAACCAGTGGATGAAAGATCGCTCTCTCTCCCTATCTATTTCTCTGTAACTCTGCCTTTCAAATAAATACATATTTAAAAGAAAGAAATCACAGCATAGCAAGTAATGAGTTGAACGGTGACTTAGCAGCATAGGTGGGTCTGCAAAAGAGAAAAGTGGAGATCACAAGATTGGTGTTTGGACAGGATGTCATCTGGTTTTTTGCCACATATTTTTTTTAAGATTTACTTTTATTTATTTGAAAGGCAGAGTTACAGAGAAAAAGATCCTACATCCGCTGGTTAACTCCCCAAATGGCCACCAAGGCCAGGTCTGGGCCAGGGTGAATCCAAGAGCTTCTTCTAGGTTTCTTATGTGGGTGCAGGAGCCCAAGTATTTGGGCATCCTCCACTGTTTTCGCAGGCACATCAGCAGGAATCTGAATCAGAAGTGGAGCAGCCAGGACTCAAACCAGCACACACAAAGGATGCCAGTGTCACAGGCGGCAGCTTTACCTGCTATGCCAAAACGCCAGCCTCCATCATCTGTTCTTTATTTTAGACACAGCACAAACCAGCAATGTCCAACAGAACTCCTTATAATTTCAACTGTTTAATTAAGTATAAATAACTACATGGGCTAGTGGCTGCCATATTGGAAAGTAAAGAAAAGTTTTGTGCTAAAGATGACAAATGAATTACACTTTTTTTTTTTTTTTAAAGTGGATGAACCCAAGGTTTGTGTTCTGCACAAGAAATTAAGGCAGCACTTGAGATGCCCAAATCCCACATAGGAGAGTCTGAGCTCAAGTCCAGATACTCCAATTATGATCCAGCTTCCTACTAATGCACACCCTGAAAGAACCCATGGCTAAACGGGTTGGGTCCCTGTCACCTACACTGGAGACCCAGATTGAGTTCTAGATTCATCAGCCTGACCCAGCCTCAACTGCTGGGTTGAGAGTGAAATCAGTGGAAGGGAGATGTGCTAGTTTCTTTTCTCTCAAATAAATGAAGAAATAAACAATGTATTTTAGGGCATAGATATTTGGCTGAGAAGTTAAATCACCACTTGGGATCCCTCATCCCACACTGGAGGTGCCTGGTTTGAGACCAGGCTCCTCTACTTCCAATTTACCTTTCCGCTATTGTACATCTTGGAAGGCAACAGACGACAGCTAAAACACCTGAGTCTCCGCTACCTGGCCTAACTAGGTCCTGGCTATTATATGGATCTGGAGATGGAAGATCTGTCTCTAGCTCTATGAAGTAAAAAAATAAAAAAGAATCCCCACAACTAACATTATAAACAAAAATAAAAATAAATAAGGGGTAGGCATGGTGGCACAATAAGTTGAGCCATCACCTGGGATACCTGCATCCCATATTGAAGTGCTTGGTTCAAGTCCCAGATATTCTGTGCTTCTAGATCCAGCTTCCTGCTAACATGCATGAGATCAGTGGATGATGGCTCAAGTACCTGGGTCCTTCCCATATACACGGGAGACACAGATGGAGTTCCTGCTCCTGACTTCAGACTGGCCCAGTCCTGGCTGTTCCAGGCTTTTGGGGAATGAATCATCAGAAGTATGACGCCTGTCTTTCTCTATCACTCTGTTTTTCAAATAAATAAATCGTTGAAATAAATAAAAGTAAAAAAGTGATATACCAAGAAAACTTACAAAAAAAAAAAAAAAAAAAAAAAACAAACAGTGGTGAAATAATGGCAATGTGGCAATGAAATTTCTGGCCAAGAAAGCACACAGAGGATGGTAACTGACTCTGCTAATCTAGAGAAGCAAAATGACAATGACTATTCAGAGGGAACCAGAGAACAACGAACTATGTCTCAAAGAACCACACCTCAATATTGATCTGCACCGGTTATGTAAAGTGGATTGCCGAGAACAGATGTAATCTGTTCAGTTGGGGCGGGGGCTGTGGCACACTGGGCTGAGCTGCTGGTTGACACCCACACCCCTATCAGAGAGCAGCTTTGAGTCTCAGACATCCTACTTCTGACCCTACTTACTGCTAATGTGCCTGGGAAAGCAGAAAATGGCCCAAGTATTGGGGTCCCTGCTACCCACTTCTGAGACCAGGATGGATTATCTGACTTTCTGGCTTGTGGTTGGACCACTTCAAGCCATAATTGCAATCTGAGGCATTGAACCTATAGATGGAACCTGACTCACCCTCTCTGTCAATCTGCCTCTCATATTTCCCCGTTCCTCACTGCAGCCTTTTTTTTTTTTTTTTTTTTTTTTTTTTTTTTTTTTGACAGGCAGAGTGGACAGTGAGAGAGAGAGAGAGAGAGAGACAGAGAGAAAGGTCTTCGTTTTGCCGTTGGTTCACCCTCCAATGGCCGCCACCCACGCTGATCCGATGGCAGGAGCCAGGTACTACTTATCCTGGTCTCCCATGGGGTGCAGGGCCCAAGGACTTGGGCCATCCTCCACTGCACTCCCTGGCCACGGCAGAGAGCTGGCCTGGAAGAGGGGCAACCGGGACAGAATCCGGCGCCCCGACCGGGACTAGAACCCGGTGTGCCGGCGCCGCAAGGTGGAGGATTAGCCTAGTGAGCTGCGGCGCCGGCCCCTTACTGCAGCCTTTCAAATGAATGTTATATATCCATTTATATATATATTATATATATATATATATATATACACACACACATATCTTTTTATTATTATTATTTGAAAGGCAGAGTTAGAGAGAGAAAGTGAGAAACAGCAAGAGATCTTCTATCCACAGGTTCACTCCCCAGATGACCACAATAGCCAGCACTGGACCAGGACAAAGACAGGAGCCAGGAGCTTCATCTGGGTCTTCCATGTGGGTGGAAAGGCCGAACATTTGGACCATCTTCTGCTGCTTTTCCAGGCCATTGCCAGGGAGGTGGATCACAAGTGGAGCAGCCAGGACCTGAATTGATACTCATATGGGACACTGATGTGGCAGGTGACAGCTTTATCTACAGCATGCCCTAATGCCAGGCCCAATGAATCAATCTTAAAAATGATTCAATACAATCTGTTCAGCAGGGTGACTTCCTTCTCCAATGGGCTCTATATATCATCAAAAAAGTATACACATGGCCAGGGACAGTGCAACAAATAAAAAACAATGGACACGGAGACGTGTTCATAGACAAAATGTTGACTGTGAATCCAGCCTTTTCTTCCTGTGAGGTTCTCAGAAAGGGACATGCCCTACAGGAAGAACGTTGAAGGAATACTCCCCGGGAATCCAAACAAGCTCACACACAACACGCTCTGCCCCATCATGCAGACTGCTGAACATTAGCTGATACATATCAACAGTAAGAAAGAGTCATCACCACCACAGATCCTACAGACATGAAAAAGACAACACAGAATTATGTAAAAACTCATGCCAGTAAAATCCGAGATGAAACAGACAAATTCGTTGACCTATACAAATCAAGAGAAGAAACAGAAAGCCTGGCTAGCCATTTACCAATTATATATATTGAATTTGCAACTATAATCCTTGAGAGATAGAACACTCCTGGCCCAGCTGGCTCACCATTGAACGCTAAGATCCGTTTTAAACCAAATTGAGGAGCCGGCGCCGTGGAGCAGTGGGTTAATCCTCTGCCTGCGGCACTGGCATCTCACATGGGCACCAGTTCTACTCTCGGCTGCTCCTCTTCCAATCCAGCTTTCTGCAATGGCCTGGGAAAGCAGCAGAACATGGGAGACAAGGAAGAAACACCTGGCTCCTGGCTTCAGATCGGTGCAGCTCCAGATGTCGCAGCCATCTGGGGAGTGAACCGACCGACGGAAGACCTCTCTGTCTGTAACTCTACCTCTCAAATAAAATTTTTAAAATAAATAAAATAACCAAATCAAAGGCCAATCCACACAAATGTCCTCAGAAAACAGATGAAGTGAGGCTGGCAGTGATTAAGCAGAGGTAAAATTATATTGCACAGTAGCAAGGAAATGACTAATGCTGAATCCAGTCTAGACCATCAAGGAGGTTCAATCTATGGAAGAAAACATCTAACAGATGTTCAATTTATCTCTCTGAGGTACATATAAGTAAGAATCATTTAATAAGTAGTTAAGATATAGAGCAGAAAGCTCAGGTCTGAAAGTCACCTTCAGAGTAACAGCAAAAATTAACAGACTCAGGGCTGATGTGGTACAGCAGGTTAAACTGCCACTTGTGATGCTGGCATCCCAAATGGGTGCCGGTTCAAGTCCCAGATGCTCTACTTCCAATCTAGCTCCCTGTAAGTATAACGGAGAAAGCAGTGGATGATGGCCAGAGTGCTTGGGTTCCTGCTACCCACATGGGAAACTTACATGGGGTTAAAGGCTCCTGGCTTCAGCCTGGCCAAGCCCCAGTTGTTGCAGCCAATTGGGGAGTAAGCCAGCAGATGGAAGAGACCTCTCCCTCCTTCCACCCCACAGACACATCTCCCATAACTCTGCCTTTCAAATAATAGTTCACAAAAAATTATTGCAGAGGGAGGGTGCCAACGGCAGCATTTTAGTGTAGAAGGTTAAACCTCCACCTGCGCTGGTACCCCATATGGTTGCTGGTTCGAGTCCCAGTGCTCCACTTCTGATTCAGCTCCTAATAGAGCACCTGGGAAAGTGCTTGGGCCTCTGCACCAACATGGGAGACCCAGAAGAAGCTCATGGTTCCTGACTTCAGCCTGGCCCAGCACTTGCCATTGTGGCCATTTGGGGAGTCAACTAACAAGGAAGATCTTTCTGTCTCTCCTTCTATTTCTGCCTTTTAAATAAATAAATCTTAAGAGGGGGGATGGATTACAGATGCCAGTGGTGTGGTATTCCAGATAAGCCACCACCTACAGTGCTGGCATCCCATATGGGTGCTGGTTTGAGTCTCACATCCTGATCCAGCTTGCTGCTAATGTATCTGGGAAAGCAGCAAAAGATGGCTCAAGTTCTTGGGCACCCTAAACCCACACAGGAGAGCCAGATGAAGCTCCTGGCTTCAGACTGGCTCAGGTGCAGCTGTTGTGGCCATTTGGAAAGTGAACCAGTAGATGAAATACCTCTCTCTGTGTCTCTCCCTCCTATTCTCTCTCTTAAAAAAAGAGGGGGGGGGGGAGAGGGAGGGGGAGGAGAGAGAGAGGATTATGACTAATCAGTGAAACTGAAAAGCATTCCATAAGGATGTATATGATGAGCCAGCCTACAGAAGGCAACTGGCTGTACAGATATGCCTTACTAAAAAGCTGTCCAACTTAAGGCCAGACATATAGGAGCTAAAGTAGGGCAAAGATATGAAAAGGGAAAAACAGTGTACTTATTTAGGAGGACTGGACTGGTCCTCAAAACTTCCTGCTGAAGCAATATGAAGAATGAAATCATGGGGGAGGGACACAGAGAGATACAATTGGGCCAGGACACGGTTCTTTTCCTGAATGTTTAGGTGAAGGCAACGGTGGAAAGGTAAAAGGTGAAGAAAGCTCCATCTAATTCAAGATATGTCCCAATACCCATCCTGGGATTTGAGTGTCGCATTCCAGGGAAAGCAGCAAAACCTTAGAAAAGATCACTTAATTAACAATACACTTGGGTTGCCTACATTGTCTTGATGTTTTCAACCGATTATGTGCTTATCTTAATAAAGCAAGATTACTTATCTCAAACACAGTTAAGATTTCAGATGACTGCATGCAGATTCAGTAATACAGAACTACCACAGGGATGGGAATTTAGCCTAGAGGATAAGACACTGGTCACGATGCCCATGTCTCATATGGCAGTACCCATGCTGGATACCCGGCACCAGTGCTGATTCCAGCTTCCTAAGAATGTGCATTCTAGAAAGGCAACAAGTGGATGGGTTACTGCTACCCAGCTGGAAGACTTGGTCTGAGTTCCGGCTTCTGGCTCCAACCTGACCAGCCCTAGATATTCCTGGCATTTGGAAAGTTAACAAGCAGATGGGAAATTTGTCTCTGTATATCCATCTCTCTCTTGTGACCTCTCAAATGAATAAAAATTAGGAAAAAAAATTACCTTGATATCATTGTTTCCTTGGCTCTCCAAAACCCTTAAAACTGAAGCCTGCCTATACCTTTCTGAGAACAGTATTTGCAGAAGGATGTGGAACACTCACTGTCTCACATGTGTATGTGTGTGTACACACACATGTGCTCTTAATATGGCAAGGTTGTGTATTTTACTCCCATGATTATTAACTACCAGTATTGATAAGGAAAACAAAAGTTACTTTTTAAAAAATTCAATTACAGGGGTTGGTACTGTGGCTTAGCAGGTAATGCTGCTGCCTGTGACAATGGTATTCCATATGGGCATGCGTTCATGTCTCAGCTGCTCCACTTCCCACCCAGTTCTCTGCTAATGGCCTGGGAAAGCAGTGGAAGATGGCCCAAGTGTTTGGGCCCCTGCCACCAACATGGGAGACCTGGATGAAGTTCCTTGGTCTAGCCCAGCCCTCCCCACTGGGGCAGTGAACCAGCTGATGGAACTGAACCAGTGGATGAAAGATATCTCTCTTCTGCTTCTGACTTTCAAATAAGTCAATAAATCTTTTTTTAAAATAGTAAATAAAAAATAAATAAGTCCAATTAGAAACTCTGGACACACAGAGGTACTGAATTGAAATTCCAAGATACCATGTCATATTCTAAAATAATTAAATGAACATAGAACTCCATATATGCGAACTTTGTTCCCTAACATTTATCATAAAAAATTTCAAACATAGATAAGTGGAATGAAATGTATGTTAAGCATTCATATTCTATCACAACTTTTTTTTCTGTATTTGCTTCTTACTTTTGTAACCATCTATCTTACACACCCTCAACTGTTATTTTTGTTGCTGCTGCTGATGCATTTCAAATTAAGTTTGCAGAAATTAGTGAATTTCAGTACTACAGCCAAGTACTTATTTAGTAGGTTTAGTTTTAGGGTAAAACATGCCTACACGGACACAAATGCAAAGGTATCATTGAGTGAGTTTTAACAAACACATCCTCATATAATCCAGATTCCTATCATGATAGAGAACAATACCATCACAACAGAAAAACTCCTTGATGTACACTGATTTTAATTACACAAGCAATGCAGACATGATCTAGGTAGAAGGGCTGATCCCAGTTTGTTCACAGTGGTTTGGAGGGGACTTCAGATGTACCAGTGGTATTTTAATTTTATGCAAGGAAAATGTGAGCTTGTTCAAAGAGTGATCAAGAAACATAAAAATAACAAACCGTGGAATTAGCCTAACCTAGTACACTTTTTCCTTTAAAGTCTCCTAACATTCAAGACATATTTGCATATCTCAACTTGAGAGAAGGCCAATGACAGTCAGACACATAGCTAGCAAACCTGTGCAGCTAATGAGCCTCTTGAAGGGCAAAACCTAACCACTGACAAAGGGATCTGGTTCCCTGATTTAGAATCCAGTACTGCTTACAAACGCTGGGTAGAGTGCCTCTGATCTTAAAACACTACAGCTAATGGTGACATGGTGTTTCCTCCAGTCAGGGAACAGGAGTCAGTGCAGTAGAAGAGGAGGACACAGAACATGCCAAGACTTGTATGGGGTCACACCTTGCAGGAGTATGTGGTGCCGCAGCCAGACTACTTCCACTACACAGAACTGGGGCGCCACTGCATGCATCTGTGCTGCAGAGGCCCACTTCAGCCAAATGTAGCAGGTCACAAGGATTCTAAAAAGCTTACCTAATTTCCATATGAAAAGCGTTATCTAAAAAGCAGAATTTACCAACCCACACACTAACTTCCAAATGGCCTATCTGAGAGAAGAAACATGAAACACAGCTTACCGTGACTGTTCCAGCGGAGGCTAAATCCGATGGATTCACAGAGCTTTGGTATGCGATCCTGTTGTGCACAGAACTCTGGTCATAGGAGGAAGACGTTGTTACTGGACTAGTGGAGCTCAGGGACGAGCTGGTCAGATTGGAGGAGGTAATGACTGAAGTTGTATAGGTGGAGTTCTGTACTGCACTGGTCATTGGTAAAGAGGTATTCAAAGGATCACTAAGAGCAAAAGGTATTAGACACAAATTTATGTCACTTCACATAATTTCATAAAATAGGACTACATCATTTGATTGTTGTAGTCTAAATTAAAAATACAACTATAAATGTATACTATTACATGATTTAAAATTTTTATTTAACTTATTTACTTTAGAGGCAGAGAGAGACAGAAAGAGACACAGAGAGAGATTCCCCCATCCACAAGCCCACTCCTCAAATGATGGTAACAGATGGGGCTGGAACAGAACTGGGCTAGGGCTAAAGACAGGAAGCAAGAACTCAATCCAGTTCTCCCATATATGGTGGCAGTAGTTCAACTACTGGAGCCATCACTGCTGCCTCTTTAAGATTCTGTAAGGAATTCTATAAGGAAGTCAGCTGTCTGACTATATTTTAAAAAGGGAATTCAAGGCCGGCGCCGCGGCTCACTAGGCTAATCCTCCGCCTTGCACACCGGGTTCTAGTTCCAGTCGGGGTGCCAGATTCTGTCCCGGTTGCCCCTCTTCCAGGCCAGCTCTCTGCTGTGGCCCGGGAGTGTAGTGGAGGATGGCCCAATTGCTTGGGCCCTGCACCCCATGGAAGACCAGGATAAGTACCTGGTTCCTGCCATCGGATCAGCGCGGTGCGCCAGCCGTGGCGGCCATTGGAGTGTGAACCAACGGCAAAGGAAGACCTTTCTCTCTCTCTCTCTCTCTCTCACTGTCCACTCTGCCTGTCAAAAAAAAAAAAAAGAGAGAGAGAGTAATAAAAAAGAGAACTCAAACATCAAGTGTAGAATGTGGAAAATTATTAAAAACTCAAATATGAGATTTTCTACTTATAAAATATTCCACTGAAAGACAACTGATATTACAAAACTGTGTAGAAATTGGACCCTTCAAATATTACTTGTAAATGCTGAAGCCACATACAAAACAAGTTTGGTATTCCTGAAATGATTACATATAAGAGTTATGGCATCATCCAGCAATGCTACTCCTTAGAATATAGCCAAAAGACTGGGAAGCACACAAGACATGTAACAGAGTGACCGAAGAGAAGGAACACATGTCTACCAACTAATGAATCAGCAAGCAAAATCTCACGTATTCCCACAAGGACATTTAAACATGGGCGAATCTTGGAAATGTTATTAAGAATTCAGACACAAAAGACCTAATACTACATGATTCTCAGTGTCCAGGATAGGGAAAAGATGGATTACTGGCCCGCAAAGAATTGGGGTCTGCTCCAGCTATGGGGTATGGGGCTTCTTTTGAGGGTGATGGAAAAAATGTTTTCGAATTAAACAGGATGTACTGTCTCCACAGGGTAGTTTTTTAGAGCAGTGGCAAGTTGTATACCTTAAAGACTTTGAATATAAGCTGATGGGAATCTGATTACTGTTTTCACTGCTTGGAGCTGATCCAAATTCGGAGAGAGAGGGTTCCGATCCAAACTCCAGGGCTCCAAACTGAACATTTAAACCTGTGACATCTGCGGAGCCAGGCATTTCCACCGCAGAAGCAGGAATCTGTAAAAGCAAAACTGTCATGTGAGAAACAAGGATCAGGAATTCTGCATCATAGAGACCTACAAGACAACCCAGCCCGCAGCTGGGTTACCTGGGCAACACTGACCCCCCCCAAAAAAAGGTGGGGGTAGAATGAGAGATGGAAAGGAAGGGAAAAGGAACAGTACTTTTTTTTTTTTTTTGACAGGCAGAGTGGACAGTGAGAGAGAGAAACAGAGAGAAAGGTCTTCCTTTTGCTGTTGGTTCACCCTCCAATGGCTGCCGCGGCCGGCGCACCGCGCTGATCCGATGGCAGGAGCCAGGAGCCAGGTGCTTTTCCTGGTCTCCCATGGGGTGCAGGGCCCAAGCACCTGGGCCATCCTCCACTGCACTCCCTGGCCACAACAGAGAGCTGGCCTGGAAGAGGGGCAACTGGGACAGAATCCGGAGCCCCAACCAGGACTAGAATCCAGTGTGCCGGCGCAGCTAGGCGGAGGATTAGCCTAGTGAGCCGCGGCGCCGGCCCGGAACAGTACTTTTTAAAAGAAGAGTGAGGAGAAAAGAATGAAGAAAAACTAAAAGTTAACAGAGGAATGGTCAGTATTAATGCACAGCTTTGGGGGGGGGGTGCAGCGGCAAAGGCTCCAGGAGGGAAGAGTAGGCATCCAGTTTACTCTATTTCCAGGACACACCACTTAGAAAAGCATTACCTGGTCGAGGAACCACACACCCTCCATACACAGCATACAGCAAAGTACACAACAGATGTGTATTAACCAGCTGGTTAATCAAGTCTACTTTGAATTAAGGTGTCAGGCTCTTGGTACAAACCCATTTCTTCTGATATTAAGCCAGCAACTCAGAAATGGAGAAATCCTCAAACAGTGGTAAGCAAGACTTGAAAAACACTGCATCATAGTTTGAGAATTGATGTTCCAACAAAAAACAAGATGCTACAGTGAATCCACCTTTGGGATTGTGGCCTCATCACGAAAGCCCACCTTAGACGCTGGAGGTATCCGCCGCTTAGGCAGTTTGATGTGTTTGGGCTGCGGCTGGTGGGCAGACACGGCAATATTTTCCACAGTCAGGCTGGGAAGTTGCAACAGTTTGTTCACAGTGGAGGTGTTGTCTCCTGGCACGGATTCTCGGAGTTTTGCCTGAGAAGGAAAGGACTCCAAACCAGGAGGAGGAGCAGGGACAGCCTGGGTCTGGTGCTGCTGTCGCTGGCTCAACTGGCTAAGGACTGGGGATGGCTCAGGCTGAGATTTGAAGTCTATGAAATATGTAAAGAAAATAACAGCAATAATTAATTATTTGGCACAAGAGCTTCAAACTCCATTTCCCCTCATCACTGGTCACAACAGGGCTTCAGCACAACCAGTTTCTCAAAATCATCTTCCAGCTGAATCTCTTTATGGATCATAAACTATGCAAATCTGCTATATGGTAAATGAAGGGTGCCTGGATATGTTTGCACTTTATTTCTTATGCAAAGATACAGATTATGCTTTATAGACCACTTGGAGGAACTGTTAACAAAAAATCTTGAGGTACTAAATATGTTGGAATAATAAACGAGAATTACATATTTATTGTTTTATGGATTTTATACATATCTTTAAAAAATCTGTTATTAACTTTTTCCTAAGTAAAACACAAGGCAAAAAAGTTATGGCAAATGGAATGAAAGAATAAGTTCATTTTGGTGAAAAATTTAACCCATGCACATAAAAGGTTTTCAAATGCATGGAAAATACGTATATGAAGAATTTCAATGATTTGAGCTGTTGTTGCAGGAGTGGGCATTTCGGTACACTTGATTAAGCCACTGCTTGGGATAAGCACATCCCATACAGGAGTGCTGGGGATCGAGTTCCACCTCCACGTAGCTTGCAGCTTCCTACTAAAGCACCTGGAAGGTAGCAGTGATGGCTCAATATCTGGGTACCTGTGACTCACATGGGAGACCTGATTAGACATGCTAGCTTCCTGCCTTTGGCTCGATCCAGTCCCAGCTGCTGTGGGAATTTGGGTAATGAATCAGCAAATATAAGTTATCTTTTTCTGTCTTTCAAATACATAAATAATTTTTAGAAGTTCTTCTAGAATAAATTTTATTCCATTTTCCATTAATTTTTTTTTGATGTGCATCCATATGCTATCATAAAATCCAAAAGGTACAAAAACGTATATGGTTCCATAGCCTCCCCACACTTGCTTCACAAAAGCAAACACTACTCAGTTTTCTGAATATCTTCAGATCATGTGTCAAACATACAGACACACACACAGTACCTTATTTTCTAATAAATCATTTCATTTTCAGACTGCTATGAATTAATATACAAATGACTACTTTCTTCCTGTTCATTACAAAATAGAAATTTTTAAAGTATTTATTAATAGGTATTTTTAAGTACACTTATTAATAAGCTTTTTAAGTTTTCTAACCTCTTAACACAAAGTAATGAATATAGTTCTACATACAACATTTTGTTCAAGTAGAAGTACATCTGTAGGATCAATAGCCGTTAACAGAGTTGCTGGTTCACAGAGTAAATTTTAAATTTTGACTAACACTTCAAAACTGCTATCTAAAGATATAACCTTTAAATTATTATTTATGTATTTGAAAGAGAGGGTTCTCTCAAATAAACCCAATGGCCCTGGCACCAAAACAGGGAGCCAGGAACTCAACTGAGGTCTCCCACATAGATGACAGGGACCCTGCCACCCAGGGTCTGTGTTAGCAGGAAGCTGGAATTAGGAGTCATAACCAGGTATTAAACATAGGTACATGTTCCAGTGCGGGATCCAAGTATCCTAACCAGCATCTTAACTGCTAGGCCAAACAATTGCCTCAGAACACATCCTTTTAATATACTCAATACCAAACTTTACCTTTCTAGGTTTGATTGGTAGAAAATGGTATAAATGAAAAGCAAGGAGACGGCGCTGTGGCTTAGTGGTAAAGCCTCATCCTACAATGCTGGCATCCCATATGGGCACTGGTTCGAGACCCGGCTGCTCCACTTTCAATCCAGCTCTCTGCTATGGCCTGGGAAAGTAGCAAAAGAAGGCCCAAGTGCTTGGGCCCTTGCACCCACGTGGGAGACCTGCAAGAGCTCCTGGCTCCTGGCTTCAGATCAGTGCAGCTCCAGCCATTGCAGGCATCTGGGGAGTGAACCAGCAGATGGAAGACTTCTCTCTTTCTCTAACTCTTGCTTTCAAATAAATAAATCTTTTAAAAAAAGAAAACAAATGCAAGACATAATGATAAAAATGTGCATGAGCATCACTTCACACACTGGAGCATTATTTTCTTATGGGAGTCACCTGTATCTCTTTTGGCTGTATTTTTCTTTGGTTTTACCTGCCTGTTAATCTCTTTTTTAGTACTTCCTTTTATATTAAGGAAATTAACTCTTTGTACATGATATGAGTTTCAAGTCTTTTTTTTTTTTTGGACAGGCAGAGCGGACAGTGAGAGAGAGAGACAGAAAGGTCTTCCTTTGCCGTTGGTTCACCCTCCAGTGGCCGCTGCGGCCGGCGTACCATGCTGATCTGAAGCAAGGAGCCAGGTGCTTCTCCTGGTCTCCCATGGGGTGCAGGGCCCAACCACTTGGGCCATCCTCCACTGCACTCCCTGGCCACAGAAGAGAGCTGGCCTGGAAGAGGGGCAAGTGGGACAGAATCCAGTGCCCCGACCGGGACTAGAACCCGGTGTGCCGGCGCCGCAAGGCGGAGGATTAGCTTAGTGAGCCGCGGCGCCGGCCGAGTTTCAAGTCTTTTTCCTTAAGTTGTCTCATCTACCTTTTGATCTGGTTATGCTATTTCCTGCCAAATCAAGAAAAATTCCTCTCACATAGACATTATAGGAATGCTTATGTGTAATTTTTTTCTACCATCTTTCTAGATTCATTATTTATGTTTAATTGATGCATCTGGCACTTTGGTGAAGGGATACAACTTCACTCTCCCACCAGACATCTGATTACAATAACCCACTTTTTCACCACTGATTTCAACTGCCACGTCCATCATAAAGGACAGCAGTGGGTAATCTTTTTCTGTAAATGTCATTTACAGAGTTTTATTTTAGTAGTTGAAGGCCAGCTGCCAGCAATGACTCAACTTTGCCTGTGCAGTTGAAAGTACCCAGACACTGGGTACTTAGGCTGGATTTCAACAAAACTTAATTTACAAAAAATAAAGGCAGACTCAAATTAAATCCATTTGTGAACATGATATTAGAGGCATGTATCAAAAAGAAGTGCTTTATAACATAGGAATAGTGTGCCTATCCTAAAACTCAGTAGTGCATGTATAAAAAAAAGTTAGCACTATTGGCCAGCTGGCCCTCAGATGGTAGCCTGGGAACAGGGACTGATGGCACGTGCTATAAAAGGCTGCAAACACACAAACCAGTAAGAACTGCTCACTCTCTGGAATGTCTGTACATATAATGTGATTTATACTCAACATCTGCTTTCCTCTTTAGAGCCTGTACATCTGTTATGTACTAGATTCATTATTCCTTATAATATAAAAGGAGGCAGAGGTTATCTACACATGTAGTCCACAATAAAAGCACTGTGTGTGGGGTCTCTCAAGGTGTTTCCTTGGTAGATACTATTCAAACCTAGAAGGAGACTCAGGTACTTTCAACACTATAAGCCATTTCACTCAGCAGAGAAATACATACTTCCAGGTGTTTGCATATACCCTAAACACAACCAGCCCAACACATCAATTCTATGTAATGTGACCCCTGAAATTCCATAATTTAATGTAGTATCTGAGCAACTGTTGGGGAACAGTGGTTTAATGTCATACTTTCTGTGGGACTTCGCTTTAGAACAAATCCAGCTCACACATTCTGACTTTACAAGGCAAACCACAGAAAAATAGGCAGAGTTTGACCAAATATTGTGGATAAATGCAAGTTAAAGAATGAGAAAAAAAATCACAAAAGTAGGATTTGAAATGTTATCCACATTCAAACCTTTGTCGTCACCTTACTCTAACAGAGCTCAGGAAATTTTGTGAACGCATTGCCTCCAAGTGTTGTATACTCATACTCACATGTTTCTGACATACTTTGGCACAGCTGTTCAAGGAATGAACTATTTTACTATTACTATTAATAAAAACCACCACAACCATTACCATTACAAATGATAATAAATCAAAGCACATATTACATGAGGGTGTTTCAAATAGTGGAAAAATGGAATTACAAAGAGTTTATATTGGTGGGCTACTGAGAGCATTTGGGGAGTAGATGGAAGATCTCTATCAGCCTGCCTTTCAAATAAATAAACAATTCTTTTAAAAAACATTTTTATTGGGGCCAGTGCTGTGGCATAGTAGGTTAAGCCGCTACCTGTGGCACCAGCATCCCATATGGGTGACGACTGGTGTCCCAGCTGCTCCTCATCTGATCCAGCTCTCTGCTAATGGCCTGGGAAAGTAGAAGATGGCCCCAAGTGCTTGGGCCCCTGCACCCATGTAGGAGACGTGGAAGAAGCTCCAGGCTTCAATCAGCCCAGCTCTGGCCAATGAAGCCATTTGGGGAGTGAATCAAAGGATGGAAGACCTCTCAGTCGGTAACTCTGCCTCTCAAAGAAAATTTTTATTCAAAATCTATACTCATTTTTAATTCCATTTCCATGAACTCTTTGAAGTACCCTCTTACAAGAATAATATAAATATGTAAAAATGTCTTTACATAAAAAAATTTAAAAAGAAATATGTCTGAACAAACTCTACATTTGAGAATACAAGTCAACACACACTGATGCTTAGCATGGCTTCAGTAGGCAAAAACGGCATAGAAAATGTATACTTACCAAAATGACTAAGGACGGAGGGCTGGGATGCTGAAGGCTTGAGGTCCCAAGAAGTAGTAGTTGTGGGGGTACTCGCACTATTCTGCTGTGAACTTGGGGTGGTGGTAAACTGGCCCAAACTTGGAACTTTCAACTGGTCCAAGATCTGGGAGCTAGTGATGTTCCCCATTTTGGATGGTGCAAGCTCTCCAAATCCTGAGCCAAGAACGGATGACTTGAATGGGAAATTAAAAAAAAAAACAAATTCTCAGCAATATAAAGAATTTCCAACATACTCTTTACTTAAAAAAAGAAAAAGATTTAATCTATTTATTTGAAAGGCAGGGTTACAGAGGGAGGAGGGGAGAGAAGGAGAGAGAGAGTACAAGCGAGAGTGTGCCAAGAGAGACGGAGACAGAGATCTTCCATCTGCTGATTCACTCCCCAAATGGACACAACAGCCGAGGCTAGGTCAAGCCAAAGCCAGGAGACTGAACTCCATTGGGTTTCCCACATGGATGGCAAGGGCCAAAGAACTCGGGCATCTTCTGCTGCTTTCCTGGGCGCATTTGCAGGGAGCTGGATTGAAAGCAGAGCAGCAATGGGGCCAGTGCCATGCTCAGTAGGTTAATCCAGCTTCCTGCAAATGTACCTGGGAAGGCAGCAGAACATGGCCCAATTGTTTGGTCCACACCAGACATGTAGAACATGGAGTTCCTGGGTTCCAGCTTCTGCCTAGCCCAGACCTGGCCATCTGGGGGTGAGGCAAGTGATGGTTTCCCAGAAGATGCTTCCCATCTTCCTCTAATCCATCAGCTAGTTTTATCAAATACATTATCTGTATGTTTACAACACCATGAAATTCCTGAGTCAATGACTACAGCCATGCCTAAAATGCCACTTAGTATAGGGCCTCTCAATGTCTCCTACAAATTTAAATCAATGGAGAACTTTTAAATAAGCATGTTCACATACAAATGCATACACATATACAAACACACACAGGGACCAAATTCCCATCTCAAAGATTCTCACTCATTTTGTCTTGAGGCTATCCTAAGTATTATTATTGCTACTACTACCATCATTACTGTTGTTGCAATTTACTATGTTCCCTAATGGTTATAAAGTGCTGTAGAGTGGAAAACCATCACCCTAGTACAGTGTTAAACAGTCAATTTGCACTCCAGTTTCTCAAGGTGTAACACACATGAAGGTCACTAAAAATCCAAGCACTGGAATGCTGGGTTGGTACTGTGTTGAAGTCAACATGTGGAATGCCAGCATGCCACTCCCGAGAGCCTGGCTGAGAGTCCCAGCTAGTCCACTTGTGATTCAGCACAATAATTAATTATCACTGCCTTTGTTTGGCAGGAGGCAGTTTGGCCCCAGTTAAGATAATGATTCCCACATCCCATGTCACAGTGCCTACAGTCAAGTCCCAGTTCTGCTCCTGATTCTAGCTCCCTGCTAATGCACACCCTGAGAAGAACTTCATGTTGGCTCAGGTATTTGGGTCCCTGCTACACACACAGGAGACCTAGATTGAGTTCCAGGCTCCCAGTTTCAACCCTGACCCAATCCCAGCAGTTGTGGTCATCTGGGAAGTGAACCAGCCACAGGAGCTCTCTCTCTGCTTCTCAAATAAATACAATTTTTCAAAAGAACTCAAGTGATACCCATGAACTCAGTGCCAGGCTGAGAGTCAGCGAGGACTTCACAGCTTTACACCAGTAGGAGATAGAAACACAGAAGAGAACAACAGTGGTTCACTCAAAACACAAAGGTTCTAGTTATTGGGCCTTTCTTTTCAAAACAGAGATGGCAGCATGCCCATTTCAAGCACTGACACCAACTCAAACAACAATGACACTAAACATGCTAAGCCCCAAGCCCACAATGTGACATGACTGCATGGAGAAGACAGTAAGAAAAAATACACATTTTCTTTTATTTCAAATTGTATTCATCTGAAAGGCAGAGAAGCTGAGAGGGAGACAGAGACCAACACAGAGATCTTCCATTACTAGTTTAGTCTCCAAAGGACCCACAACAGCAGCAGCTGGATCTCCCACATGTGTGGCAGGGACCAAGGTACTTGAACCTACCAGGGTTCATATTAGTAGGAAGCTGGAATCAAGCAGAACCAAGACTTGAATCTAGGCACTCAGACCCAAGATGCAGAATTTCCAAGTAGCTTTTTAAATCGTTTTTTAAAGTTTTAACTATTACATGGAGAGGGAGAAGGTGAGCTCTCCCATCTGCTGCTTCGCTCTCCAAATGACCACAGTGGCCAGGGCTGGGATTCCATCCAGGCCTTCCATGTAGATGCTTGGGCCATATTTCCACATTAGCAGGGAGTTGCATCAGAAAAAAGCAGCCGAGATGCAAACCAGCAACCATACGGGATGCTAGCATCGTATGTGGCAGCTTTACCCACTGTGCCACAACATCAGCCTTCACAAGTAGCATCTTAACCATCATAGCATACACCCAACCTTAAGTCTGTAAATTCACTTTTCTCAGGGTACAGCAAACAATTTGACCCAGGTAGGGAAGAACATTCTATTTCTCAACAATACATTTCAGATAAAAACAAATAAACAAAAAGTCAAAATAATCATCACTAGTGAAAATACAGGTCTGTGTTCACAGCCCTTTCAATCTCCTCTCGGGCAGTCTGAACTTCCTAAAGTTAAGCAGGGATTTCATGTAACCATTATACAACTAGATTCTATCATAAACTACACTCCGGCAGTCTGCCTTCACACCCTTCAGTAATATATTTCTCAAAGTTCTTTCTGACAGCAGAAAGTCAGTCTCAAATATACAGCACTAGATGACACTGTTTCAAGGAAACACATGGGACTTCATTACATCATTAGTATTTAAAAAAAATGTCCAATTTTACAGAATAACAAAAATATGTAAAAAATGTAAACACAAAGTCAGATTTGGAAAGAACTATTTTTGCATGATTTGCAGCAAGCCAAATTACTTGCATTTGCGTTTAAATAAACTGAAACAAAAGCTTAATGTATTAGGGGCTGATGTTGTAATGCATGTTGTAAGTTATGATTTGCAGCACCAGCATCCCATATCGGCACTGGTTGGGTCCCGGCTGCTCAACTTCTAATCCAGCTCCATGCTAATGCACCTGGGAAAGCATCAGAGCATGGTCCAAGGGCTTCGGCCCCCACATCCATGTGGAAGACCCAGAAGAACTCCAGGTTCCTGGCACCTGCCTGGCCAGCCCTGGTCATAGTAGCTATTTGGAGAGTAAACCAGCAGATGAAATCTCTCTTTCTCTCTGTGCCTCTCCTTCTCTGTGACTCTGCCTTTCAGGTAAATAAATACATCTCTTTTAAAAAATATTAACACATTAAATACTGTGAAACAAAATCAAAGAAAAAAATCACTAATAAAAAGGATGTTTTTCAATCTGAAGAACCATTAGTTGAGAAGAATTCAACTTATCACAAAGAAATATTTGCATCATTATCCAGAAATCTCAGTAGTTACATTCCACATGGAATCATCAGATATGTGCTTGGAGTTTATCACATCATTGTCTTCTGGACTGATGCATAGAATTATTTTGTAAATGGATAAATATCTAAAATATGTGTTACATTCTAGAAAACATTTGCCAATGGACATATTGCTTAAAATTTTATACTGAAACAAAAGTGAGTTACCAGACTTTGAGGAGAATAGGAGTTGACAGCATTGGAGCCGCCAGTCCCTGGTGCCATCTGATTGTTATGTTGAGAATTTGTGAAGACAAGGGCTTGGCCAAAACCCGGCTGTTGGGAAGTTTCAAAGGAGTTGGCTTCTGAGGCTTGGTTGGGAGGAACAGACTTCTGAAGCAAGGCTACCAGATCAATGCTAAAAAGACAAAAAGCAAATGAGAAAATAGTTCATAAGCAAACATAACAAATAAATCTAAAAAGTGAATCATAAAATAAACTCACACTAAAGATTATCTAAGTGAAATCTAAGTGACTTTTTAGAAAACGGGGCCTATGGGAGCTAAAAAGAGGGCATAAAAAATATCCCACAAAGCCACAGAAACCAAAGTAGGCTTTGGCAAGAAGGAAAACAAAAAACTGCATTGAGAAATTTTCATAGAAATGACACAATCATGAATGACTATAAAAACTGACGCACTGAAATAAACAATTTTCTAAAGCTTGTCTCAAGAGTCTGTTTAGAACATGTTACCCTATTTAGTATTTGGATCCTGTGTTCCTTAAATTTTCCTAGAAGATAATGTTTCATAGTCTTACAGGATGAAAGTCTTAGCCATAAACCATTCAAAAACTTTCACATTTATCTTAAATGTTCCTATAAATGCTAAGTGTCTTTCATACAAACCATATTAACTTTCTCAAATTTTTGAGAAACAATATACAATAAATTAACAAATTCTCTTGTTAACTACATCTCTTCTCATCCCAAAAGAAAGATAGATGTTTCAATTTGAGACATAGCACCTTTCCTCAATGTGCAAGGTGAAGTTCCAGATGAAACGTATGCAATCCAATACCAGCTCATCTCTACACGTACTGAGTAGGACCTGCAAGTCATAGTGGATTGCCTAACATGGTAATGTACTCCATGAAGTCCTCTCAGTTGCCCCTCTTCCAGGCCAGCTCTCTGTTGTGGCCAGGGAGTGCAGTGGAGGATGGCCCAGGTGCTTGGGCCCTGCACCCCATGGGAGACCAGGAAAAGCACCTGGCTCCTGGCTCCTGCCATCGGATCAGCGCGGTGCGCCGGCCGCGGCGGCCATTGGAGGGTGAACCAACGGCAAAGGAAGACCTTTCTCTCTGTCTCTCTCTCTCACTGTCCACTCTGCCTGTCAAAAAAAAAAAAAAAAGAAGTAGACCAGTTGGGATTCAAACCAGCGCCCATATGGGATGCCGGCACTGCAGGCTTGAGGCCCTACCTGCTATGCCACAGCACTGGCCCCAAGAGTTAAATCTTTTAAATGCTTACACATTTCATTTTTGTAAACATAACCTCTACCACAAGTGAAAAATCAACATAAGACGGCCGGCGCCGCGGCTCACTAGGCTAATCCTCCGCCTAGCGGCGCCGGCACACCGGGTTCTAGTCCCGGTCGGGGCGCCGGATTCTGTCCCGGTTGCCCCTCTTCCAGGCCAGCCCTCTGCTGTGGCCAGGGAGTGCAGTGGAGGATGGCCCAGGTGCTTGGGCCCTGCACCCCATGGGAGACCAGGAAAAGCACCTGGCTCCTGGCTCCTGCCATCGGATCAGCGCGGTGCGCCGGCCGCAGCAAAAAAAAAAAAAAAAAAAAAAAAAAAAAAAAATCAATATAAGAGCTGTTAATTTAATTCCTGTGGATACAACCACTAAGGAAAGTTGTGACTGAAGCTCTGTCAGCTCATCAGGTGAGGGTAATTATAGGTTACACTTACAAGAAATGGGACAAAAACAGAAAAAAAGTTCTAGAATTGAAGATACTTATCCTAAGCAAAAAATTTCAATCAGGGCTTGAAAAACAAAGATGCTGGAAACTGTTTACCTTTGCCCAGGTGTGGCCTGATTCTCTCCTGGAACAGATGAGGAAGTGAAGACCTTTGTTTCAGAAAGCTGCAAGAAAGGTAGAAAAAAAAGTTAATGTTACTCTATATAAAACTCCAAATAACTTGAATTCCTGACAATTTCTAGTCATCATGTTCATTCAGTTCATTCAAAAGGTGTTCTAAAACGAATTAAATATACAAGCAAACTTTCTTCAGGTGAAGGAAATTTTAGATTGACAATCCTACAAGAATGACTTCTGAGGGAAATGATGACAATTATTAGAAGCGATGCCACAAAATGAAGTCAGATCAAGGTTCAAGTCCCAGTCTCACTCCTCTGTCATTACACAAAATAACAGCAGAAAAAAAAATAAACAAACAAAACAGCACAAATGCTACCAAAAATGACAAAAGGGAACTGAGAAGTTTGAAATGGTCAAATAGACATTTTCTTCTTAAAAAGACAGTAACTTTTGCATTTCATTAATCAACACTTAAATTTCTTTTCTGGGGCCCGTATTGGAGTACCTCAAGTTGAGCCTTCATTTGTATAACCAGCATCTCATATTGGGTTCAAGTTGTGGCTGTGCTACTTCCAATCCAACTCCCAGCTAACGCACCTGGGAAGGCAGCAGGGGGGAGCCCAAGCGGCTGGGCCTCTGCCACCCACTTGGGAGGGTGGGAGACCTGAATAGAGTTCCAGGCACCCAGCTTCAGACTGGCATAGGCCTAGCTTGTTGCAACCATTTGGGGAGAGAATCAGCAGAAGGAAAAGGTCTCTCTGAAGCTTTCCCTTTCAAATAAATAACCCTACTTTAAAAAGTAAAGGGTTAGGGAGACAACAGTTATTGCTCTAAGGTCTACAAGAAATCTAGGATTAGCATTTTAGATTATTCTCCTGCCAATCAGCATAATCTCAGAAAATTTTAAAATTTTTATTAATTCTCAATAAACATGCTTTTTTCAGAAAATACATATTCTAACAGAATATTAGTATCTGTGAGTATGCACATGTGTATTGCATTTACCAGATTTTAACGGGAAGATAAAAGAAAAAGTCTTATGAAGGCAGGACAGCTATGACAATACTCATTACATAAATGAAATCCAGGAGGCTCAGTATGGAAAGATGGCTTCTCCAAAGTCAGGACACTTAAATTTGGTGGCCGGCATTGTGTCAAAGTAGGTTGAGCCCCTACCTGTGACACTGCCATCCCATATGGGTGCTGGTTTGAAACCCAGCTGCTCTACTTCCTATTCAGCAACCTGCCAATGCTCCTGGGAAAGTAGTGGAGAATTTCCCAAGTGGTTGGGCCCCTGCACACAACATGGAGACCTGGAAAAAGCTTCAGGCTTCAGGCTTCAGGCTGGCCGAGCCCCAGCCACTGTAGCCATTTGGAGACTGAACCAGCAGGTGGAAGATCTCTCTCTCTCTCTCTCTCTCTCTGCCTCTCCACCTCTCTATATAACTCTGCCCTTCAAATAATAAAAAATTTTAAAAAAGAATTTGAATATAAGTCTTTTATATTCTGACCCCCTGATTTTCTAACCTGTCTGCTGACCTTGACAGACATGAAGATATAAAGCCTTATACCAAGAACTATTCCCTTTCTGGGACCCAAACAAAATCGCAGCACATATTCTAACACAAGACACTTAAAGATAGTGTGGGAGCGGCTGTCTGGCACTACAGTGAAGACACACCTTAAGATATCCACATCCCACATCTGAATGCCTAGAACAGTCTTGTCTCTGCCTCCAATCCAATTTCCTTGCTAATGCACATGCTGTGGAGGCAGCAGGTGACAGCCCAAGTATTTGGATCCTAACATCTATGTGGGAGACCTGAATTGAATTCCTGGCTACCTGCTTGTCTGGCCCAGCCCAGCCAGCTCTTGGAAAGAACTGAGTAATAAACCAGACTCACAAATAAAGGATTTTTCAAAAAATCATTTTATGAAAGGGATGCATCTGATCCAAGGCCAGACACTTACATCTTCGTTCCAGTC
Organism: Oryctolagus cuniculus; assembly: GCF_051225735.1. Lineage (NCBI taxonomy): Eukaryota > Metazoa > Chordata > Mammalia > Lagomorpha > Leporidae > Oryctolagus > Oryctolagus cuniculus. The sequence goes on from NC_142867.1 coordinate 197,172,865, forward strand.
TTCTGTTGTCCATTCCTCCACAGAATTCTTCCAGGCCCCTGCTAGGAAATGACAACAATCAAAGTTCATAGCACAAAATCAAATACTGTCTTCCTCTAAATGATTCTGAATTCTATGTTATGCCAGAAAAAGTATCATGCATCTCAATAATTTAGCTAACAACTCAACAAATATGAAATTCTTGATGAATTCTCAATATATTCAGTAATATTTTCCAATGCAACTCGGTCAGAAATACCTACACAACATAAGTGTCTCAAATTGATTTTCTTTCAATGGACATCATAGTCAAGCAATTCTGCCGTGAATAATAAAGTACAGACATACCATAAAAATACTCTATTGATGATATATACCATTAAAACAAGACCCTATTTCAGGCAGACTACAGAATTATCAAATTTAGAGAAGGATTCTTAAAAGAGTAGCTTTACAAGATGGTTCCCTCAAAGGTTCTGAAAGTTTAACATTACTCCTGCTCCCATCAAGACTGCCATACTGTCTCAAAAAGCAGGTATACAGGATGGGCTGTAATACTTCTTAAACAAAAAGCATCCACAAAATATTTAAGTGCCTAAGAAGAAAATTACTGGTAACCAAATACGCTAACATATGCTTTTTAGATCTTGTGTATGGTCAGGCCCCTTAGTTTAAAGCTCACATGAAGAAACAAACCCAAATGGTTTTAAAGGGAAATACATCAAAATATTAACCACAACCATCTAGAGAAATTGGGATACTGAATGGTTTTTATCTCATCATTGGAAGAAAACAGGCAATTGATAAGCAAACTCCCATTTCTTTCTTCAAAAAGTCTGTGTTGGAGGCTGGTGTTGTGGCAAGTGGGTTCTAGTCCCAGCTGTCCATTTTAGATCCAGCTCCCTGCTTATATGCCTGTGAAGGCAGCAAAAGATAGCCCAAGTACTTTGGGGCCCTGTCACCCATGTAGGAGACCTGGAAGAAGTTACTGGTTCCTGCCTTTGGCCTGGATCAGCCCCCCTGGCTGTTGTGGCCATCTGGGAAGTGTACCAGTGGATGGAAGATCACTCTCTCTAATCCACCTCCTCTTTCTGCAACTCTTTCAAATGAATAAATAGTTTAAAAACAAAAACTGTGTGGAGAGGGGAGAGATGAAAAGGTGGCAAGTGACAAGGTCTAGTTTCCTGGATATCACCTTAATAACATAATCAACTTCTTCAAAATTAAATAATGGGGGCAGGTGTTCGGACTAGCAACAATAAAGACTGCTTTCCTCTGAGTTTGCCTAGGTTCACTTTTCAGCTCAGAACCCAGACTTCACTTTCCTGCCTGTGCCAATCCTGGGGAGCAATGATGACAGCTGAAGTAACGGGTCCTACTACCCATGTGGGAGACCTGAATTGAGTTCGGCCTCCTGGTTCTGGCTTTGCCCACTTTTGTCAGTTGTTAGCATTTAGTAAGTGACTCAGCATATTAGGACACACTCTCTCAAAAGAAACGAAAAAAATTGAAAGAGCAAAAGAAAAAAGTCAATAATCAGAAGCTAAAAATTTTTATGAAATTGTTATAAAAATATATATTATAAATATCTAATGTTATTTTTTAAAGGATTTATTTATTTTGGAAGTCAGAATTACAAAGCAAGACCTTCCATCCAGTGGAACATTCCATAAACAGCCACAACCGCCAGGTGGAAGCCAGGAGCCAACAGTTTCATCTGGATCTCCCACGTGGGTACAGGAGCCCAAACACTTGAGTCATCTTACACTGCTTTTCCTAAGCCATCAGCAGGGAGCTGGATAGGAAGCAAAGCAACCTGAACATGTACTGGTGGCCAAGTGGGATGCCAGGATTGGAGGCAGCAGCTTTACCGGCTACATTGTGATGCTGGCCCCCAGATGAACTTTTATATATAAAAAATGAAGACATTTTAAACATATTGTTAGATTTTAAAATAAAACATTCATACCTTTGAGTTTGTAAGAACCTTTGTTTGGCAGATCCTGAGCTACGCTGTGATCATTTGATGCCAGTTCTGTAGATCAATGTAAAATGCAAGGTTTTATCATACAACAATGAAAGTATTCCTCAGAAGAGAAACTGGCCAGTAATTAGCATAACCCTATTACATAACCTTATTACAGTATGTTGTTATAATTGCTCTATTTTATTATTGGTTATTAATGTTCATCATTTACTGTGCCTAATATATAAGTCAACCCTTACAATATGTATGCATATATAAATGTATGTATGTATAGGGAAAAACACAGTATATCTGCAGTTTGGAACTACCTACAGTTGCAGGCATCCCCACCAGGGTTACAGAACGTACCCTCTGTCGAGGGTGGGAACTACAGTACTGCAAGGGCAGAGAATCTCACTGCGGTCCTTATAGTCACAGGCCACTGTGACTCAGGCACTGAATCGTGCCCGATGGCTCCTGAACACAGTTCTATCAACCACACTCACTATCATTCCCATGTTTACTAAGCTCCTTAACTATTTTTATTATAGCAAATTTCTAGCAGTTTGACTAATTTAGTTCCGTTGTTTACTAGATTCAACAGTCAGCTTTCTGAGCTTGAAAGGTTGCATGCTGGGCTCAGACCTGTCTTTACAGCAATACAGTATCACTGCAGAGAAACTGCAGCAGTCCACCAGCTAATGAAACCCTTAACTGTATTTTCCAACAAACTCATCTTGCTTATCTAAACGCATACTGGCAAGAATTTGTTACGATAAGTGAGAATTAAGGAGGGATAGGTGATGGGAGATAAAGGGAAGAGAGAATATAAACGAAAAATAGCTAATAAGAGTTTAATTCAACATTCTGTTCTAATACTTGATGTATAAACATTACTTACATATTTTTGCTTGGATGTGTTTTCATTCTACTTTCTTAAAAAACCTATGTTTGGGATTGTCACATTATATGATAACCGTATGCTTTCCATCAGAAATGGCTAAGAATTCCAGTTATTTGGCCATCTTCATTAGCACATGGCATTATCACTTTTCTTTTATATCCACTTTATTTATTTATTTATTTTTTTTTTTATTTTATTTTTTTGACAGGCAGAGTGGACAGTGAGAGAGAGAGACAGAGAGAAAGGTCTTCCTTTGCCGTTGGTTCACCCTCCAATGGCCGCCGCGGCCGGCGCGCTGCGGCCGGCGCACCGCGCTGATCCGATGGCAGGAGCCAGGAGCCAGGTGCTTTTCCTGGTCTCCCATGGGGTGCAGGGCCCAAGCACCTGGGCCATCCTCCACTGCACTCCCTGGCCACAGCAGAGGGCTGGCCTGGAAGAGGGGCAACCGGGACAGAATCCGGCGCCCCGACCGGGACTAGAACCCGGTGTGCCGGCGCCGCTAGGCGGAGGATTAGCCTAGTGAGCCGCGGCGCCGGCCTATATCCACTTTAATAGATGAATGGTAGATAACTGTGGTTTTCATTTGTATTTCTCTGGTTACTAAAGATGAGAAGTCTATTTGTGTAGGCTTACGTGCCCTCTATACCATCTTCTTTCATGAACCATCTGTTCTATTCCTTTCCTCATTTCTAGTGAACATTTTATTTTGAAGCTACCCTTCACCCAGAGTCCCAATGACAACATTTCCAGTAATTATAGTAGAACACTAAACACTAAAACCCAGGACACTGATAAGCTTACAATGCTGGTTCCATTTTTTAAAAATCATAGTTAAAAAAAAAAAAAAACAGAATATTTAAAATTTACCACTCAGCAGTAGTAAGTACACACACTATTTTGTGCTACCATTACAATTACCCATTCGCAGACCTTTCCCATTTTACTACTCAGTTTTTACAAACGTTCTGGAGGTTGTTTGCTTACTGCTAAGTTTTGAGGCTTCTTTATATATTCTATATACAAATACTCTGTCAAGTATGGGTTTACAATATTTTCTCGTACAGTATGGCTTGCCTTTTCATTATTTGCTTCAAAAGAGCAGAATTTTTATAAAGTATACTTTGTCAAATTTTCTTTTGTGACTCATGCTTTAGGGAACATAAATAAGAAAATTACGCCTAAGCTAAAGTCAACAGACCTTGCCAATATATTTTCTTTGTGAAGTGGACTTTTAGGTTTCACATGTAGATTTATTACCGACTTGGAGTTACTCTTTTGAGTACATTATTATATATATATTTAATTGCTTCATAACCTTTATCAAAATCAATCAGCTTCACGGGCTTGTGTTTATTGCTAAACTACAGTTCATCCTTAACTATTTGATGGAGACTGGTTCCAGGACCCTAAGAGATACCAAAACCTGTGGATGCTAACACCCCTCATATCAAATGAACAGCATTTGTATATAAACTATGTACATCTTCCCATATACTTTAAACCAACTCTAGAGCATATAGAACAATGTTAACGGCTGTTATACTGCATTGTTTAGGGAATCATGAGAAGAGGGTGAAAAGTAGGCTGTACAGATGCATTCTTTCCCAAATATTTTCCTTTCTTTTTTTTTTTTTTATTTATAGTTAGGTTTTTGCAGATTCAAAAGTTTAAATACAATTCTAAGGGATTTTCCCTCCCTCCCTCCCTTTTCTCTCATTTGTTCTCTCTCTCCCCTTTCTTCTTTTCTCTTTCTTAACCCCAAATACTTTCCATGGGCAGTCAGTTAATTAGGACGCAAAATTGATATCTTGATCCTATTTATTTTTATTTGAAAAGCAGAGAGACAAACTAATGGACAGAGAGAGAAATCTCCCATTCCCTGGTTCATCCCTGAAAAAATTCACAACCAAAGCTATACAAGGCTGAAGACAGGAGCCATGAACTCAATTCACATCACTCATGTTGGTAGCAGAGACCCAACTACTTGAGGCAACACTTATTGCCACCCAAGAGAAACAGGAAGCTGGAACTGGGATTGGAGCCAGGACTCAAATCTAGGCTCTCTGATATATCAGTGTCCCAAAGATGTCTTAACCACTAGGCCAAATACCTACTCTGATATCTCAATTTTAATGGTAGTTAAAATCCTAGATAAGGCCGGCGCCGCGGCTCACTAGGCTAATCCTCCGCCTTGCGGCGCCGGCACACCGGGTTCTAGTCCCGGTCGGGGCGCCGGATTCTGTCCCGGTTGCCCCTCTTCCAGGCCAGCCCTCTGCTGTGGCCAGGGAGTGCAGTGGAGGATGGCCCAGGTGCTTGGGCCCTGCACCCCATGGGAGACCAGGAAAAAGCACCTGACTCCTGGCTCCTGCCATCGGATCAGCGCGGTGCGCCGGCCGCAGCGCGGCAGCCGCGGTGGCCATTGGAGGGTGAACCAACGGCAAAGGAAGACCTTTCTCTCTGTTTCTCTCTCTCACTGTCCACTCTGCCTGTCCAAAAAAAAAAAAAAAAAAAAAAAAAAAATCCTAGATACATTTGTTAGAATGTATCCACTTATGCCCATAAAAAGGGGTGAATTTTATTTATCAATTATTTCAATATACCATCAGTTGACATGGAATAAGCTACCATGGATTAATATAATAAATACTAAGAATAATTCAGTAAAGCTTAAACTTCGGAACAACAATAAAATCATATATCTCTCCGTCGTATCTTCTTTATTAACAATACTGCTTCATATTGTTCTAGGTAGAAGACCATGAAATGTATTTATCATTAGTTAGTCCTATGCATGATGTTTACGAAGCTACTATCATATTTTTCCATTCTTTGATCATTGGTAGATTACAGAAATACAACTATTCATGAAACATATATCTAGTAAGCATCTTTTAAAAATCTCCTTTATCACAACAAATGAGTGGCGTTTTAGTCTGTTTCTAACCCTGATGAAGTCTGTATTTTCCTTATTGCACTGGTTAGGACCTACAGTATAATGGTGAACAATAACAGTGGCAATAAGCACCTTGATCTTGTTCTAGAGGAAAAAGATTTACTATTTCATCAATGACTATAATATTAGCTATAAATTTTACAGATAACCTTCATCTGCTCAAGGAAATGTTTCTATATTTCTAAGTGCCAGGGTTTAACAAGCAAACAAAATAAAAATGGTATCAAAATTCTTTTCCTTGATAAAATGATTATGTAAGTTTTCTACTTAACTTCACTAAAAGGGTGAATAAGACATTTTTAATAAATATACTAAACATGAAATTCAGTCTTTCAAAATAGAAAAATGAATAATTTTTGGTATGACTATTTACAATTTGTGCAGTCATCACCACCATCTAACCCAAGAATATCTCCATCTCCAAGAATAAACACTATACCCATTAGCTGCCATTCCTCATTACCAAGAGATTCCAGCACTAGGCAATCAACAATCTATTTTCTGTTTCTAGGGATTTGCCTAAACTGAACAGCTAAATAAACAGAATTACAAAATACAAAATATAAAATTTTCTGACTGCCTTCTTAACTCTGCATGTTTTTAAGTATTATCCATATTGTAGCATCTCTTCATTGCATTTGAGGCTCTCCAATACTCCCCAACATAGACATTTTACATTTTCCTAATCATTCATTCACTGATGGACACTTGGGTTGCTTCTACTTTTTTTTTTTTTTTCTTCTGTAAGATCAGTTAATTTGTTTACTTGAAAGGCAGAGGGACCAAAACAAAGAGATATCTTCTATCTACTGGTTACCCCTCAACTGTCTGCAACAGCCAAAGCTGGGCCAGGCCAAAGCCAGGAGTTGGGAGCTCCATCTGGGTCTCCCATGTGGTAGACAGGAACTCAAATACTTGGGCCATCATTTGCTGCCTCCTCATTGCATTAGAAGGAAGCTACATTAAAAGCAGAGGTGAGCCTTGATCTCACGTACTGAGATATGGGATGAAGTCATCCTAAGCAGCAGCTCAAACTACTGGGCCATGCTGTCTTGTCCCCTTGATTTTTTGATAATTATAAATTATGCTATGAGCACTTTTGCACCAGGTTATGTGTCAAGCCATCTTTGCCATTCTCCTGAATTTATATGTACAAATTGATTTTTAAGAAATATCTAGTATAAATTTCATGTGTTGTGATATAAGCAATTTTCTGTCTTACTAGATTTTATGTTCCAATACTTAGGTTTTTAAGATTTACAAGAATGAGCTCAATCTGTCATTTTAAATTTGTTGGCAAAAAACTTATTGACGTAACATATAACCTTCTAATATCACGTGATTTTTCTCAACCCACTTATGCTTCTTTACCTTCCTTTGGTAAGTCTCCCAAGTAGTTTATCAGTATTCCTACTTTTGATTTCTGTTGATCCTCTCTACAGTATCTATATTCCTAATTCACTAATTAATTGAGCTTCTAGGATCATGCTATTATCTATTTTTTGTCATGGCTGATGTTATATGAGTGTTGCTTTTTCATAATTTATATTTTTACCCATTGAGCTGCATTTTATTAAGGCTTAAGTTATGTTCTTATAAATATGACTTTAACAGCTTGCTTACTTTCATGAGTAAATCATCTGATTTATCAATGAATTTCAGAAAATAATCCAAAAGATAGGGATGTACAATAACCAGCAATATTGCCCCAAATTTTAGTGTTCACCATGGAAATGGCTGAATACTTTCAGTAAAAATTCTTCTAAGAATTCCTGTATATCTGACATACTGGAGTGGAGTGTGGCTTAAGTACTGACTTACACAAAGTATGGAAGGGAAAAATCACATTCCACATCATCAATGAAATTTTGATGTGAGAAATTCTAGAGGTAAGAACCAACAAGGACTAGTCTCAGAGGTAGCAGAGTGGCCAATTTTTCATTCAGCTCCATTAGCACACTTAGAGTTCTATCTTTGCATAAGAACATAAAACTCTTTTTTTAAAAGATTTATTTAATTTATTTGAAAGGCAGTTACAGACAGGCAGAGGCAGAGAGAGACAAAGACAGAGAGGTCTTCCATCTGCTGGTACAGTCCTCAAATGGTCACGATGGCCCATGTTGGGCTGATCTGAAGCCAGGAGCTTCTTCCAGGTCTCCCATGCAGGTGCAGAGGCCCAAACACTTAAGCCATCTTCCACTGCTTTCCCAGGCCATAAGCAGGGAGAGCTGAATCAGAAGTAGAGAAGCCAGGACCAGGACCAGTGCCCATATGGGATGTCAGTACTGCAGATGGTGGTTTTACCTGCCACACCATAGCACCGGCCCCAGAACATAAAACTCTTGGGGCTGGTCTTGTGGCACAGGGAGTTAAGCCATCACCTGCAGCACAGGCACCAGTTCGAATTCCAAATGCTCTACTCCAGACCAGCTCCCTGCTGATAGCCTGGGAAAGCAGGGGAAGAAGGCCCAAGTGCTTGGGTCCCTAATACCCAAGTGGGATACCTAGAGGAAGCTCCTGGATTCAGTCTGGCCCAACTCCAGCCATTGTGGCCATTTGGGGATTGAACCAATGGATGGAAGCTCTCTCTCTGTCTCTTCCCTCTCTTTGTAACTCTGCCTTTCAAATAAACAAGTTTAAAAAAAAATCAATAAATTAAAACTCTTAAGAGCTCAAATATTTAAAACCCACCTATAGCAAATCTAGAACACTTACCACTTCCCTCATTTGCACCATTCTGAGCAGCTTCCCAAATCACTAGCTTTGTTCCACACCCATCTGAAGATGTGGAATCCGAATAGTCCGCAGGATTAAAAGTCCTTAAGTTTGAAATAAAGAAAAAATAAAGGCAAATCAAGCAAGCACCAAAGCCACAAAAATGAGTATATATGATCATTCCCCAAAAGAGCCCAGTTCTTCTTACAGACAGTATAAAGGACTACCCTTTCTACTCCTCCTATTTAAGTATAGCTAATTCTTGTATCCATTGGGATACAGATCTTCTATTAAACAAAAGATAATTGGGGATCTTCCATATATCTTTTATAATAGCCCTTTGTCCTAAAACCTGTCCTCTCCATCATAATGCAAGCAGGAGGACGCAGAGGCTTCAGGCACAATAAGGGCTCTAATGGAAAGTTCCACTGAAAACTAAGGCATAAATAAACAACAGGTCTTCTATTTACACATCAGAAATCAAGTCTGGCTTTAAACTTTTTACATCTGAACTATGTACTTCTTTAAATATAGAAACATCAGTTAAAAATAAGAAAAGTCTTTGTTCAGCACCTCTTTTTTTTAATCAAAATTTTAAACTGAATATCCATAAGGAATCATGATTCACACATCTAACACAGTCCAAAATGATTACTACCTTTAATATTTTCATTTTAAAAACTAAAGAGAAAAATCATTTAAAGTCCTCAAGGTAGGCAAATGTTTAAGTGCTCCATGGGTTTTCATCTCCTCATTTTCCACAGGAAGTTTAGGCAGAAAACAGAGAAGACAAAAGAGGGACCACAGCCATAGGCACCGACAGCAGTGACAACAGTGACAAAGGGCTACTGCTTGAGTCAATTCCCTTACTTCCTTGACTGTCATCTACATATGGCTTCCATAAGACTTTAACAACCCTGTGGGAGCTAATGCTTCTGGAGCAGCTGGTATTGTGGCACAACAGGCATCCCATACCTGAATGCCATATGAAGTCCCAGCTGTTCTACTTCTGATCCAGCTTCTTGCTAATGTTCTTGGGAGGGAAGCAAATGATGGGCCAGATACCTGGGCCCCTGCCACTGGTGTGGGAAACCAGGATGGAGTACCAGGATTCATCCTGGCCAAGCCCCAGCTGTTGAAGCCATTTTGGGAGTAAACCAGTGGATGGAAGATCTATACCCCCACCACCCATCCCTCTGCATTTGAAACAAATAAATCTGAAAGAAAAATAGAGGGAAAAGAGAGAGAACCCAGAAACAACAAATATGGTTTTATTATAGTGTCTATTTACTATGCTCATACTTCACTATTCAAATTTGGGTAGAATAACATGAATAAGCATTCAATTTATGAAGCATTCAGAGACAATTGTGGGATTTACCAACATGGCTCCTACAGGGCAGTGGTTTTCAGCTAGGGATGACTACACACCTTCCTCCCAAAGAACATGTGGCAATGTCTATAGACATTTTGATTGTCACAACCTCAGGAGAGGTGCTGCTGGCATTTAATAGAGAAGAGACCTTGATAAATATCCTATGTACTCCATTACCCCAATTAAGTATTATCCAAGCTAAAGTGTCTCTAGTGCCAAGGGCTAGAAATCCTACTCTAAAGGCCATTCTTGTACTATGTGATTTGTTAATAATTTTCTGACTCATCAGGATAATTGACAAGGCAGAGGAAGGAAAAATAAAGTAACAACTAGGGAAGAAATGAACTACAAAAATATGACAGCTGTGACTTACCCCATGGCTTGGGTTGAGAACCTTCCTGCCCCTCTCCCTCTACCACGTCCAAATCCTTAAAAACAAAAATTGCACGATAAAATAATACTTATATCCTAAACAATTAGGGTTCTATCAAATTCTCCATCCTTACTCATCACCAAAACATTATTATTGTTCCCAACAGCACCGACATTTCCATCCAGGGCACCCTATTTGTTGTTCCCTGCTGACACAACTACCTACCAAGATAGTGAATTCAAAAGCTATTAAAGATAATTTCTGCTAGTGTACTGGTGATATCTGATAGCTTTACATAGGCAGGCTATGTTATAAAACCTTCTGTGTCTTTCTCTTTTAACATCTATTTATTTGTTTGAAATAAAGAATGACAGAGAGGGGGAAAGACAGACATACACAGAGACGAGACAGAGAGAAAGAGCTATCTTCCATATGCTGGATCACTCCTGAAATGTCCACAACATCCAGGTCTAGGCCAGCCCAAAGCCAGAATCAAGAACTTCATCCAGGTCTCCCACATAGGTGGCAACACTTGAGACATCATGTACTACCTTCTCACTTAAATTAGAAGGAAGCTAGATCAGAAACAAAGGAGCCAGGACTCAAACTAACACTCCAATATGGGATGCCAGTATAGCAACAGGAGCCTTATCTGTTGTGCCACAATGCAGGCACCAATTGGAAACTTCTAAAATCAACTACTGCAGGTGGCACTGTGGTACAGTGGGCTAAATCAGTCTGTGACGCCAGCACCCCATTTATCAGGGTGCAGGTTCAAGTCCCACAGCTCCTTGCTAATGAGTTTAGGAAAGCAGCAGAAGATGCCCCAATTGCATGAGTCCCTGGGAGTTCCTAGCTTCAGGCTTTGGCCTGCCCTAGCCCTGGTCCTTGTGGGAATTTGGGGAGTAAACCAGTAAATGGGAGAACTTTCTCTCTATTTCTATCTTTTCTCTGTCGTCCTATCTTTTTAATTGATTTCCTAGAAATTCTAAACTGAGGATCAAAAACCTAAACTTACAAACTGAAATTATAAAACTTGTGAGGGAAAAAACAGGGCAAACACCATACAATGTTGGATTAGGCAATGGCTTACTGAATATGAAACCAAAGGTATAGGCAATATAAAAAAATTGGACTATGAAAATTAAAAATTCCTATGGGGGCAGTCATTTGGCAGAGTGAAGCCCCCAGTTAGCATGTCCACATCTCATATCAGAATACCTAGTCTGGGTCACAATGCTCCACTTCTGAATGAGTTTTCTTCCAGTGCATAACTTGGGAAGGCAGCAATGATGGCCAAAGTGTATGGGGCCCTTGTCACCCATGTGGAGACCCAGACAAAGTTCTAGGATATCAGCTTCAGAGTAACCCAACCCTGGCTGTTGTTGGCATTTTAAGAGTCAACCAGTGGATGGAAGATCTCTGTTTATCTGTCTCCTCCTATCTCACCTCTATGCTTTTCAAATAACGTGAACATAAATTTTTTTTTTTAAATTTTTTGACAGGCAGAGTGGACAGTGAGAGAGAGAGACAGAGAGAAAGGCCTTCCTTTGCTGTTGGTTCACCCTCCAATGGCCACCGCGGCCGGTGCACCGCGCTGATCCGGTGGCAGGAGCCAGGTACTTCTCCTGGTCTCCCATGGGGTGCAGGGCCCAAGCACTTGGGCCATCCTCCACTGCACTCCCTGGCCACAGCAGAGAGCTGGCCTGGAAGAGGGGCAACCGGGACAGAATCCGGCGCCCCGACCGGGACTAGAACCCGGTGTGCCGGTGCCGCAAGGCGGAGGATTAGCCTAGTGAGCCGCGGTGCCGGCTGAAAATAAATTTTAAAAAAAGGTTGGCATGTAATCAAAACATTATCAATAGAGTAAAAAGGCAACCCAAAGGATGGGAGAAAGTATCTGTAAACTACATATTTGATGAGACAGTAGCATTTAGAATATATACAGCACTACTAAAACTCAACAACAAAAACAAACCATTGGATTCAAAAAGGAGCAAAAGGACTTGAATAACATTTCTCTAAAGAACAAATACAAATGGCCAGCAAGCACATGAAAATATATTCAACATCACAGAGCAATAGGGAAACATGTCAAAACTAGTAAAAGATCACCTCACATCCACTACGATAGCTACTATCTTTTAAAAAATCAGAAAACAACAAGTGTTGAAGACAGAGTGCACCTTTGCACTCTCGTGGTGGGTACATAAAATGGCACAGTAGGCTAATCCTCTGCCTGCAATGCCAGCATCTCATATGGGCACCAGTTCTAGTCCCAGCTCCTATTCCGATCTGGCTCTCTGCTGTGGCCTGGAAGGGCAGTGGAGGATGGCCCATGTGCTTGAGCCTCTGCACCCATGTGGGAGACTGGGAAGAAGCACCTGGCTCCTGGCTTTGGATCGGTGCAGCTCCGGCCACTGCAGCCATTTGGGGAGTGAACCAACACGGGAGGAACTTTCTGTCTCTCCGTCTCATTGTCTATAGTTCTACCTCTCAAATAAATAAAATCTTTAAAAAAAATGGTGCAGGAAAGATCTGGCATCAGGGCACAGCTGGTTAAGCCACTGCCTGCAACACCAGCTTCAGAGTGCTGGTTCAAATCCCACTTGTCCCGCTTCCAATACAGCATCCAGGTAATGCCTCTGGGAAGGCAACTGAAGATACTCTAGTGGCCATTCGAGGAGTGAACCCCCGTTCTGTCACTCTGCCTTTCAAATAAAATCATTAAAAAATATGCAATATGGAGCCATAAATTGGATCTAAAACAAGAAATTTCTTTTGTTACTATAAAGAACATTAGTAGGCGCTGTGAGAAGTAGGTTGTCTCCACACGTGGAGCCTGACTCCCATATGGGCACCAGTTCGTGTCCCAGCTGCTTCTCTTCCAATCCAGCTCCCTGTTAACGGTCTGAGAAAGCAGTGGAAGATGGCACACGTGCTTGGGCTGCTGCACCCACCTGGGAGATGCAGAAGAAGCCCGTGGCTCCTGGCTTCAGATCTGCTGAGCTCCAACCATTGCGGCCATTTGGAGAATGAACCAGCAGATGGAAAATCTCTCTCTACCTTTCCCTCTCTATGTAACTCTGCCTCTCAAATAAATAAATAAATAAATCTTTTAAAAAACTTAGTAAGATGAACAGCAAAACTGGAATGAGGTCAGAAGATTGCATTAGGGGCTGACGCTGTGGCATAGTGGGCTAGGCTTTTGCTTATGGTGCTGGCATCCCATATGGGCACTGGTTCATGTTCTGGCTGCTCCTTTCCCTATCTAGCTCTGTGCTATGGCCAGGGAAAGCAGCAGAGAACGGCCCAAGTCCTTGGATCCCTGCACCCACGTGGGAGACCCAGAGGAAGCTCCTGGCTCCTGGCTTCAGATTGGCCCAGCTCTGGCCATTGTGGCCATTTGGGGATTGAACCAGCGGAAGGAAGACCTTTCTGTCTGCCTCTCCTTCTGTCTGTGGTTCTATCTCTCAAATAAATAAATAAAATCTTTTAAAATTAAAAATTAATAATGCCCTTATTTTATCACTTTAATGTATGTCTTTTTTTTTGAGAGGTAGAGTTACAGACAGTGAGAGGGAGAGACAGAGAGAGGTCTTCCTTCCATTGGTTCACTCCCCAAATGGCAACAACTGCTGGAGCTGCACCAATCTGAAGCCAGGAGGCAGGAGCCTCCTCCCAGTCTCCCATGTGGGTACAGGGGCCCAAGTACTTGGGCCATTCTTTACTGCTTTCCCAGGCCATAGCAGAGAGCTGGATTGGAAGCGGAGCAGCTGGGACTAGAACCGGCGCCCATATGGGATGCTGGTGCCACAGGCAGAGGATTAACCTACTGCACTACAGTGCCTTCCCCTAATGTAGGTCTATTAAGAATTTTTTTTTTTAAAGATTTATTAACTTGATGGCCCAGTGCTATGTGCAGCAGGTTAAAGACCTGGCCTGAAGTGCTGGCATCCCATATGGGCGCCGGTTCTAGTCCCAGCTGCTCCTCTTCTCATCCAGCTCTCTGCTATGGCCTGGGAAAGCAGTAGAAGATGGCCCAAGTCCTTGGGCCCCTGTACCCACATGGGAGACCTGGATGAAGCTCCTGGCTTCGGAACAGTACAGCTCCGGCCACTGTGGCCATCTGGGGAGTAAAACACCGATGGAAGACCTCTCTCTTTGTCTCTACCTCTCTCTGTAACTCTGTCTTAAAAAAATTAAAAAAAAAAAAAAAAAAAAAAAAAAAAGATTATTTGAAAGGCAAGTTACAGAGAGGGAGAATTAGAGATAGAGAGATAATGAAAGTCTTCCATCTGATGGTTCACTCCCCAAATGGCCACAACAGCCAAGGCTTGGCCAGACTGAAGCCAGGAGCCACGAGCTTCTTCCAGATCTCCCATGTGGAAGCAGGGGCCCAGGCACTTGGGCCATCATCTTGGTTCCTTGGGCTGACTGGGACCAGAAGAATGTGGTCTCAAGAGACACTGCCCGTTGGCCATACCCCCCTGTCCTGTGCACAAACTCAGACTCCAAACTGCGACCTACAAGGTGGCAGCACAGAGAGTTCTGCAGGACCAGACAGGGCCAAGTGGCAGGAGCAGTGAGCAGCACCAAGGAGGCTATGGCGGAAGCCAAGAAGATCGTTTACCAACACCTGGACTCTGTCAAGTAGAGTCTGGAGCAGTGAGGTCTGCAGACAGAAATAACTGCTACAAAGGATTTCAGAAGAGTAGAAAATGTGTATCACGTGAAAGAAGAGGACTGTATTACATTTACTGAAATTGGAAAAATGTAAAATATCTTTGACTTCCTTGTTGGAAAGCGAGATAGCTCTGTTGTCATAAGCCCACCCCACAGCTGTAAAGACTCCAGGTGCATGCTACTTCAAAAGTATTTTTAACTTTTGAGGTAGAGGAGAAAGAGAAGAAAAGAAAGTATCTCTGAAATTCCCATTGAAATATGTTTATATCTTTTAACTTTTATACTTTGTATGCTTTCTTTTCTCCTGAATATATACCTATTTAGATAAACTTCCTCTCCAAAACACAGTCCATTCTTGATTATAGTCCCACAGAATACTTATGTTTACCTTCTATTTCCAAAAATGTACTCGAGAAATATTCTTGAGATTAAATATATTATGTGCACACTTGTGAACTGACAATTCATACATGAGTACATGTAAATAATAGTTCTATTACAGGAAGAGATATTCAAACATTTCATAATTCTGTGTTTTTTTTTTTTTTTTTTTTTTTTTTTTTTGACAGGCAGAGTGGACAGTGAGAAAAAGAGAGAGACAGAGAGAAAGGTCTTCCTTTACTGTTGGTTCACCCTCCAATGGCCGCTGTGGTTGGTGCACTGTGGCCGGCATACCGCACTGATCCGAAGCCAGGAGCTTCTCCTGGTCTCCCATGTGGGTGCAGGGTCCAAGGACTTGGGCTATCCTCCACTGCACTCCTGGGCCACAGCAGAGAGCTGGCCTGGAAGAGGGGCAACCAGGACAGAATTCGGTGCCCCAACCGGGACTAGAACCCGGGGTGCCAGCGCCGCAGGCCCTGGCCCAAGTGCCTATTGAGCCGCGGCACCAGCCCATAATTCTGATATTTAAGCTAATACTTTGCTCTGTTACGGTTTCATATGAAATCTAGTTTTATATAAAAACTACGCTTCAACAAGTTAAAGTCTAAAAATTGAAAGACAAAAGTGTTTATAGGCCAGCTCACTTGGCTAATCCTCCGCCTGTGGCGCCGGCACCCTGGATTCTAGTCCCGGTTGTTCCTCTTCCAGTCCAGCTCTCTGCTGTGGCCCGTGAGGGCAGTGGAGGATGGCCCAATTGCTTGGGTCCCTGCACCCACATGGCAGACCGGGAGGAAGCATCTGGCTCCTGGCTTCGGATTGGCGTAGTGGCCATTAGGGGAGTGAACCAACAGAAGGAAGACCTTTCTCTCTCTCTCTCACTGTCTATAACTCTACCTGTCAAATTAAAAAAAAAAAAAGTGTTTATAAATGAAAAGGAATTCTTATATTCACCATACATTCAGGAAACGAGCACCAGGAAAAAAAGTAAAGTGCAGATCCCTTGCAGAATTCATCTATGACATTTGAAATTAAGAAAAACTGTATAGTAAGTCCTAAGGTTTACTTATTTTCATTTCACCTGCTTAAATGAAAACAAAATAAATAAATAAATAAATAAATAAATAAATATCAACTCTAGTACCAAGTAGTTAAATTTTTAAAAGATTTACTTATTTATGTGAAAGAGATACACAGATAGAGAAGGAGAGGCAGAGAGGCAGAGAGAGAGAGAGAGAGAGATTGATTTTCCATCCACTGGTTCACTGGATGGCCACAACAGCCAGTGCTGGGCCAGGCCAAAGCCTGAAGTCAGGAGCCAGGAGTTTCATCTGGTTCTTCCATGTGGGTGCAGAGGCCCAAGGACTTTGGCCATCTTCTACTGCTTTCCCAGGCCATAACAGAGAGCTAGATCATTAGTACAGCAGGCAGGATTTGAACTGGCACCCATATGGGATGCCCATATGGGATCTTTTAAAAGATTGTTAAATTTTCCATTCTAACTCCCACCGACACTGGTGCCTATCTGATTTTTTTCATAGTCCCTTCCATTTATAACACAAGTTAAGCTTCAACCTTTAAAGGCTGCATTTTGCAGGGTCAGCACTGTGGCACAGTGGGTAAAGCCCCTGCCTGCAGTGCCAGCATCCCATATGGGCACCAGTTCAAGTCCCAGCTGCTCCACTTCCAGTCCAGCTCTCTGCTATGGCCTAGGAAAGCAGCAGCAAATGACCAAGTGCTTGGGCCCCTGCACCCACGTGGAAGACCTAGAAGAAGCTCCTGGCTCCTGGCTTTGGATTGGTGCAGCTCTGGCTGTTGTGATCATTTAGGGACTAAACCAGCGGATGGAATACTTCTCACTCTCTCTCTCTGCCTCTGCTTCTCTGTAAATAAAACTTTAAAAAAAAAAAAAAAAAAAGCTACCCATCCCTAAGCAACCAAACTAAGTCCTAAAGGTAGATTCTTCCTCTCAAATGGACAAAGTAAAGGGCTCAATCATGCAGTTATGGGAGTGCTGTCATGAAGATTTGACTGTTTCTCTAATATGTTTATTACAATCAGGAGAAGCATCTAATACCCTAGAAAAGAAAACTCTCAACCTCATAGTAAATTCTGGGTTCTTACGTATGAGGATTATTCAAAACGTTCTGCAAAGAATGGGTGCTTAGCACAGGGCTTTTAGACACCTCTTGAGAAACCCATATCACTTATCAGTCGTTGAGTCTGATTTACTATTACACTTCTGGTTCCAACTTCTTTTTAATGTGCAGGAATGGGAGGCAGAAGGTAAAGGGTCAAGAGTTAGTACTTGACCACTCACATAGTTGACCAAAACTGAATTCCCAAACCCTGGCAACACCACGGCTCAGGCTGCTGCAGGCATTTGAGGGAATCAGCAGATGGAAATGCTACCTCTCTGTCTCCTGTTGTCTCACTACATTTCAAATAATAATAAAAAAAAAAAAAGAAAAAAGAAAAAAAGAATAAAAAAAATTAGGAGCCAATACTGTGGCAAAAAGGTTTATGCACTGCCTGCAACTACCTACCAGTTTGAGTTCTGGCTGCTCCACCTCCGATCCAACACTCTGTTAATTAGTCTAGGAAAGCAATGGGAAGTGTCTGAACCCCAGCCAACCTGGTGGAAGACCAGGATGAAGTTCCAGGCTCCCGGCTGTGACATGGCCCACTTCCAGCCCTCCTGGACATTTGGGGAGAGAACCAGCAGATGGAAGATACTCATTCTCTTTCTTCTCCTCTCTGTAACTCTACCTTTCAAACAAATAAATCCTTAAAAATAGATAAATAGGGGACCACATTGAGGTATAGCAGGTTAAGCTTCCCATATGGATGCCAGTATGAGTTTTAGCTGCTCCACTTCCAATCCAGCCCCCTGTAAATGCACCTGAGAATGCATCAAAGGATGGTCCAAGTGTTTGGGCCCCTACAGTCACGTGGGAGACCTGGATAAAGTTCCTGGCCCCTGACTTGGGTCTGGCTCAGGCCTCACCCTGACTTTTGGGGCCACTTGGGAAGTGAACAGTGGAAATCAAATTCCAGAGCCAGCATTGTGGCGTAGCAGTTAAGCAGCTGCCTGCAACACTGGAATCCCAGATGGGTACCAGTTCAAGTCTTGCCTGCTCCATTTCCAATCCAGCTCCCTGCTAATGTGCCTGGGAGAGTAGTGGAAAATGTGCCTGCACCCACATAGGACACCTGGACGAAGCTCCTGACTTCATTCTGGTCCAGCCCCAGCTGTTGTGGTCATTTAGAAAGTGAATCAGCATCAATCTCTCTCTGTAGCTCCCACTCTTTCTCTGTAACTTTATCTTTCAAACAAGTAAGTCTTAAAAAAAAAAAAAGAAGAAGGAAGAAGGAAGAAGGAAGAAGGAAGAAGGAAGAAGAAAGAAGAAAGAAGAAGAGAAATTCCAAGAAGCATATTTTAACTAGAATAGCCTGGTCAAAAACAATTACGCATGTAACATTGGGCTTAATTAACTGTGACTGCCTGCCAGGGAGGCAAAGGAAACTACTGGCCAGTGAAGCCAGACTATTCATTTTGTTACCATCTCTTTTCTGTCCCAAAGTGTAGAAACAAGGAGTACCTCAGCAAGTTTGCTTACCTTCTCTCTAGCTTTAGTGTGACAATGGTAAATCTGAAATTTTCTTCACAAAAATTTGTTTTTAACTATACATAACAGTAAACAATTTGAGCTCTGAGAAGACAGAATTGTTCTTTTTTATTATGTAACATGTGACAACCTATCATAGAATACCTTGAATCTTTTAACATGACCTTCAATTTAATCTCAGAATTAAGTCAGCATCTTTCAGAGTTAAATAAGCCAAATTCAACATTTTGTACACAAAATACAATATGACTTATTTGGTAGCTGAGTACCTTTGAATAGTCAATATTTATAAAGTTCCAAACAGCACTCTTAAGTTTCCAGAAAGCAAAAACTACGAAATTACTGTAGACAGCACACTACAACAACTACTCTCTCCAAAGAGACTGCTGTATTCTTAGAAAAACATAACGATTCACAACATACTCCTCTAGAAACTTCACCCAAGTCACAAAATATATTTGTTTTAAGTATCACTCAAACTAATTCTTTCTCCTCAGAACACAGAGCAAACATTCTGGAAAAGTTACAGAAAAAATTATGCATACAAAGGGTAATTTAATTGAACTTAATTTCCTACAATTCATGCAACACATATTACAGGACATTCTTTGTACAACAATTGAGTTTCTTAACATATATTACCAAATTTCTTAACATATATTACCAATATGCTATTTCATAATACCTTTAAGAGAATTTTTTTTTCAACTGAATTGAAAGAGGCAAAAAGAGACAAAGACAGAGTCTCCCACAGATGGATTTAGTCTAATCCTATTCACAACAACTGGAGCTGGGACAGTCTGAACTGAGAAGTCCAGAACTCAAACCATACCTCTCCTTCTTATGGCACAGATACAACCACTTACACGATCACCTGCTGCCTCCCAAGGTGCACATTAGCAGCTGGGAGTCAATTCCAGGCATGCAGATATGAATCATGGGTGTCCCAAGCAATTATTTATGACCCACTTAGCCTTTTTCAAACTTAAAATAACTCCTGGTTGGGCACTGTGTATCAGTGAAGATTCAGCTTTGGGGGCCTGAGCTGTGGTGCAACGGGCTAAACCCCTGGACTGCAGCTCCAGCATCCCCTATGGGCACAGGTTTAAGTCCAAGCGGCTCCACATCTGATACAGCTTCCTGCTTGGGCCCCTGCACCCACATGGGAGACCCAAAAGAAGCTCCTGGCTTCGGCCTGGCACAGTTTCGGTCTTTACAGCTATTTCAGGACTCTCTATCTCTACCTCTCTTTGTAACTTTGCCTTTCAAATAAAATCTTTTTTAAAAAAAATTATTTATTTATTTGAAAGCAAAGGTACAGAGAGGCAGAGAGAGAGAGGTCTTCCATCCGCCAGTTCACTCCTCAGATGGCGGCAATGGCCGGAGCTGTGCCAATCCGAATCCAGGTCTCTCATGAGGCTGCAGGGCCCAAGCACTTGGGCCATCTTCTACTGCTTTCACAGGCCATGGCAGATAGCTTGATCAGAAATGGAGCAGCCAGGACTCAAAGGGGTGGCCATTTGAGATGCCAGCACTGTAGTTGGTGCTTTTACTCACTAAGCCACAGCACCAGCATCTCGCATAAAATAAATCTTAAAAAAATAAAATAAAAAATGCATGGCCAGCGCCGTGGCTCACTAGTCTAATCCTCCGCCTGCAGCACCGGTACCCCCTGTTCTAGTCCCGGTTGGGGCGCCGGATTCTGTCCAGATCTCTGCTGTGGCCCGGAGTGGAGGATGGCCCAAGTGCTTGAGCCCTGCACCGGCATGGGAGACCAGGAGGAAGCACCTGGCTCGCCGGCCACAGCGGCCATTGAGGGGTGAACCAACGGAAAAGGAAGACCTTTCTCTCTGTCTCTCTCCCTCTTACTGTCTAACTCTGCCTGTCAAAAAAAAAAAAAAAGAGCAGCTTTGGGGGCAGGCAGCTGCACATCAGTTCTGGCACCACATCCCATATCCAACGCCTGGGTTATATTCCTGGCTCCAGTTCCAACCCAGTTTCCTGTTAATGTGCACCCCAGGAGACAGCAAGTGATACTAAGTACAGTATGAGGGCCCTTGCCATGCAGCTGGGAGATCCAGACTGAGTACCAGCCTTCTGGATTTGGCCAAGCCCAGCCATGACTGTCGCAGGCATCTGGAGAGTAAACCAGTAGATCTAAGAACTCTCTCTCTCTCTCACACACACACACACACACACACAAATTTAAAAACATTTTTTAAAATAATAAACACATTACAGGGAAACATTTCTTAATAAGAAGACTAGGAAAGGAAGGAGAAGGGAAAGAAGGGGAGGGAAGGAAAGGGGAGGAGGAAGGAGCCACTGCTTGGGATACTCAGGTCTCAGATCAGAGTTTCTGAGCTCGAGCCCCAGCTCCACTTCTGACTCCACCTTCCTACTGATGTGCATCCTGAGAGGTAGCAGTCACTGTCCAAGTACTAGGTTCCCTGTCACTCACATGGGAGACCCAGTCTGGCCCATCCCTGGCCAACGCAGGCATTTGGGAAGTGAAGCGACAGAATGAAGATTTCTCTGTCTTCCAAATGAAAAGTGGAAATTAAAAGGTAACATATTATTTATAAATGGCCAAAGCACTTACACAAACATGTCATGAAAGTGGACATACAAAGTCAACAAGTTCATGATAAAATCTCTAGCATTGCTCACCATTGGAGAAATGCAAATCAAAACCACAATGAGATACTCACCTAACACCTGTCAGAGTTTAGTGATGACAGGAATACAGAGAAAGTGAACCCCTAAATACTGTTGATAGAAATGTAAATTAGTTACAGCTACTAAAAATAGGGGCAGAGAGCTCACTTAACAGTTCAAACACCCACATGCCACATCAGAGTGCCAGATTCAAATCCTCATTCCACACAATCCAGCTTCCTACTACTACTCACCCTGAGAAGTGGCAGATAATGGCTCCAACTACTGGGGTCCCTGCCACCAACATGGGAAACGGGAAACCTGAACTGACTTCTGGCTTTGGTATGGTTCAGCCCTGGGAGCTGCAGGCATGTGGGAAATAAACTAGCAATAGAAGATTCTCCCTATCCATGTCTGTCTGCCTTTCAAATAAATTTTAAAAATTCTTGGCTGGCACCGCGGCTCAATAGGCTAATCCTCCACCTGCGGCACCAGCAAACCGGGTTCTAATCCTGGTCGGGGCCCCGGATTCTGTCCCGGTTGCTCCTCTTCCAGTCCAGCTCTCTGCTGTGGCCCAGGAGTGCAGTGGAGGAAGGTCCAAGTCCTTAGGCCCTGCACCCGCATGGGAGACCAGGAGAAGCACCTGGCTCCTGGCTTCGGATAAGCGCAGTGCACCGGCCACAGTGGCCATTGAGGGGTGAACCAATGGAAAAGGAAGACCTTTCTCTCTCTTTTCTCTCTGTCTCTCTGTCTACTCTGCATGTCCAAAAAAAAATTCTTAAACTGAGTCAGGGCTTACTCAGCTTATCTGAAAAGCATCAACAGTTTCTTCAAAATTATATAATCAAAGAGTTCATTCACAGGAATTCACAAATGAATCATAAGACTTTAGAAGACCAGTCATTTTTTGGAGGACACTGCCACCCCTTGTCAGATCAGAGCATAGGAAAGCAATAGCCTGCCTTCTTCCATCTGATCACACTCTTCCTTCCCTCTTGTTCTTACCTCTACCACGTGCTCGCTTGCCACGGTCTGAAGGTTTGTCCCCTTGATTGCAATCAATTCCATTCTCTTCACCTCTAACTAGGAAAAGAAAAAGAGCAGAAAAATCTACTTTTCTTTCTAAACCTCCTGTACATAACTTTACCAGACACTTAATGGACCCAAGGACAAAATGAAAAATAGCCTAAAAAGAAGGCAAAAATTTCATCAAGGAACTCACATTAATGTAACAGGATAATAAAAAAAAAAAAGTTAACTCAGGCCGGCGCCGCAGCTCACTACGCTAATCCTCCGCCTTGCAGCGCTGGCACACCGGGTTCTAGTCCCGGTGGGGGCGCCGGATTCTGTCCCGGTTGCCCCTCGTCCAGGCCAACTCTCTGCTGTGGCCAGGGAGTGCAGTGGAGGATGGCCCAGGTGCTTGGGCCCTGCACCCCATGGGAGACCAGGATAAGTACCTGGCTCCTGCCATCGGATCAGCGTGGTGCGCCGGCCGCGGCGGCCATTGGAGGGTGAACCAACGGCAAAGGAAGACCTTTCTCTCTGTCTCTCTCTCTCACTGTCCACTCTGCCTGTCACACACACACACACACACACACACACACACACACAAAGATAACTCTCAAACACTGAATGACAGTACATCTTCCTTAACTCACAGGTCAAAATTCTGAAAAGAAATTTAGATACCAGACTGATTTTTCTCTCATCTATATGGACTTGTGCTTCCCGAATATAAATTTGCTTAGAAAACCACTTTCATCATCCAACTAAGTAATCCACCACCAAACTTGCTCATTAGTTACAATGAAAGCCCAAAAAGGTTCAGAATAGCAAAACAGCAATACCGTGAAATATGGAGTCAACAGTTTTATTGCACAGGTTGTTCTACTTTGCTTTCTCGAAGATGCCGAGAGTCGAATTTCCTTTTCCTCATCTCTAAACTGGCCCTAATAACTCTACAATACAGAGATTTCATGAGACCTATTGGCATGCTTGCTCCACGCATCACTTTAAGGGCTTACAAAATTCCTTCTCAGATCTTCTCTGGCAATGCACTTTATTTTCCAAAATTGTCATCTCATTTTCTTTGTTCTTCAAAATTACTGTTTTTAATAGCTCCATTAAAATATTAACAAAATATTTTAGGGCCAGCATTGTGGTTTCGTGGATGAAGCCACCATCTATGATGCCAGCATCCCATAAAGGCACAGGTTCAAGTCCCAGTTGCCCCACTTTTGATCTAGCTGCCTCAAAATGCACCTTGGAAAGCAGCAGCACATGTCCCAAGCAGTTAGGCCCCTGCCTCAGATGTAGGAGATCTGGATGGAGTTCCAGGCTTCTACAGTCAGCCTGGCCAAGCCCTGGCTATTTGTGGCCATTTAGGGAGTGAACCAGCAAATAGAAGATCTTTCTCTGTCTCTAATTCTGCCTTTCAAATAAATATTTTTTTAATTTCATTTGTTGTTACATCCCATTTTACCTTAATGAAAGACAAGTTTTAAGAGGGCAAATATTTTTACCTGTTTTAGTCATTTGCTATATATTTGAGGGTGTATGATACATCAATGAAACAAATGAGCAACTGAAGTCTCTAAAGTGATTATGCTAAATTATGTCCCACTCATTCATAACTTAGCTACCTTGGTACATCTGCACAGTACACAGGATTGTTGTAGGTAAATGATGCCAAATCCTAACTCTGATAGAAAGTAATGAGAAAACTGCACTTACTCAACAACTTTCCTGTTAATCTAAACCTCACCTATACCATACATATCAGCAAACGAAGAAAAAGTCTTTTGTTTGTTTGTTTATTTATTTGAAAGGCAGCATTAGAGAAAGAGGAAAATATAAAGATCTTCTATCCATTGTTTCATTCCCCAGATGGCCACAATAGCTGGGCTGGGCCACATCAAATCCAGGAGCTTCATCTGGGTATCCCATGAGGGTTCAGGGGCCCAAGGACTTTCCCAGGTGCATTAGCATTAAAAGTAGAGCAGCCAGGAATGAACTACCGCCCATTTGGGACACCTGTGTTGCAAGCAGTGGCTTAACCCACTACAGTACAACACCAGCAGGAAAAAACAGTTTCATACAGGGAGACATCATGGTACAGAATGCTGGGCTGCTGCTGTAGCTGCCTACATCCCATATCTGAGTACGAGCTTGAGTCCCTAGTACTCTACTCCTAATCTTGCTACCTGCTAATTCATGTGGAGGTAGCAAATGATGGTCCAAGTGCTTGGATCCCTGCTACCCTCATGGAAGACCCAGATGGGAGTTCCTGCCTCCAGCCTGGCCCAAGCCCTGGCTACTGTGGCCACTTGGGGAATAAACCAGCAGGTGTAGGATCTCTGTCTCTCTCTCACTCTCCCATTCAAAAATACTTAAAAAAAAAAAAAAAAAGTTTCAACTAATATTGAATGACACTCTCAAACATGTAATGCAACTAACTAGTTGCAGCTCATTATTAGTTGTAATTATTAGAACAAATTTTGCATTAAAGAAATGGAAATGGACTCATGAGCATTCTTAGGACTAGCCTTTCAGCTGTTTGGAATGTATGCAAACTCACAACAGGTTGAAGGGGAAGCCCGTACTTACACTCTCTGCCACGATTACCACCACGTCCTTTCCTGTTGGTGTTGCCACGTCCTCGACTTGGTTCTTTCTCATTTCTTTTCTCTCTATTTTCTTTGTTTTCTGAACTTTCTTTTCCTAAATTTTTCTTCTTCCCCCCTACAGTCTCCCAGGAAGTCTATCAAAGAGAAAAAGTATTAAGAGTAGTCATTCAAAGTGCGAACAATTTGAGCACGCATGCATCCTACTATCCTGTGACATGTAGCTAACTGGCTTTCTATTCTATACTAATTCTTTTCCATGTAGTTCTAAAACTGTATTTTTTTAAGGTTTTATTTGCTTATTTGAGAAGTAGAATTACAGAAAAAGAGAGGGAGAGACAGAGAGAAAGGTCTTCCATCTGCTGGTTCACTCCCCAAATGGCTGCAACGGCTGGAGCTGGACAGAACTGAAGGCAGGAGCTTCTTCTGGGTCTCCCAGGTGGGAGAAGGGGCCCAAGCACTTGGGCCACCTTCTGCTGCTTATCCGGGCCATAACGTAAATGTGGATCAGAAAAGGAGCAGCGAAGACTTGAACCGGTTCCCACATGGGATAGGCACCTACTATGCTACAACACCAGCCCCTCTGCTATTTTGTTGATAAAGGTGACTAATCTGCTAAACCCCTGCTGCTAGATAGAGCCAGTAATTAAATCCATTAGCTGACCTGGCAACATACAGTTTTCCCACTAGATAGCCACTTCCCAAGCTCCTGCTCTATACCACCCCACCTCAATCAGATGTAGACTTTCAAACTAGTAATAGATTATTTCAAACTTTAAAAAAAAAAAAAAAAACTATTTGTATTTCAAAGGCTACAAAACTATATAGAGGGCTGGCACTGTGGAGCAGAGGATTAAGCAGCCATCTGCAAAGTTGGGAGCCCATCTGAGTGTTAGTTCAAGTTCTGGTTGCTCCAATTCTGATCCAGCTCCTTGCTAATGTACCTGGGAAAGCAGCAGCCGATGGTCCAAGTGCTCAGGTCCCTGCACTCACATAGGAAACCCAGCTGAATCTCCTGCCTCTTAGCTTCAACCTGGCCCAGCCCTGGCCATTATAGCCAGGATTATAACCAGAGGATTGACTATTTCTTTCTCTTTCTTCTATAACTCTGCCTTTCAAATAAATAAATGAATCTTTTTAAAAAAAGAAAATTTCAACCTCCAAAAAATTATTCTATTGATTTATATGATCTCCCTTATCTTTCCTCCACCTGTGATAGCAAATATAATCATACACACACACACATATTTATATGCGATGGTACTGAGAGAGTAAGATGTTACATTCTGAACAGAATATCAACCAGGGTATATATTAAGGTAAACCCCACTCCACTAGTTCCTAATTGCTTTTTCACAAGTGACTTAATCCCAAATAACATTAATAACTATTTTAAACTGAAAAATCTTGAGAAAATTATCAATACTCTATATTCAAATAAACACAAGCCTGGAAATTAATAAAATAAA
Organism: Oryctolagus cuniculus; assembly: GCF_051225735.1. Classification (NCBI taxonomy): domain Eukaryota; kingdom Metazoa; phylum Chordata; class Mammalia; order Lagomorpha; family Leporidae; genus Oryctolagus; species Oryctolagus cuniculus. Next base: position 197,199,573 of record NC_142867.1, read on the forward strand.
ATTCAAATGATAAGAGAATTATTTCCAAACAGTGAAAGCCAGCTTCATGTAATTTTTTTAAGGATTTGTTTATTTACTTGAAAGAGTTACACAGAGAGAGAATTAGAGGCAGAGAGAAAGACAGAGAGAGGTATTCCATCTGCTGATTTTCTCCCCAATTGGCCACAACGACTGGAGCTGGGCTGATCCAAAGCCAGGAGCAAGGAGCTTCTTCCAGGTCTCCCACGTGGGTAAAGGGCCCAAGGACTTGGGCATCTTCTACTGCTTTCCCAGGCCACAGCAGAGAGCTGGATTGGAAGAGGAGCAGCCGAGACTAGAACCGGCATCCAGATGGGATGCTGGCACTGCAGACGATGGCTTTACCCACTACACCACAGCACTGGCCCTGCTTCAGGTAATTTTTAAATGATATTTCTGTACATTTCTCTCATGAGCTCATAGATTTAATTAGATATAAAAAGACTGGAAGTGAAAATTATACAACAAGTTATTTTCCAACTCTAAGCTGTGATAAAGATTAAAGATGACACCTGATAGTGATGGTGTAACAATCAGGTATTCTCATACAATTCTGGTGAGCATGCACCTACCCTGACAATACTCAAATTTCAATTGATGTACACTTTTTGACACAGCAATTCTACTGCTGGATCTTCCTATTAGAAAGATATAATTTGGTAATTATATGGAAATTTATGTACAGATGATCAACACACTAAGGCAGAAGATTCCAAAAGTAGTAAATCTATAAAGAGAGAAGTACGTAGTATGTAGTCATTTAAATAGTTACACTGGTGCTTACAAAAAGAGATTCTTCATAGAATTAAAGCAAATCCTTAGCAAATAGCATATGGAATTGGATTTTATTTTTCATTCAATTAGAAGCCTGAAGAAAATGTTAGAAGTAGCTATTGGGCTGGTGCTGTGGCATAGTGGGTGAAGCCCACCACATGCGATGCCAGCATCCATGTGGGCAGTGGTTTGGGTCTTGACTGCTCCACTTTCAATTCAGTTCCCTATTAATGTGCCTGGGAAAACAGCAGAAGATGGCCCAAGTCCTTGGGCACCTGCACCCATGTGGGAGACCCAGAAGAAGCTCCTGGCTCTAATTTTGACCTTCAAACAAATAAATAACTGTTAAAAAAATTAAACAAAAAAGACATTATCACATACTTGCACAACTATCTGCAAAAGCATACACACAGGCTTTCAACATGAGCCAAATAATTATGGAAGATTACCAAAAGAACCTTCGGCAACATTCATCATTCCTATTTTAGTACTTACAGAATGGGTCTGAAGAAACTCTGAGACATATGTTAGTAATCAGGAAAGCAAGTTTCAAAGCCAGTTAGTTCACCCTTTCAGTTTTACCTTGAACTACCAACACAAACAACATACTAAAAATAAACAAGTAGGTTGATACAAGGGACTGACAACTCAAAACAATTTTCTCACCCAAACAAAACATGAAGATGAAGCCAGATGCTCAGCACTTAGGATCATATTCCCTATTTTGCTCTGTGATAACTACTGTTACAAGAGAAAAACAAACTCATCCTTAAAAATATTGTGGACAATTCCATGTTAACACCTTCCAACGCAGAAACTTTGTTCCAAAAGACGCTGGCGCAGAGTAAGGTTAGCCAACAAGACAAGACAAGACAAGACAAGACGTGCTTGCCTTCACGGGTTTATGAAACACTCTTGCTCCTAGCAACCCTACAGTGTTTACATTCTGTCACCCTCACTCAAATTCACTGTACCTCAGTCAAGGAAACGGTTGTTACAGCTGGTTAGCCATGGCTGTTGTAGTCAACAGCCAGGTAAGAAACAGTACAATCAGAATTTTAAAATATTACCAACAGAATGGTCCTGAACCAACCAGGATTTCACAAGGAATCTGCCTCTGTACCTCCATTCTGCCCACCTCTCTTAGGGCCCCCAGACTACTAACCTCTAAACAATCTACTCTTCTACGACTGTATTCAGGCTCTCCTTTGCTGTTTTCTCCTCTTGGGAAAACAAAGTTTTGTTTGAAACTTTGTTTGAAAACAAAAGTTCTGGCCACCATTATAAAATATCTATGTTCAAGGGGTAACCAAAGAAACGATTTTTATGTAACATTTCAGTATTATTCTCTAATACTTAGCCCACAACCATCTGCTTTGGATTCACTGAACATAGAAACTGAAACTGGAAACCCTGACAAGGAGGCCCTTGTTGATGTCTTCACCTTTGTATCCTCTTTTAGGTGAATCACCAGATGTTTCTATATTCTCTGAAATGACTCCCTCAACCTAAAAATTCAAATAAAAGTCTGAACAATCTACACGTAGGAATCCAAAGATTAGGGCTGACAACTGCCTAATGAAGCTTTAGTAGCATAGCTCCTAAAACCAAAAGGAAGAGTGTTAGTTTACCTATACATTTACTAAATGTTAAACAACAAAACTTATTTTCTTATTATATGTGTGTATCTGTGTGTTTATGTATCAAAGTGTCCTGAGAATGTGTCTGTAGAATGTCCACACATAAGGAGATGTACTAGTACATCCTGATTTTCTATTAGTCTCGAGATACAAGTTAGAAATGACGAAATATGAGTGAAGCCAAGAGAAGTTTTTTTCACGAGGTAAAATGTCCATCAACCGAAAGAATTTTGGAAACTATGGAACAGTAGAATAGATGACCAAGTTCTCTTTCAAGTATTCAGATTCTACAAAAAGAAACCATATAAACAACAACAACAAATTCATTTCAGGTTCTTCTTTCTGAAACTTAAACAAATACGGCATGACAGCGATAGCCCCTCAACCCTTACTCTCAATGAAGGTGAAGTTCAAAATTCAATCAATACAGGGTACCAGTGCTGTGGCATAGCAGGTTAAGCCATGGTCAGCAGCACCAGCACCCCATATGGGTGCTGGTTTCAGTTCTGGCTGCTCTACTTCTGATGCAGCTCCCTGCTAATGTGCCTAGGAAAGCAGCAGAAGATGGCCCAAAAACTTGGGCCCCCACTACCTTTTAAGAGATCCAGATGAAGTTCCTGAATCTGGGCTTTGGCCTGGACCAGCCTTGGCTGGTTGCAACCATCTGGGGGAGTGAACCAGTGGATGGAAGATCTCTGTCTCTCCTTCCCTCTCTCTCTCTCTGTGACTTTGAAAAAACTAAATAAATGAACTTAAAAAAAAAAAAAATACAATACAGACTTGAAGACAAATCTTAGCACTGCAAATCAAGTAATAATATTTACCGTGTCTGAATTCCCTTCCAGCAATATGTTGATAGCTTTGTTCACATCTCCATTACAGTCATGTAGGGCCACTATGCATTCATCTTGATTTTTTCCCGTCACTTCCATAAGCTAATGAAAGTATCAAAAAAAATGGTTAGAGGGAACCGAAAAATGGAACATGATATAGAGCTTCTTCTATACAAATACAAAAATTATGCAATCCTGCTACATGAAAATGGCAACGTCCAAACTGAATTTACAACCTAAGAACATGTATGTTTTCCTGTGGCTAGGTAGCCATGTCCTTTCAGTAAGACTGATAGAATTAAACTACAAATCAACTCTGCTCCAAGGTAACCATGTATCTATCAGTTTATTAATCAGTACCACATACCTAAGTATACCCCAAAACCAGGTATCTAACTACTCATGCTTCATTCAATGGCATGGAATTCCCAAACTTCGGAATTACAATATTAATGGTACATAAGTATATGCAAAAATATATTGGAAAAATCCAATCTAAATATTTTCACAGGAATGAAATTCCTTACATTAGTTATATATTGAATATCTCACATACATTTTCTCAAAGAGCTTCAACAGGGTGCTGTGTTTCAAGTAATCAAAGAAATCTCAGTCTGTTCCCTTAGAAAAGGAGACTAAGCCACTTAACATTTTCGTTAATAGAACAGACCCAGATTAGACCCAACAGGCTTCCCAAATATCATTTCAAGTATCTGCTGTGTTTTAACTACTTTTAACTATTTTAATATGTACCAGCTGAAGTTCATAAAGCTCAACTCCAATGGGGCCAGTGCTGTGGAGCAGCGGGCTAACACCCTGGCCTGAAGTGCCGGCATCCCATATGGGCGCCGGTTCTAGTCCCAGCTGCTCCACTTCCCATTCTGCTCTCTGCTGCGGCCTAGGAAAGCAGAAGATGGCCCAGGTCCTTGGGCCTGCATGGGAGACCCGAAAAAAGCTCATGGCTCCAGGCTTCAGATTGGCACAGCTCCAGCCATTGTGGCCACTTGAGGAGTGAATCAGCGGGTGGAAGACCTCCCTTCCTCCCTCTCACCCTCCCTCCCTCTCCTCTCTGTGTAACTCTTTCAAATAAATAAATAAATCTTTAAAAAGTAAATAAATAACTGTACTGCCCAATCATCCAAGTAAACTTTAAAAAAAAGTTCAACTCCAACATTTTAAAGGATATGTCTAAATTCATAAAACTAATCAACAGCAAAGCATATCTAGAACCCAGGTCCCCTGATCTCATAATCCGAGCCCTTCTCATTACACCATTCGGTCTCTCCATTTTTGTCTTGTCATTTTATCAAGTTTAACAAAAGTTGTACGAACTCTACAGATTTCTAATGCTTCAGTTTTTGACTATCTACAGCAATGTGAGATTTTTATCAGTGATCTACACTAACTGAAAGCTTGCAACATAAAATGATTAGGATGGTAAGCATCATAATGTCCTATGATTGGATTAATTAAGAGGGGGGAACTGGCCTTGATCACCTGAAATCCTAAACCAATATTCTGTTGTACTATTAAGATAAAAGGAAAGAGAATTTGTTATTTTGCAAATTTACATAGATCTCATTCAAGGAAATGAGTTCTATGATTTTTAATGAATATTTTTTGTGACGTTCCAAAAAACCTACTATTAGCCTGATGTTGGCAACTATAAGTAAGAACAGAGAGTTCACATAATATTTTTTTTATTTGACAGAGTTAGTGAGAGAAACAGAAGGGTCTTCCTTCTGCTGGTTCACCCCCCCAAATGGCTGCTAGGGCCAGACTACGCCAATCCAAAGCCAGGAGCCAGGTGCTTCCTCCAGGTCTCCCATGCAGGTGCAGGGCCCAAGCACTTGCGCCATCCTCCACTGCCCTCTCAGGCCACAGCAGAGAGCTGGACTCGAAGAGGAGCAACCAGGACTAGAACCCAGCGCCCATATGGGATGCTGGCGCCACAGGCGGAGGATTAACCAAGTGAGCCATGGCACCGGCCCCGAGAGTTCACATAATGAAGCACTAATGTACACTCTAGGAAACTCAGTTACTGGAAGATAATGTGTTCCAAGCATTGGAATATCAGACCCTGAGGCAGAGGGCACAGCCCAATTTCTGGAATCTCAAAGGCAAAGTTAGTTACTAATGAAGGGTTCAAAATTAGGATTAAATTATCAAGTACACCTATTACTAAAGCTGTGAATGAAGACATTACCCTGACACTCAATTTTATACTTTCCCAATGAAAGTCTGGAATCACACCCACGTTTGAAATGACAATTAAGCAAAATATTCTGAGAATGTACCAAATGTTAAATATATTTTCTATGCACAGGTGTATAGAAAGTGGCATTGTGCCTTCACAAATGTGTAGCCCAAAGTTCCATGTAATCACTAGTAACTGAAAAATACTCTGTGAACAGGATGAACATATCCAATTCCTTCACCTGGTTACCTTAAAGTATTTATTCACAAGTGAAAATCCAATACGTAGACATGAATGGAGACTAAGAGCCATACTTTAAAAATGAAATCCTCAGTGAAATAATTTGTTGAAGCACAGTAACAATACATTACAAACATGATACTATCCTTTTGCCAAATACACACCTGCTTAACTTTAGCTTCAAAATCCGAATCATTCTTATCAAAGATCACTTGGGCGAGGCGCATCTGTTCAGCTGTTGCCTGCAAAACACATACAATTATTAAAAACATGAGGACCAAAGACCTGTTACTTGCCAAAATCTGGGCCAAATAAGGCTCTCAAGCACTACAGCACCTCAATGAACAGAAATACTAATTGATTTTAAAAAGCTGGCGGGGAAAGAGCCTGGCATTGTGTAGTGAGTTAAGCTGCTACCTGCAAAGCTGGCATCCTATATGGGTACCAGTTCATGTCTCAGATGCTGCACTTCCAATCCAGCTCCCTGCTAACCATCTGGGAAAAGCAGCAGCAGATGGCCTGGCCTAACTGCTTGTGCCCCTTCTATCCACTGAGGAGTCGGGATGAAGTTCCTGGCTCTGGCTTCAGCCTGAACCAGCCTAGGCCATTGCAGCCATATGGGGAGTAACTAGCAGATGGCAGATCTTTATTTATCTCTCCCTATCTCTCTAACTCTGCTTTTCAAATAACCAATCTTTTATTATAAAAAGGCAGGTGGGGTTTACACTTCTCTGTAAGACTGGTAAGTATCAAATCAAGGAACATAAAGGACCAATCCTTTGGAGAAATGGTGTAAGATTCTTCTCCTCTTCACAGGTCATAAGGCTTATCTGAATTTTCTTTCTCTTGGGGAGGCAGGGAACCAGGACAAGAGAAAGCAACAGACAATGGTGCCCAGACTCAGGCTTAGAATCAGCCCTGGCATCAAACCAAAAAAACTCTGCTACTAAAAGCAAATAAGTATCTCAGTCAGTTCTGAAGACACAAACTTATTTTTGCTAAACAGAAAATATTTGATATTTATTAAACAAAAATTTTAAAACTTTTCAGTTACACAAAAAACTTGCTGGGACCACATTTGTGGTGTAGTGTATTAAGCCACCACTTGCAACACCAGCAACCCATATGGGCGCTAGTTCAGTCCCAGATGCTATACTTCCAACATAGCTCCCTGCCACCCACACAAGAGACCCAATGAAGCTCCTGGCTTCACCCTGGCCCAGCACTGGCCATTGTGGCCATCTTGGGAGTGAACCAGCAGATGAAGAACCCCTGTCCTCACCTACCTCTCTCTAAGTCTTTCAAAAATATAAATCTTATTTAAAAAAAAAAAAAAAACTTTAGTCACTATTACAGAAAACTCTCTTCCAGTAAATTTTTCAATCAAAATTCTGTTTTTTAATCAAAACACTGAATGCTTGAGGTTTCCGTGGAAATAAAAAGAAGTTAAAAAAAAGAAAAGTCATGGGGCCGGCGCTGTGGCGTAGCAGGTAAAGCTGCCACCTACAGTGCCAGCATCCCATATGGGCGCCGGTTCAAGTCCGGGTTCTCCACTTCTGATCCTGCTTTCTGCTATGGCCTGGGAAAGCAGAAGATGGCCCAAGCCCCTGCACCCACATGGGAGACTCTGAAGAAGCTCCTGGCTCCTGGCTTTGGATTGGCCCAACTCTGGATGTTGTGGCCAACTGGGGAGTGAACCAGCAGATGGAAAACCTCTCTCTCTGCCTCTCCTTTCCTATGTGTAATTCTGCCTTTCAAATAAATAAACAAATCTGGCCGGCGCCGCGGCTCACTAGGCTAATCCTCCGCCTTGCGGCGCCGGCACACCGGGTTCTAGTTCCGGTCGGGGCGCTGGATTCTGTCCCAGTTGCCCCTCTTCCAGGCCAGCTCTCTGCTGTGGCCCAGGAGTGCAGTGGAGGATGGCCCAAGTGCTTGGGCCCTGCACCCCATGGGAGACCAGGAGAAGCACCTGGCTCCTGCCATCGGATCAGCGCGGTGCACTGGCCACAGCGCGCCGGCCGTGGCGGCCATTGGAGGGTGAACCAACGGCAAAGGAAGACCTTTCTCTCTGTCTCTCTCTCTCACTGTCCACTCTGCCTGTCAATAAATAAATAAACAAACAAATCTTTAAAATACAAAAAATCATTCTTTTGGAGAATGACTTAATAGTAACACATCAATTTGCATTCTTAATTTTTACAAAAGTACCGATAATGACCACAGAGAAATTAGGTAAAGCATATAACGGGATTCTCTGTACTGTCTCTCCAATTTTCTGGAAAATCTAGAATTACATCAAAATAATTTTAAGAAAAAGTTACCCTTGTTAACTAAATTCTATACTCTCAATACAAATATCTTAAGAAGAATGAGTTTAGGGTAGAAAAACCACAAGGACCTAAAGAACAGCTTTTCTTTACAGCTTTTTTTTTATAATAGGCAGAGTGGACAGTGAGAGAGAGAGAGAGAAAGGTCTTCCTTTGCCGTTGCTTCACCCCACAATGGCCGCTGCAGCCGGCATGCTGCGTCCGGGGCACCGTGCTGATCCGAAGTCAGGAGCCAGGTGCCAGGTGCTTCTCCTGGTCTCCCATGGGGTGCAGGGCCCAAGCACTTGGGCCATCCTCCACTGCACTCCCAGGCCACAGCAGAGAGCTGGACTGGAAGAGGAGCGACAAGGACAGAATCTGGCACCCCAAGTGGGACTGGAACCTGGCATGCCGGCGCCGCAGGTGGAGGATTAGCCTATTGAGCCGCAGCGCCAGCCTCTATTCAGCTTTTTAATATATACATATTCATTTTGAATGAGGACTAAGGTGCGGAGGAGGTCGCTTTTTTCCCATTATACAACACTTTGCACAAGGCCCTCACAGACCATGTGGGTGGGTGATTGCACAACCTCCAGCTGTTTGGGCCTATTTCGGCCAATCTAATAGTCAATCCCGGGCCGGCGCCGCGGCTCACTAGGCTAATCCTCCGCCTAGCGGCGCCGGCACACCAGGTTCTAGTCCCGGTCGGGGCGCCGGATTCTGTCCCGGTTGCCCCTCTTCCAGGCCAGCCCTCTGCTGTGGCCCGGGAAGGCAGTGGAGGATGGCCCAGGTGCTTGGGCCCTGCACCCCATGGGAGACCAGGAAAAGCACCTGGCTCCTGGCTCCTGCCATCGGATCAGCGCGGTGCGCTGGCCGCAGCGCGCCGGCCGCGGCGGCCATTGGAGGGTGAACCAACGGCAAAGGAAGACCTTTCTTTCTGTCTCTCTCTCTCACTGTCCACTCTGCCTGTCAAAAAAAAAAAAAAAAAAAAAAAAAAAATAGTCAATCCCATCATTCCTATCTATGCCAGCTGTGACCCCAATTTTCCTGCTACCGTGCTGCTAAGGGACTCAGAAAGATGATTGTCAGAAACTGTGGCCACACCCACTGACAGTTTCACCTCAATCCTTCCCAGTATAAATTAAGAGTCTAACTCTCCTTGTTCCAACCTGCACATCAGGCCATCATTTCCACGACCCAGTACTGCAGTCCAGAGGACCAACAGCATCATGCCTGGATGAGATAAAAGGGAAACCCAACAGGGAAGATGAGCTCCGGATATCCGGCATTGCCATGGTAGAATTTGGGTTTGGAGTAACAAAAACCTTTTCTGAATGAAAGTAGCACTAGTACCAATACCTTCCACTCCTGCAGTCTCAAGCTTAAAAAATGGACACTATGCTCAAAAACACTCTACAGAAACACGTACACTGATCCAGCAGTAAAAGCCTACTTTCTCCAAACCTTCTTGAAAATGGGTATTCTCAATTAGAAAAAGTCATTTTAATCAGAATGTTCTCTTTAATTTCTGAAATCAGTAGTAATAGTAAACTTACAAAAATACAGGATGAATAAAATACGGTAAGATAAAGACACAACAGGGAGAGCAGTAGAGTTAAAACATTCCTATTTTATAACCAACATAATGAACATTGTGTAAGACAAAAAAGGAATATGAGTTCTAAGGAGGAATGTTTGATAAGAAGCAGCTTTTTTTTTTAAGATTTATTTTTTATTTTAAAAGTAGAATGAGGCCGGCACCACGGCTCACTAGGCTAATCCTCCACCTTGCGGCGCCGGCACACCGGGTTCTAGTCCCAGTCGGGGCGCCGGATTCTGTCCCGGTTGCCCCTCTTCCAGGCCAGCCCTCTGCTGTGGCCAGGGAGTGCAGTGGAGGATGGCCCAGGTGCTTGGGCCCTGCACCCCATGGGAGACCAGGAAAAGCACCTGGCTCCTGGCTCCTGCCATCGGATCAGCGCGGTGCGCCGGCCGCAGCGCGCCGGCCGCGGCACCCATTGGAGGGTGAACCAACGGCAAAGGAAGACCTTTCTCTCTGTCTCTCTCTCTCACTGTCCACTCTGCCTGTCAAAAAAAAAAAAAAAAAAAAAAAAAGTAGAATGAAAGAGAGGGAGAGACAAAGAGATCTTCTATCTGCTGATTCACACCCCAAATGGCCACAACAGGTGGGGCTGAGCCAGCCAGTGAGTGGCACAGACTCAAACACTTGAGTCATCTGCTGCTGCTTTCCAGGTTCACTAGCAGGAGCTGGAATGGAAGCAGAGTAGCCAGGACTGAAGCCTGTACTCTGATATGGGATGAGGATATCCCAAGTGACAGTTTACCCTCTATGCCACAACCCTCACCCAAGGAGAAACTGGCTAATTGCATCTAGTTTCAAAGAGTCTCCCCAGAGACAGACTGTTAGTTGTTAAAAGAAACACAGTAACAAAAAATAGAGAAAACGGACAAAATCTGGACTAACAGCTAAAAATCAACAGCATCAACGAGCAACAAATCAACATGACTCCAGGGGTGGCTCTCTAGGAAATACCCAGTATCATTATGTGGTATTCCACTGGAGAGCCATAGTCTGAATCTAATCATGAGGAACCAGATAGTCCCAAACTGAAGAATATTTTAGACAATAAAATATTTTTATCATTTAAAAATACAAAGGAAATATTTTATACAATAATATATTTCTTCAAACTCGCCAATATTTAGAGTGGGCAGTAAGCCTAGTAAATAAGATACCAGTTAAGAAGCCCACACCCCACATGACAGTGCCTGAGATTACCAGTTCCAACCACTGACTGCAACTTCCGCCCAGTTCAGACCCTGGGAGGCAGCAGCTGGGTTCCTGCCAGCCCTGTGGGAGTGTGCATGAATCCTAGCTTGGGCCCTGGCCAAGGCTGCAGGGCATGGAAAGTGAACCAGCAGATCTGAGAGTGCTATCCCTTCTCAGTTTGTATCTCTTCCCCCTTCCCTCAAATAAATAAAAATTTTAAAAATAAATGAATGTGGGGGCAGAGCTGTGGCATAGTGGCTAAAGCCACAGCCTGCAGTGCCGGCATCCCATATGGGCACCGGTTCGAGTCTTGGCTGCTCCGCTTCTCATCAAGCTCTCTGCTACGGCCTGGGAAAGCAGAAGATGGCCCAGTTCCTTGGGATCCTGCACCCACGTGGGAGACCTGGAAGAAGTTCCAGTCTCTTGACTTTGGATCCGCACAGCTCCAGCCATTGTGGCCAACTGGGGAGTGAACCAGCGGATGGAAGACCTCTCTCTCTCTCTCTCTCTGCCTCTCCTTCTCTCTCTGTGTAACTCTTTCAAATAAATAAATAAACCTTTAAAAAATTTTTTAAAAATTGGAGAAAGTACAATACATAAGAAGTACATAAGCAATATGTGCAAATATTAAAAAGGAAGACAGTAGAGAATCTCTTCAAGACAGAACAAATTCAGGTGCCATGAAAGGCTGTTGCTAGAAGCAGCTGCACCAACCTGACACCTGGGTTGACTCTGGCTGCCACACTAATCGCTTTTTCAACGGAAGGTCATCTCTATCAAGTATAATATGTTATTAAGGCCATTAATTGAGGTCACCTTATAGTCATATATTAAGACTACCATACAGAAAAGTTCACATACTTTGACAGAAGAAAGCAAAAGACAAATTATTAAACCTTAGCAAAGTAATTAATTTACTACAGACAACAAAACATTAGCTGTTTAATGCTAGGAGTGACAGCTGACGATGGTTCCCAGAATAGTGATGAAACATTATATGGAAGCAAACTACAAAAAACAAACATGGTTGTTCCTAAATCTGTAAATATGAAATGTATGAAACTTGCATAACTTAAAAAAAAAAAAAGTTTTGTATGAGATCTCTGTTTGGTAAAAGGAATGCAAGCATTTATCTGGTCCACACAGAAGATGCTTCTTGCTTTAATTGTGACTGGTAATGGTAAAGAATAAAGTCCTTAAAAAAAAAAAAAAAAGAATAAAGCCCTTAGTCTGATCTTCCTCCTACAAAAGTGGGTCAAACTGAATAAATCAATATCCTTGAAAAAAGGATACAGAAAATACTTGATTAGATATTTGCTGTCTCTACTGACTTCAAGAATAGTCACAAGTTCTAAATCCATAAAATTGTTACAGGTATGTTACAGATATGGAGACACATTTTGTTGCTCCAGTAAAGCATTTAAAAATTTAGAGTGTTGAATCCTGATGTTGCTGACCAGGAATATTTATAAAAACAAATTAGCATCTATGGAGGGTCCAGAAGGTAAAAGAAGCCACCCCCATTTCTCCAAGTCTAGAACTATTCATATAAATAAAACAATGCTGGACAGGAGACATTGGGGTAATAGGAGGAACAAACTATAGAAGTACTGTTATTCCTATGTGCATAAGGGGGGTTGATTTTTTTTTAAAGATTTATTTATTAATTTGAAAGTCAGAGTTACAGAGAGAGAAGGGGAGAGAGATCGATCTTTCATCTGCTGGTTCATTCCCCAGATGGCCACAAAATGTTGCTGGGGCTAGGCCAGACCAAAGCCAGCAGCTTCTTCCAAGCCTCAAAAGTGGGTAGCAGGGGCCTAAGGCCTTAGGCCATCTTCCTCTGCTTTTCCCAGATCATTAGCAGGTTGCCAGTAGAGCAGCCAGGACATAAACCGGTGCCCATTTGAGATGCAGGCATTAACTATTAAAATCTGAGGTAATTAACCTTAAAAAAAATTTTTTTTTTTTTAATAAAAAATTCAGGACCAAAGGTTTAGAGGAGCAGTCAAGGTACCACTTGGGATGTTTGCATCACACGTCAACATGCCTGGTTCCAGTAACTATACTTCTGATCAAGCTTCCTACTAATGTATAGTGTGGGAGGCAGCTGATGATGGCTGAAGTACTTGGGTCCAGGTCACCCATAACAGATCCAGATTAAAATCCAGACTCCTGGGTTCCTTCTGGCCTAGACCAAGTTTAAGCAATTGAATCAGCAAATGGAAGTGCTCTCTCACTCTCTTTCAATTAAAAATGAAAATAAGCTTTTATAACAAAACCACAGTAATAATGAACACCCCCACCAATCAGATTAAAGTCATTAAATATAATTTCTTTGTAAAAGAAACCAAGGCTCCTTACAGCAATAGCTGATTCCATGGTCAAAGCAGAAGACATACATCCTTAGTTTGCAGTATGCTGTCATATCAGTTTGTGCAGACACTATTACTGATTACCAGGACCAAGGCCAAAGGCATTTAAGAACCAACTTAAGCCAGCGCCACGGCTCACTAAGCTAATCCTCCGCCTTGCGGCGCCGGCACACCGGGTTCTAGTCCCGGTCGGGGCGCCGGATTCTGTCCCGGTTGCCCCTCTTCCAGGCCAGCTCTCTGCTGTGGCCAGGGAGTGCAGTGGAGGATGGCCCAAGTGCTTGGGTCCTGCACCCCATGGGAGACCAGGAGAAGTACCTGGCTCCTGCAATCTGATCAACACGGTGCACCGGCTGCAGCACGCCGGCCGCGGCAGCCATTGGAGGGTGAACCAACGGCAATGGAAGACCTTTCTCTCTGTCTCTCTCTCTCACTGTCCACTCTGCCTGTCAAAAAAAAAAAAAAAAAAAAAGAACCAACTTAAAGAGATCTGAACTCACCAAAGATGAGTACTGAAATCCAAAAGGGCAAACAAGTAGAAATAAAGGAAGCCTATCAAATGTTTAAATACATTACTATACAACTACTTTTTAAGATTTCTTTATTTGACAGGCACAGAGAGAGAGAGAGAGAATCTTCCACCTGCTGGTTCACTCTCCAAATGGCCACAATGGCCAGGAGCTTCTTCCAGGTCCCCAGGTGAGAGCAAGGGTGCAAACTCTTGGGCCATCTTCTGCTGCTTTCCCAGGGACATTAGTAGGGAGCTGGATGAGAAGTGCAGTAGCTGGGACTCAAACCAGTGTCCATATGGGATGCCTGCATCACAAGTGGTAGCTTTACTCACTACACCACAACAACCTCTACAATGAAAGTTTTAAAAAAGATTTCTATTTACTTACTGGAAAGGCAGAATTACAGAGAGGGAGGGAGGGAGGGATATCTTCCATCCGCTGGGTTACACCCCAAATGACCACAATAACCAGGATTGGGCCAAGCCAAAAATAGGGGCCTGGAACTCTATCCAGGTCTCCCACATGGGTTGTAAGGGCCCAAGCACTCAGGCCATCCTCTGCTGCTCTCTCAGGCACATTAACAGGGATGGATAGAAGTGGAGCAACTGGCCGGCGCTGCGGCTCACTAGGCTAATCCTCCGCCTAGCGGCGCCGGCACACCGGGTTCTAGTCCTGGTCGGGGCGCCGGATTCTGTCCCGGTTGCCCCTCTTCCAGGCCAGCCCTCTGCTGTGGCCAGGGAGTGCAGTGGAGGATGGCCCAAGTGCTTGGGTCCTGCACCCCATGGGAGACCAGGAAAAGCACCTGGCTCCTGGCTCCTGCCATTGGATCAGCGCGGTGCGCCGGCCGCAGCGCGCCGGCCGCGGCGGCCATTGGAGGGTGAACCAACGGCAAAGGAAGACCTTTCTCTCTGTCTCTCTGTCTCACTGTCCACTCTGCCTGTCAAAAAAAAAAAAAAAAAAAAAAAAAAGAAAAAGTGGAGCAACTGGCACACTAACCAGCACTCACATGGGATGCCAGGGTCACAAGCAGTGGCTTTAACATGCTGAACCACAATGCTAGCCCGTATAATGACATTTTTTAAAATGCTAATTATTCACCATTGAGGATGGAGGACAACCAGTTTATTAGCTCAAAAACAAATGAGTTAGGGGATGGGCTTTGTGCTGCAGAAAGTTAAGCCATAGCTTGAGATAACCATATTGAAGTTCTTGTTGGAGTTCCAGCTACCCTGTTTCTGAACCAACTTCCTGCTGATGTATCCTGGAAGACAGCAGGCTCAAGTGCTTAGGAACCTACAACCCACATGGAGAACATGGATGAAATTCTGGGCGCCTGCCTTCAGGATAGCCCATCTCTGGATGTTGTGGGCATTTGTGGAAGAAGGAAGAAGATAGAAAATCTAGCTCTTTCTCTTTCTCTCTTGAATATGGAGCCCAGCGCTGTAGCTAAGAAGGTTAAGCTGCCACCAGCAATGCTGACATCTCATTTGGGTGCAGGTTCAAATCCCAGCTGCTCCATTTCCAATCCAGCTCCCTGCAAATACACCTGGGAAAGCAGTGAAAGACAGCCCAAATGCTTGGGTCCCGACCACCTACATGGGAGACCCAGATGGAATTCCTGGCTCCTAGCTTGGGCCTGGCCCATCCTCAAATATTGCAGCCCATCAGGGACTGACCCAGCAGATGGAAGACCCTCTCTCTCTGCTTTTCAAATAAACAAATAAGGAAGAGGTATTGTACCATAGTGAGTGAAGCTGCTGCCTGCAATGCAGGCATCCCATATGGGCAGTGGTTAATGCCACAGCTGCTCCACTTCCCATCCAGCTCCCCACTGACAGCCTTGGAAAAGCAGCAGAGGATAACTTGAATACTTGGGCCCCTGCCACTCCTGTGGGAGACTGAGATGAAGCTCCTAGATTTGGCCTGGCTAAGCCCTGGCCATTGCAGCCATCTGGAGAGCAAACCAGAAGAATGAAAAATCTCTCTCCCTCTCTAACTCTGCCTTTCAAATAAATAAACAAGTCTTAAAAAATAAGTAATAAAATCATTAAAAAATATTTTTCAAAAATTTAACAAAAAAGTGCTTGATGAGTCAACATAACCACAACCAATTTTCTAAGGGCAGAATAGTTATCAATGATAATATTTGTTGTGGGGTATGGCCTGGGGCTTCTGTGTTTCTATATATTTCTATATCTCATTCATTATCATATGTAAGGTAAATACAGATTACTTGTTTATTTTAAAGACTTAAGATTTTTAGCTCAAGTGTTATTACTAAAATTGTCTATGCATTTCTCTGCTTTATCCTAAAAGACAACTTCTCAAAGCACAACTGATAACATTAACAACCATTTAACTAGCACAGTATTCAACACTAGCAACGCTAGCATATCAATGAAATTAAAGTTTTCAATCACAACTTTAAATACTTTGTACCTTTGTAAAAAGCCTACTCAGGTCAAGAAGAAAATTCACTTGATATACAATTTAATATTCAATATACAAAGCACCAAACATAACTTAATAGTATAATAGGAAAGTTACCAGGCTGAGCTCTAGGAAGTGTCAAGAGGTCTGTACAGCTTGGGGGAAAAAAGGAAAAAGCAGGATCAACTGGTAATTCTAGGTTAAGCAATGTTAGCGCACCCTCCCCTATGGAAAACATCAGAGACATCCACTAGGACAACTCTCAAATTGAAACTCTTGCCAAGAAAACCAGTGTTTTACTCTCATCCTCTGGATCTCACATCCATTCACATGGCTTATAATAAGTTAAGCTGCTTTCAAAATAAAAAGTGTGTTGACAGCTATTCTGATGGAGCCAAATGGGTTTTTTTTGGATCTGCCACCTAGAATACTTGCAAAATATAATGGAGAACCTTTTGATAAAACATCCTCATACCTGTCAAAGATAACCATTATTAGTGTACTAAGCTCTTTTCTCTAATGTTCAGTAGGTTTCCATATAATGTTCAATAATTTTCTATCTGGAGATTGTGGAAGAAAGGTATTCAGTTAATTATTTGTGGTGCTCTTCAAACTTTTGAATAAATTTCAAAAACAATGTTTTCCAAAAACTGAAGTTCAGAGAGATTTAAATAACTCATCTAATTAGTAAAATGGCAAACTTAGGACACAAACCCAGGTTTTAGATGCAAAAGAGATGTCTTTCATTATACAACTTGGACAGGTTATCTTCAAACTCCTCTAATACTGGAATTTTAAAACTCGACAAACAGAAAATTTCACTGAATAAAGCCCTTCCCAATGTAAAGTTACTCACTTAGAAAATACTCCCCTGGGCCGGCACCACGGCTCACTAGGCTAATCCTCCGCCTTGCGGCGCCGGCACACCGGGTTCTAGTCCTGGTCGGGGCGCCGGATTCTGTCCCGGTTGCCCCTTTTCCAGGCCAGCTCTCTGCTGCGGCCAGGGAAGGCAGTGGAGGATGGCCCAAGTCCTTGGGCCCTGCACCCGCATGGGAGACCAGGATAAGTATCTGGCTCCTGCCATCGGATCAGCGCGGTGCAACGGCCGCAGTGCGCCGGCTGTGGTGGCCATTGGAGGGTGAACCAATGGCAATGGAAGACCTTTCTCTCTGTCTGCCTCTCTCACTGTCCACTCTGCCTGTCCAAAAAAAAAAAAAAAAAAAAAAAAAGAAAAGAAAATACTCTCCTGGGGGCTGATGCAGTGGTGCATCAGATTAAGATGCTGCCTGCTGGCATCCCATAACCTACTGCGCCGTGGCACAGTAGGTTAATCATCCACCTGTGGCGCTGGTTCTAGTCCCGGCTGCTTCTCTTCCAATCCAGCTCTCTGCTGTGGCCTGGGAAAGCAGTAGAAGATGGCCCAAATGCTTGGGCTCCTGCACCTGCATGGGAGACCAGGAAGAAGCACCTGGCTCCCGGCTTAGGATCGGTGCAGCTCCAGCCATTGCAGGTATTTGAGGAGTGAACCAACGGAAGGAAGACCTTTCTGTCTCTCCCTCTCACTGTCTGTAACTCTATCCCTTAAATAAATAAATAAAATATTTAAAAAAAAAAAAAAAAAAAGAACACCAGTTCAAGTCCCGGCTACTCTGCTTCCCATTCAACTCCCTGTTAATGCACCTGGGAAAGCAGAAGTTGGTCCAAGAGTTTGGGCCCCTGCTACCCACATGGGAGACATTGACGGTACTCTTGGCTCCAGGCTTTAGCTTGGCCCAGCCTTGGCCATTGGAGTCATCTGGGGAGTGAACCACTGGATGGAAGATATCCACTGGTTCACTCCCCAAATGGCCACAATGGCCGGAGCTGAGCAGATCTGAAGCCAGGAACCAGGAGCTTCTTCCAGGTTCTCTGAATTGTGGATGCAGGGTCCCAAGACGGGCCACTGCTTTCCCAGGTGCATTAGCAGGGAGATGGATTGGAAGTGGAGTAGCTGAGCTCAAACCACACTGCAGGAGGCGGCTTAACCACTATGCCACAGTGTCAGCCCCAAGTTTATTTACTTTCTTGCATACTATCCGTGAAAGGTGGCTTGTTTACGAACGCAGTAAATAACACATATGTAAGTTAGTACCAGGATTAATGATCAGCACTTCACTTGAATTGTCTCCCCTCATTTAAAATAATAACTTAGATAAACTGAGAAGTAGGTCATATTTAACATTAAAAGCATTATGAAACGCCTCAACAATTAAAATCCATTCTAAGACTGAGGAACTCTTCTGAGCTTGCAAGAAGAGGCTACTTGAAACATCTGAAACTTGGGTATTTCATTATGTTAGAGTATTACTTCTACATATAATTGGGTTTTCATATTACATTCTAGAAGCACACCAAAATTAATGGTAAAGGAGATAGCCAAGATGCTAGTTGGTGGCTGGACTAATTTCAAGATCAAATAAGTATCATAGAACATCCAACCTGAAATAATATTACCTCTTTTCTTTTATTTACTATCTATATTGTAAACACAAGGTCCACAATCCTGAGGTTTCCTACAAAAGAAAACATTAAGTTCCCTAAGTCTACACAAGTCAAAGAGTTCCACAAAAACTCACCTGTACCACTTGCTTCTGTGGTTGTGTTGCCTGTGTTGTTGAAATCTGGGATTTTTCCCGAGCACCTCGGCAACGGTCACTGCTCACTGAAGTCATCATATACAGTATATACAAAATAACGTATGTACAAAATAGAAAATCTGTAAGGAAACAGGCACAGTAAACAAAACTTCCAAATCAAAGTAAAAGGCAAGCACATAACTCAGGGGAATTGTAGACACATGAGATAAAAGATCTTTGGAATACAAGTTTGTAAGAAAAACTCCTTTTAAGATTTTAGATTTTGGGGGCCGGTGTGGTGACATAGCAGGTAAAGCCACAGCCTACAGTGCCAGCATCCCATATGGGTGTGGGTTCAAGTCCCAGCTGCTCTACTTCTGATTCAGTTCTCTGCTATGGCCTGGGAAAGCAGAAGATGGCCCAAGTGCTTGGGCCCCTGCCCCCACATGGGAAACCCAGAAGCTCCTGGCTCCTGATTGGCCCATTTCCAGCCATTGCGGCCACCTGGAGAATGAACCAGCGGATGGAAGACCCTTCTCTCTCTCTGCCTCTGCTACTCTATAACTCTGCCTTTCAAATAAATAATTAATCTTTTTTTAAAAATCACTTAAAAAATTTTTAGATTTTGGGCAACATTATGATGTAGTGGGTTAACTGCATCCCATATAGGCACCAGTTTGGAGACCAGCTGCTCCATTTCCAATCCAGCTCCCTGGCTAATGTACCTGGGAAAGTATTGGGAAATGGCCCACCCAAGTCCCTGTGCCCTAGCACCCATGGGGGAGTCCCCAGCTGGTGTGGCCATTTGAAAAGTCAAACAGCAGATGCTTCACTTCCAAATAAAATAAATATTTAATTTTAAAAAATTTACATTTCAGTGGGTGCCTTTAAACTAATTTTATTAATACAATCTAAATGTACATGGTTTATTATCTTAGCAAATCTAAACAAAAACCTCAAGTACCAATGAATTTAACCACAAATCACTGCATCACAATTTATAGTTACTACTATACATTCTTTTATCTGCCTCTTCCTACATGCAGCTATTATTTGAACTTGAAGGAAACAAAGTATCCAGCAAGACTGTCCAGCCAATAACCCAACTCAAACTGTGATAAACATAAACAAGTTAAGCCTAAAAGCAAACAACACTATAAATAATGTATTTTCCCATTCCCACAAAGATCCGAAACCAGAAGATGCCCATTCTCACTATCACCATTCACCATAGTCCTGGAATTATTAACCAGAGCCATTAGGCAAGAAAAAGAAATCAAAGGGACACAAAAGGAGGAAGCCAAATTATCCCTTTTTGCAGATGACATGATTCTATACATAGGGGACCCAAAAGACTCCACTAAGAGGCTATTAGAACTCAAAAAACTTTGGTGAAGTGGCAGGATATAAAATCAACGCACAAAAAACAGCCTTTGTATACATAGACAATACCACAGCTGAGAAGGAACTTCTAAGATCAATCCTGCCGGCGCCGCAGCTCAATAAGCTAATCCTCCGCCTTGCGGCGCCAGCACACCAGGTTCTAGTCCTGGTCGGGGTGCCGGATTCTGTCCCGCTTGCCCCTCTTCCAGGCCAGCTCTCTGCTGTGGCCAGGGAGTGCAGTGGAGGATGGCCCAAGTGCTTGGGTCCTGCACCCCATGGGAGACCAGGAGAAGCACCTGGCTCCTGCCTTCGGATCAGCGTGGTGCGCCAGCCGCAGCCCGCCAGCCGTGGCGGCCATTGGAGGGTGAACCAACAGCAAAAGGAAGACCTTTCTCTCTGTCTCTCTCTCTCACTATCCACTCTGCCTGTAAAAAAAAAAAAAAAAAAAAAAATCAATCCCATTCACAATAGCTGCATAAACAAACAAAAAAAATCAAATACCTTGGAATAAATTTAACCAAGATATCGGCCGGCGCCGCGGCTCACTAGGCTAATCCTCCGCCTAGCGGCGCCGGCACACCGGGTTCTAGTCCCGGTCGGGGCGCCGGATTCTGTCCCGGTTGCCCCTCTTCCAGGCCAGCCCTCTGCTGTGGCCCGGGAGTGCAGTGGAGGATGGCCCAGGTGCTTGGGCCCTGCACCCCATGGGAGACCAGGAAAAGCACCTGGCTCCTGGCTCCTGCCATCGGATCAGCGCGGTGCGCTGGCCGCAGCACGCCGGCCGCGGCGGCCATTGGAGGGTGAACCAACGGCAAAGGAAGACCTTTCTCTCTGTCTCTCTCTCTCACTGTCCACTCTGCCTGTCAAAAAATAAAAAAAAAAAATAAATAAATAAAAAAAAAAAATAAAATAAAAAAAAATAACCAAGATATCAAAAATCTCTATCTCTACAAGGAGAATTACAAAACATTAAAGAAAGAAATAAAAGATACCAAAAAAATGGAAAAATCTTCCATGTTCATGGATTGGAAAAACAATATCATCAGAATGTCCATACTACTGAAAACAATTTACAGATCCAATGTGATATCAAAGTACCAAGGACATTCTCAGAAAAAAATGATTCTGAAAATCATCTGGAAACACAGGAGACTCTGAATAGCTAAAGCAATCTTATACAACAAAAACAAAACCAGAGGCATCACAATATCAGATTTCAAAACATACTACAAGGGCAGTTATCATCAACACATGGTACAGGCACGTGAACAGATGGATAGACCAATGGAACAGAACAGAAACTCTAGAAATCAACCCAACTACAACCAACTCTTCTTTGACAAAGGAGCTAAAATCAATCCCTGGAGCAAGGACAGTCTCTTCAATAAATGGTGCTGAGAAAACTGGATCTCCAATTGCAGAAGTATGAAGCAATATCCTTACCATACACCTCCCACAAAAATACACTCAAAATGGATCAAATACTTAAATCTACGACCAACCGGCGCCACGGCTCACTAGGCTAATCCTCCGCCTAACGGCGCCGGCACACCGGGTTCTAGTCCCGGTCGGGGCGCCGGATTCTGTCCCGGTTGCCCCTCTTCCAGGCCAGCTCTCTGCTGTGGCCAGGGAGTGCACTGGAGGATGGTCCAGGTGCTTGGGCCCTGCACCCCATGGGAGACCAGGAAAAGCACCTGGCTCCTGGCTCCTGCCATCGGATCAGCGCGGTGCACCGGCCGCAGCGCACTGGCCGCGGCGGCCATTGGAGGGTGAACCAACGGCAAAGGAAGACCTTTCTCTCTGTCTCTCTCTCTCACTGTCCACTCTGCCTGTCAAAAAATAAATAAATAAATAAAAATAAATAATAAAAAATAAAAAACAAGAAAAAAGACAAATATTTAAAAAAAAAATCTACGACCAGATACCATCAAATTATTAGAAAATACTGGTGAAACCCTGCAAGACATTGGCATAGGCAAAGAGTTCTTGGAAAAGATCCCAGAGGCACAGGCAACCAAAGCCAAAAACTGACAAATGGGATTACATCAAATTGAGAAGCTTCTGTACTGCAAAAGAAACACTCAGCATAGTGAATATGCAACCAACAGAATGGGAGAATTATTTGTAAGCTATGCAACTGATAAAGGAATAATAACCAGAATATATAAATAAGTCAAGAAACTCAACAGCAACAAAACAAATAACCCAGTTAAGAAATGAATAAAGGACTTAAACAGATGTTTTTCAAAAGAGGAAATCCAAATGGCCAACAGACACATGAAAAAAATGCTCAGGATCACTAGCCATCAGGGAAACGCAAATCAAAAACCACAATGAGGTTTCACCTCACCCCCCTTAGAATGGCTTTCACACAGAAATCAACAACAAATGTGAGGATGTGGGAAATAGGTGCCCTAATCATCTGTTAGTGGGAATGTAAACTGGTACAGCCACTGCAGAAGACAGTACAGAGATACCTCAGAAATCTCAATATAGACCTATCATACAATCCAGCCATCCCACTCCTGGAAATTTACCCAAGGGAAATGAAATCAGCATATGAAAGAGTTACCTGCACCTCCATGTTTATTGCAGCTCAATTCACAATAGCTAAGACATGGAATCAATCCACATGTCCATCAACTGATGACTGGATAAAGAAATTATAGGATATGTACACCAATGAACACTAAACAGTGGTAAAGGAAAAAAAATGAAATCCTGACGTTTGCAACGAAATGGATACAACTAGAAAACATTATATTTAGTGAAATAAGCCTGTCTTAAAAGGACAAATACCATGTTCTCCCTGATCTGTGGTAACTAATAGAGCACCTAAAAGACAACCTATAGAAGTGAAATTGACATTTTGAGATGCTATAACTTTGAACAGCCCTTGTCTGTTGAGGAGCAATATTTTTTCCATACTATTTATTGAACTCTTTACTTAGTATAGAGTTAATCTTATGTGTATAAAATTAATTGAAAATAGATCATAGTGAAAAAATAAGAATGTGAATAGGAGAGGGAGGAGGAAGGAGGGTAGGAATAATCACTATGTTTCTAAATTTGTATTTATGAAATGCATGAAGTTTGCAGACCTTAAATAAAAGGTTTCTGGGAAAAAATAGATAAATCTTTCAGCAAGTCAAAACCAATTGTGGGTATACTTTTCCTTCATTTATTTAGCAAATAGCTATTGAATAGCTGCTAAGTACCAAGCAAATAACTAAACATAATATAGTATCAAAACATGACTATAGGGGCCAGTGCTGTGGCGTCATAGGTTAAGCCTTCACCTGAGGCACCGACATCCCATATGGGTGCCAGTTCAAGTCCAAACTGCTCCATTTCCAACCCAGGTCCCTGCTAATGTGCCTGGGAAAACAGTAAAAGATGGCTCAAATCCTTGGACCCCTACACCCACATGGGAGATCCAGACGAAACTCCTGACTTCAGTCTAGCCCAGCCCCAGCAGTTATGGCCATTTGGGGAGTGAACCAGCAGACTGAAGCCCTCTCTGTCTAATTCTGCCTTACAAACAAATAAAATAATCTTTTAAAAAAAGAAAGTATGAGCCGGCGCCGCGGCTCACTAGGCTAATCCTCCGCCTTGCGGCGCCGGCACACCGGGTTCTAGTCCCGGTCGGGGCGCCGGATTCTGTCCCGGTTGCCCCTCTTCCAGGCCAGCCCTCTGCTATTGCCAGGGAGTGCAGTGGAGGATGGCCCAGGTGCTTGGGCCCTGCACCCCATGGGAGACCAGGAAAAGCACCTGGCTCCTGGCTCCTGCCATCGGATCAGCGCGGTGCGCCGGCCGCAGCGCGCCGGCCGCGGCGGCCATTGGAGGGTGAACCAACGGCAAAGGAAGACCTTTCTCTCTGTCTCTCTCTCTCACTGTCCACTCTGCCTGTCAAAAAAAATTAAAAAATAAAAAAATAAATAAAAAAATAAATAAAAAAAGAAAGTATGTTGGAAAGAATGTGGCAAATTGGGACCCTGTGCACAACTGAGAGAATGTAAAGTGGTGCAGCTGTCACGGAAAACAGAATAATGGTTCCTCAAAAAGAATCAAAGAGGCAGGCAGACATGTAGCTCAACAGTCACAAAGCCACTTGAGATGCCTGCATCCTATATCAGAGTGCCTAGGTTCAAGTTATGACTCTGCTGCTGATTCCAGCTTTTTACTAACGTACACCCGGGGGGTGGGGGTGGGGGTAAGCAAGTGATGGCCCAAATACTTGGATCCTTGCCACCCACATGGGAGGCCCCAATAGAGTTCCGGGCTCCTGGCTTTCACCAAACCCAGCATTAGATGTTACAGGCATTTGGGGCATGAACTAGGGATTGGTGGATATCTCTGTATCTCTACCTTTCACCTAACAATTAAGATCCCCAAGTCCTATATCAGAGTACCTGGGTTTGAAATCCAGCTCTAGCTCGACTCCAGCGTGTTATGAATGCAGACTCTGGGAGGCAGTGGTAATGATTCAAGCAATTGGGTTCCTGCCACCCATGCAGAAGATTTTGGTTGAATTGTCTCCTAGCAGCTGACAAGCCCAGTCATTGTGAACATTTGGGAAGTCAATCACCTGCACCACATGCAACTCACATGCATCTCTCTCTTACTCCTTCTCTGTATCATTGCCTTTCAAATAAATAAACAAAACAATGTTGAAATGCACACCACAAATAGCACGAAAGACCTTAAATGTTTAAGAATTTTATATTACTGGTTAAATGAAATGTTCATAGCAACTCTACAACCAGCAAGTCGCTGATGAAAACTGTCAACAAGGTTTTGATCCAGTGAATACGCTGTGGTAAATGAGGAAAAGAACCAACAAACAGTACTCACAAGAAGCAGTGGCTTGAAAACAAAGAACATCAAAGTTGAATTTTGCAAGGATGAGGCACGCTGAGCCCAAAAATTTGTCCAACTTTGTTCTTCCAAAAGCGAATACAGTGTGTGTTCATTTAAAATATTCATATATTGACTGAAACAAAAGAGTGTTTTCTCTCCTGAGAAAAAAGGAGTGGACTGCAACATTTGATGTCAGCTGGTGAGGGGCTGCTCCAATGTGCCTCCAATATTGAGGCCTTTCCTGTAGGCTTTAAGCTCAATAAGTACTTGAAAACATTTCTCTCCCTGAAAGATGCTCTCCAGGAGTGGGTGTTGTGGCACACCAGGTTTACCCGCCATCTGGGATGTGTGCATCCATATCAACCCTGGCTTCTGATTCAGCTTGCTTCTAATGCGCCCGAAGTATCTGGGTTTCCACATGGGAAACCCAGAAGAAATTCCTGGCACCGGCCTGGCCTGACCCCGGCTACTGCAGGTAACTGGGGAATGAACCACCGGGTGGAAGATCCCTGTCTCTCACTTAGCCTGTCACTCTGCAAAAGAAAAAAGGAAGGAAGGGAAGGTGGGAGAGAGGGTGAAAAAGAAAGGAAAAAAAAAAAAACCCTCCAGAATTTAAAAAAAAAAAAAGTATCAATCCTGATTCCTTTTTTTTATAAACTAATTAATGGTAAAAATGACATTTTTAGATAAATAATTTTTTTTCTATTTTTCTTTTATTTATTTGAAAGGCAGTGTTACAAAGAGAGGGAGGGAGAGATAAGGAGACAGATCTTCCACCTACTGGTTCACTCCCTAAATGGCTACAATGGCTGGGGCTGGACCAGACCAAGGAGCCAGGAGTTTCTTCTGGGTCTCCCATGTGGATGGCAGGGGCCCAAACACTTGGGCTCTCTTCTGTTGTCTTCCCAGGCACATTAGCAGAGAGCTGGATGGAAACTGGAGCAGCCAAGACTCGAACTGATGCATATAGAGGATACCAGTTTAACAGGTAGTGGATTTACCCGCTACACTACACCACCAGCCCCCAACAAATGTTTTCATTAAAGATGTTTCATTCTAACATGGAGAGTCTGAACCTTTTGGGTCATTAAAGTTCAGACAATCTGATAAAACCTAATTCTCCCTGAAATTTCAGGAGGTTTGCATCTCCTATTTCTCTCCTCAAAGCCACCATCCATGGACAACCTCAGTCTACTCTCTCAATGCCCACAAACTCTCAGACCAAAATAAACTATAAGAGTTCAGCATGGGGCCAGCACCATGGCTCACTTGGTTAATCCTCCACCTGCAGCACCGGAATCCCATATGGGCGCTGGGTTTGAGGCACAGTTGCTCCTCTTCCAGTCCAGCTCTCTGCTGTGGCCCGGGAGGGCAGTGGAGGATGGCCCAAGTGCTTGGGCCCCTGCACCTGCATGGGAGACCAGGAAGAAGCACCTGGCTCCTGGCTTTGGATGGGTGCAGCACCGGCCGTAGCGGCCATCTGGGGAGTGAACCAACAGAAGGAAGACCTTTCTCTCTCTCTCTCTCTCTTTTTTTAGATTTATTTATTTCAAAGTCAGAGTTACAGAGAGAGGAGAGGCAGAGGGAGAGTGGGGGAGAGAGGGGGAGAGAGAGGGAGAGAGGGGGAGAGAGAAAGGTCTTCCATCCGATGGTTCACTCCCCAGACAGCCGCAATGGCCAGAGCTGCACCGATCCGAAGCCATGAGCTTCTTCCATGTCTCCCATGCGGGTGCAGGGGCCCAAGGACTTGGGCATCTTCTACTGCTATCCCAGGCCATAGCAGAGAGCTGGATCAGAAGAAGAGCAGCCAGGACTAGAACCGGTGCCCATATGGGATGCCAGCACTTCAGGCCAGGGTGTTAACCCACTGCGCCACAGTATTGGCCCCTCTCTGTCTCTCTCATTCTGTCTATAACTCTACCTAATAAAAAAAAAAAAAAAAAAAGAATTCAGCAGAGCCCTCACACCCAAAGCTTAAGCTCTAATCATGTAAAAACCTACAATTTGGTCATGAAACAAAATCATAAAAACCACACACTATCTTTTTTAAGGGGCTCTTTACTCACCTAAAAACAGTCACCAGCTTTGCAGCCAAAGGAATTTTCACACAGGGAAAATTCACCATCTGACCTTCCATAAATTTACACTGAGTTTTAGTATTGATATAAACCCAATCAATTGCTAATGATTAACTTCTGGTGTGTTGGGTGAATATAATGACTGGACAACCTGTACATCCTTCTACAACCACGTGGATGGGAAACTAATTTACTTTCTATAATGTACATTTTCTTGAATCAACTGGCCTAACCATGTGCTATGATACATGAAACAATCCATATTAAATTCTTAAAAGTTTTTAGCCTACTAGATTAAAAACTAAAATAGAAATTACGATTTAGTACTAACACAAGATGATGGTGTAGCACTGTGGCATTAAGCCACTGCCTGCAACACTGGCATCCCACATACGTACCAGTTCAATTCCTGGCTGCTCCACATTCCATTCAGCTCCCTGCTAACATGACTGCGAAAGCAGCAGAAAATGGCCCAAGTACTTGAGGCCCCACACCCACATGGGAGAAACCGAAGAAGCTCCTGGCTTCAGCCTGGCCCAGCACCAGCCATTGCAGAACTGGGGAGTCAACCAGTGGATGGAAAGTCTCTGTCTCTCCCTCTCTAACTCCACCTTTAAAATAAATAAATTAAATCTTAAAACACATACACACATATGATGATGCCTTGGATGAGATATCCGGTAAAGTGGCACACTTTGCTTCCCTAACTTTTAACCCATCATGTCCTTTTAGCTTTATCCTATTCACTCCCACTTAGGAAGCCCAAAGGCATATTAAGTTTCCTAAACTCCTCTTAAAGAGAGAGACTTTTTCCCTCTGCTACCAAGGCAAAAAGCAGAGGGATGAAACCAGTATTTTCAAAAAAGAACTATAAACTTACTAACAAGTTGGCTGAGCTACTAACAAGTACCTCCAAGGGATAATTCAAGACACTTGAACATGCAGGAAGTTGCCATCAAAAACCAAAGACTTCAAAACAAAGGAGACAGAAAATAGAAAAAAGAAAATCCAGTTCCAGTGAAATGTTATGAAATATGAAACTTACATCAAAATAAAGGAAAAGCTGGAAAGGGGGACAATATATGACAGGATGAAAATGGAACTTGGAATGGTATGATGTATGAAAAATAAGTTAGTAAGAATCCATTTTTGCAACCAACCCTTTTTAAATTTTTTATTCTATTTGAAAGCGAGACAGAGATATTCCATCCACAGGTTCACTCTCCAAATGCTCACAACAGCCAGGACTGAACCAGGCAGCCCAGAATTCAATCAGGGTCTCCCACAGGGGTGGCAGAGACCCAAGCCCTATAGTCATCATCTGCTGCCTGCTAAGGTACACAATAGCAAGCTGAACTTGAAAGCAGTGCCAGGACTCAAACCCAAGCACTCTGAAATGGGATACATGTTAACCTCTGTGCCAAACAACCATTCCCTATTTTTGGTGTGTTGTTGTTATTAAGATCTGTTTGAAAGGCAGAGAGAGAGATAGACATATAGGGCCAGCTCTAAGGCCTAACAGGTAAAGCTGCCGCCTGCAGCGCCGGCATCCCATATAGGTGCCAGTTCAAGACCCAGCTGCTCCATCTCTTATCCAGCTCCCTGCTAATACGTCTGGGAAAGTAATGGAGGATGGCCCAAATCCTTGGGCCTCTGCACCCACGTGGGAGACCTGGAAGAAGTTCCTGGATCCTGGGTTCTGATCCACCCAGCTCTGACCGTTGCAGCCATTCGAGGAATGAACCAGCAGATGGAAGACCTCACTCTCTTTGCCTCTGCATTGCAAATAAATCAATCTTTAAAAAAAAATGAAGAAAGAAAAACAAAGAAAGATATATAATCCCATTCATTGGTTCACTCCTGAAATACCCACAACCTGCCCACAGCCTGGTCCAGTCCTGGCCATGAAGGCCATTTAGGGAGTGAACCAGCAGACGGAAGATCTGTCTCTCCCTCTAACTTTGCCTTTCAAATAAGTTAATTTAAAAAAGAAAAAAAAAATTCTCTCCCTCTTTGTCTCTTCCTCTCTCTGTTACTCTGCCTTTCAAACAAAATTCACTCTCAAAAGAAAATATTTTGAGGGAAGTGAGTCTTATAGCCTGGGAATTAAAATGCCCATGTCCTACACTGGGGTACCTGAAATTGATTTCTGGCTCCACCTTCTAACTCTACCTTCTTGCTACCACAAATCCTGGGGTATAGCACTGATGGATCAAGTAATTGGGCTCCTGCCACTCAAGTGAAAGACATGGACTAAGTCCCCTGCTCCTGGCTTCTGTCCTCGGCCCAGCTGCCAGTCACTGTGGACATCTGAGGGCTGAACCAGCAGATGGCAGCTCTCTATCTGCCTCCCTGTCTCTCAAATAAGTAAACTGCTAATAGAAATACATTCTTTTAATTGTTCTTTCATGAAATTTTTTAAAGATTTGTTTAATTTATTTGAAAGGCAGAGTTACAAGGTGGGAGTATAGAGAGACAGAGAGAGAGATCTCCCATCTGTTGATTCATCCCCCAAATGGCCTTAATGGCCAGGGCTGGGCCAGACCCAAGTCAGGAGCTTCTAAGAGGTATCCCAGGGACGCAAGCACTTGGGTCACCTGCTGCTTTCCCAGGCACATTAGCAGGAAGCTGGATCAGAAGTGGAGCAGCCAGGACTCCAACCAGCACCCATATGGGATGCCTGCATCACACGTGCAGCTTTATCCATTAGACCACAACACAGACCCCTTGCACGAACTTTTCAGTCTCATTGTATACACCCTATGACTTGCCAATTCCATTCCTTGGTATGTACCCTGCCAGGCATACATATCTCTAGAATACCTGTACCAAAAGACATGTGTACTATGTTCAAGAGAACTCAACCATTATGGTCAAAATATCCCAACCATGAAATACTATACAGCAATGAAAATGAATAGATATTAAACACATGAGAGGAATTCTAGGAACATACCCTAGGGGAAAAAATTAGAATACACAGTCGAGGCCAGTATTGCAGCACAGTGGTAGTTAAGGGGCCACCTGCAACACCAGCATTGGATATGAGCAACTGTTGAATCTAAGCTGCTCTGCTTCCAATCCAGCTCCCTGCTAATACAATGGGGAAAGCAGCAGCAGATGATTCAAGTGCTTAGGTCCCTGCTACCCCGTGGTACACCTGGAAGGAGTTCAAGGCTCCTGGTTTCAGCCTAGATAAAGCCCACCACTTGTGACCATTTGGGGGTGACCACAGAATGGAAGATTTCCCTCTCTCCCCCTCTAGTTCTGCCAAATAAATCTTTAAAATAAATAAATAAAATCATTAAAAAAAAAAAAAAACTATAAGGAGGAGAGGCCAGCACTGTGCGGTAGAAGATCTCTCACTCATTCACCTCACTCTCTCTCTCTCTCTCTCCCTTCTTAACTCTTTCAAATAAATAATCAATCTTATAAAAAAAATTCAGACTTAGTCTGTTTTCTGTCAGTTATGGCTCTTCATACTAACACCAAAACATCAGAATAGCTGACTTCCTGTTCATGAAAAAAATTTAATATTTAGGATGTCATGCAAAACCTACCCCAGGGGAAAAAAAAAAGATTTTTGTAGGACAACACGGTGAAGAAAAGTAGCTGAAACTCTCTTGAAAAATACAGCTCAGAAATACATGAAGTCAACAGGATATATGATTCAACAAACACTTTCTGGTGTTATTTTTTATATAAAACTTTTGAAGACAGTGAATTCATTAATCTAGAAAAGAAGATTAGTTACCAAAATAAACACCAGCCTTAGTAATTGCTACCAACACTGAATTGTGAAAATGACAAGGGCATGGAAACTGGACTATAAAAGAATCAGCACCTACAACTAACATAGTGTCATTTGGAAAAATCCTGTCCTCTTTGCTGGAACCAGTGCTGAGTGTAGTAAACAGGAACACTTTGCAACGAGACCCAGTTGCCACACAGGAATTCGGTTTACACTTGTGTTTCATCCCTTCTATCACCCTCTTGAATTCTACTACCCTGGAACGGGTTCCAAGAGAATTCTTAGAATAGAAACAGACAAGAGCAAGAGATTCTAAAAATAATCCAGAACTAAAACATACATAGCTCAGGTTCTTCAGCTTCAGGAAACATCAGGTTACTTCAAGCTATACAACCAAATTAAAATCTATGTTTACCATATTTCATTCAAAGCATATTAAAGACATAAGACTGTTTAACACAGGTTTTAAAAAAAAAAATACCTGTACATTTTTAATCGCTACTGAAAAAAAAAAAAAAAGAAAAAAAAGGAATAGGCATTTGACCTAACAGTTGAGACACCCACAAATCAAAATGTTTGGGTCTGGGGGGCTGGCACTATTGTATAGCAGGTTAAGCCACCAGCTGTGACACCAACATTCCACATGGGCACCAGTTCAAATCCCAGCTGCTCCACTTGCAATCCAGCTCCCTGCTGATGGCCTGGGGAAAGAAGCAGAAGATGGCCCAAGTGCTTGGGCCCCAGCCACGCAAGTGAGAGATCCAGAAGAAGCTCAAGGCTCCTGGCTTCAGCCTGGGCCAGCCCTGGCTATTACAGACATCTGGAGAGTGAACCAGCAAATGGAAGGTGGAAGATTCTCTCTCTCTCTCTCTCTCTCTCTCTGACTCTTTCAAAATTAAAAAAAAGGGGGGGGGGGTTGGATTTCCTACTCTCTAGCCCCAGAGTCCAGTTTTTTTTTCTTTTCTTTAAATTAATTTACTTATTTGAAAGCCAGAGTTACACAGAGAAAGGAGAGGCAGAGAGAGAGAGGTCTTCCATCCTATGGTTCACTCCCCAATTGGCCACAATGGCCAGAGCTGTACCTCCGGGTCTTCCACACGGGTGCAGGGGCCCAAGTGCCTGGGTCCAGTTTCATGCTAAGCAGATTCAGGGGGCAAAATATTATACAAAGCTTCTTTACACAAAAATGGTCTAAATTATTTGTAATATAAAGAAAGTAAACCAGCAGAATAAACCAACTTGATTAAACTACAACCATTCTATGTCGAAGAGATATTTTTAGAAAAAGTCCTAACTGCTGTTTTTTGGAGGACTCTAAGATAAGATACTTCAGCGGGACAGCTGCATTTTCAAGTGATCTCAGTTTAGAATGAACTGAAAATGTTGAACAGCCAAACCCATTTCTATTAAATCGTACATAAGCAAATACCATAAATATGTCAAAGGAATCTTAACGTTAAGGCAGACAGTAGAACATTCTTGGGAAAAACTTACATAGAAGCCATACGCTATCATATCCTTAAAGAAAAAGGGCAGGCACATTTAGTCATTCTGGAGTTACAGAACACTTGCTGATACCATGCCGAGAACAAGGAAGACTTCAACAGTCATTTAATAAAATGTTAGCCAGATCACTAAATCCCAAAATCACAGTAAATTCATTCAAGACGGTATCGAAGTGTCGGGATTGGAAGATATTCTAAAATCAGAATGTTGGCATATTTGGGCCAAATATCTCCACTGTGTTAAATAAATGTGTACTCCATGAACAGTAAAATGAATGCCTCTTTTCAAAAACAGAATATAACTTGCAAAATAAGAAGCACTTAACAGGCTAAGGGTTCAAACATTAAAAATAAGATACAGAATTTATATTCAAGAACCAAGTCCACATCACGAATGCTCAGAGAAATGCTGTTCACCCAGCCATGAGGCTAGTGGGGCAAGGACTCTGAAACTGGCACGGATGGGTTCAAAATTCTATATGTACATCATTCCCTGAAGTAACTAGTAATAATGAGAGCAGTAATGGCAGCTAACAGTTTACTATGTGGCAGACACCATTCTAGGACCTCATATCAACAATATTAAGAAGCCAACACTGTGGCTCCTGGCTTCGGATCAGCATAGCTCCGGCTATTGTGGCCATCTGGGGAGTGAACTACTGGATGGAAGATCTCTCTCTCTATGCCTCGCTGTAACTCTAAAAAAAAAAAAAAAAAAAAAAACTAAGTCATTACCATTCCAGAAACACTCTTCTTATTACTATTACTCCATTCTATGGACAATGCAATATTCCCCAACTGAGCATCTTCTTCCTTAAGGTACCACTAACTGCAGGTGCCATCACCTATATAGCTGACGTCAAAAGAAAAGGGGGGCCGGGGTTGTGGTACAGCAGGTTAACTCACCACCTGCAAGGCCAACATCCCATAGAAGGCATCCCCTATCAGAGCACCAGCACAAGCCCTAGATGCTCAACTTCAGATCCCCTGCTAACATGCCTGGGAAAGCAACCTTAAGATGGTCCAAGTGCTTGGACCCTTCCCACCCTCATGGGAGACCCAGCTGAAATTCCAGGATCCTTCAGCCTGGCCCAATCCCTGTTATGGCCATTTGGGGAGCAAACTAGCAGATGGGAGATCTCTCTCTCTTACTCTTTCAAATAAAATAGATAAATCTTAAAAATAACGGCTGCCTAAGAAAATGCCCATTTTCAATCTGTTTCTGCATAGAAAGCAGGCACTTAGTGCGGTGATTAAGTCATCACTTAGGATGCCCACACACTAAATCAAAGTGCCTGGTCTGAGTATCAGCTACTCTGCTTCCAATTCAGTTTCCTGTTAAGGCACACCCTGGGAGGCAGCAAGTGATGCATCAAGTACTTGGGTCCCTGCCACCCACACAGGAGTCTTGGATGGAGTTCCAAGTTCCTGGCTGTTGTGAATATTTGGGGAATAAACCAGTAAACAGATGTCTTTCTCTTCCTTTCAAATTAAATATTTCAAAAGGAAATTCATTTCTGCAGAAGGTAAAACTGGTTTAGATTAAGAATCTCAATTGATTTGGGAGGCCCAGAGCCAACAGGAAGAGGAAGTCCCAATTGAGGAAAGTAA
The DNA here is from genome assembly GCF_051225735.1 of Oryctolagus cuniculus. Lineage (NCBI taxonomy): Eukaryota > Metazoa > Chordata > Mammalia > Lagomorpha > Leporidae > Oryctolagus > Oryctolagus cuniculus. The sequence continues at coordinate 197,233,480 of NC_142867.1, forward strand.
AAGCCAGCTAGGATGCCAAGATACTCAACCATGAGACCCAATACCATGCAGCTCAACTGCTAAGGCCCCGCATGCCAAGAGCTGACCAAGCTCATACTTTTATTCTCCACAGCTGCAGAGGGCAGGGTCAGCCTCTAGCAGTTGCTGGACAAGGCTGAACTCCCTTACACCCACGCTTGGATGACAAGTAAACCACATTATTTTCTACTGTCCCACACACATAAGCTGCCCAATAAAAAGACGAGTATTAATGAATGCTTCAACAATTCAGAACATTAAAAAATCATTCTGAGGCCGGCGCTGCGGCTCACTAGGCTAATCCTCCGCCTAGCGGCGCCGGCACACCGGGTTCTAGTCCCGGTCGGGGCGCCGGATTCTGTCCCAGTTGCCCCTCTTCCAGGCCAGCTCTCTGCTGTGGCCCGGGAGTGCAGTGGAGGATGGCCCAGGTGCTTGGGCCCTGCACCCCATGGGAGACCAGGAAAAGCACCTGGCTCCTGGCTCCTGCCATCGGATCAGCGCGGTGCGCCGGCCGCAGCGCGCTGGCCGCGGCGGCCATTGGAGGGTGAACCAACGGCAAAGGAAGACCTTTCTGTCTCTCTCTCTCACTGTCCACTCTGCCTGTCAAAAAAAATAAAATAAAATAAAATAAATAAATCATTCTGTATTTTTCTCTTCTGGGTGACCTAAGATCAGGGAGGGAGAAATGTTTAATTGCCTTTGACTGGTTCTATACACCAATCCCATTCCCATCCTGCTGTTTTTGGTTTTGTTTTTTTAAGATTTTATGTATTTCAAAAGTCAGTTACAGATAGAGAGGGAAACAGAGACATCTTTCATCTGCTGGTTCACTTCCTCAGATGGCCACAATGGCCAGAGCTGGGCCATGCCGAAACCAGGAACTTCATCCTCCACTACATGAGTGGCACAGGCCCAAACACTTGGGCCATCTCCTGCTGCTTTTCCCAAACCATTAACAGAAGGACCAGAAGTGGACCAGCCAGGACACAAACCAGCACCCATAAGGGATGCTGGCACTGCAGGCAGTGGTTTTACCCACTACACCACAACTCCAGGGCTTTCTCAGTTTTAAGCCCTTTTAACCAGCAGCTACCTAGTATTCTTTGCCCTCCAATCCCTTGAAAAGTCCCTCATTCTTCACGACCCCTACTTTTTTTTTTTTTTTTTTTTTTTGACACAGTGGACAGTGAGAGAGAGAGAGAGAGAGACACAGAGAGAAAGGTCTTCCTTTGCTGTTGGTTCACCCTCCAACGGCCGCCGCGGCCAGCGCACTGCGGCCGGCGCACCGCGCTGATCCAAAGGCCAGGTGCTCCTCCTGGTCTCCCATGGGGTGCAGGGCCCAAGGACTTGAGCCATCCTCCACTGTACTCCCGGGCCATAGCAGAGAGCTGGCCTGGAAGAGGGGCAACCGGGACAGAATCTGGCGCCCCGACTGGGACTAGAACCCGGTGTGCCGGCGCAGCTAGGAGGAGGATTAGCCTGTTGAGCCGCGGCGCCATCTCACGACCCCTACTTCTAACAGCCCTCTTCCTCCAAAAATAATACCGTATATTATTTTGCATTCAAAGAAGCACTGCTCAAATAATACCAAGATGATATCTTCATCTGGGGGTTACTACTCCACAGAAGAAGATAAAGGGTCTGTTTTTAAAAACCAGACTAGGGGGTCAGTGCTATAGTAAAGCCCCACTTACAGCACCAGCTCCCATATGATCGCCAGTTCAAGTCCTGGCTTCTCCACTTCTGATCCAGCTCTCTGCTATGGCCTTGGAAACCAGTAGAACATGGCCCAAATCCTTGATCCCCTGTACTCACATGGGAGACCCAGAGGAAGCTCCTGACTCTTGGCTTTGGATCAGCCCAGCTCTGGCAGTTGCAGCCATTTTGGGAGTGAACCAGTGGATGGAAAACTTCTCTCTCTGCCTCTACCTCTCTGTAACTCTGCCTTCCGAATAAATGAATAAATCTTTAAAACAAAAACAAACAAACAAAAAAACACCAAACTGGGGCTGGCATTTTGGCATACCAGATAAAGCCACCACGTGCCAGCATCCCATATGGGCACCAGTTCTAGTCCCACATGCTCCCCTTCCCATCCAGCTCCTGGCTAATGTGCTTGGGAAAGCAGCAGATGGCCCAAGTGCTTGTGTTCCTGCACCCACATGCAAGACACAGATGGAGCTCCTGGCTTCGGTCTGCCCCATCCCTGCCCATTGGAGTCATCTGGGCAGTGAACATTAGATAGAAAGACTTCCCTCTGCCTTTGCCTCTCCCTCTCTGTAACTCCACTCTTCAAATAAATAAGTATTTTAAAAAGAAAAAAGATCCAGAATTTTACAAAATTCTTCAAGCAGGGGCCAGCATTGTGGTACTGCAGTTTAACCCTCTGCAACACAGGACTCTCACATCAGAGCTGTGGTTCAAGCCCCAGCTGCTCTGCTTCCAATCCAGTTCCCCACTAATGTGACTGGAAAAGCCTCAGAGAATGGCCCATGTGCCTGGGCCCAGCCACCCACAGGAAGACCCAGATGGAGTTACAGGGTCCTGGCTTTAACCCAGGCCAGCCCCAGGCTTTTGGAGAATGAACAAGCAGATGGGAGATCTCTTTCTGTCTCTCTCTCTCTGTATGTGACTCTGCCTTTCAAATAAATAAAATAAATCTTAAAAATAGATAGAAAAATAAATAAATAAATAAGGAGTGGACATTTGCTACAACAGTTAAGATGGTGCTTGGGAAACCCACATTCCAAACTGGAGTACCTGGTTGGAGTCTGAGCTCCCCAGATTCCACTCTAGCTTCCTGCTGGTACAAAACACAGCAGGAAATCAAATGGCTCGGGTACTTGGGTCCCTGCCACCTATGTGGGAGACAAGCTGAGTCCTGGACTCCTGGCTTTGGCCTAGCCTATCTCTGGTCGTTGTGGGCATTTGAGGAGTAAACCAGTGGATGGAAGCTTGCTTACTCACATTCTCTTTCTGCCTTTCAAATAAAATGAAAACAAATAAAAATTTAAAAATAAAAATAGAGGCTGGCATTGTGGCCTAGCACGTTAAGCCATCTCCTTCAACACTTGTGTCTCACAATGGCACCAGGTGGATTCCTGGTTGCTCCACTTCCAACCAAGCTCCCCAATAATGTGCCGGACAAAGCAGCAGAAAATGGCCCAAGTGCTTGGGTGCCTAGATCTGCATGGAGACGCAGATGAAGCTCTTGGCTGCAGCCTAGCCCAGCCCAGCCCCGGCCAGTGTCCATTTGGTGAGTGAACCAGCAGATGGAAGACCTGTCTCTCCCTCTCCTCCTGTGTAATGCTGCCTTTCAAATAAATAAATCTTTAAAAAAATAAAAATAGGGGTCAGTGCTGTGGTGTGGCAGGTAGAGCTGCCGCCTGCAGAGCCAGCATCCCATATGGGCGCCAGTTCAAGTCCCGGCTACTCCACTTCCAATCAAGCTCTCTGCTATGGCCTAAGAAAGCCATAGAAGACGGCCCAAGTCCTTGGGCCCCTGCACCGACATGGGAGACCCAAAAGAAGCTCCTGGCTTCAGATCAGCACAGCTTCAGTCGTTACAGCCATCTGGGGAGTGAGTCAGTGGACCTCTCTCTACCTCCGCCTCTCTGTTAACTCTGACTTTCAAATAAATAAATCTTAAAAAAAAAAAAAAGAAAGAAAAATAATTCTTAAAAGGTATAAATGTTTAAAAAGTGATTTAAATGGACTATTTCGTTTCCAGGACACTGCTAAAACTTCACTTCTGTTCAAAAATAAACTCAATAAAGTACAAATTCTTTATTCCTTTCTGTTCTTTACTCATTGGTCAAACCAGCCTTGCCATTCTCCAAATTTCCACCTGCTTTCTTGCCTTTAACTTCCAGTTGCATTTTCTAAGTAGTATAACGAACATCCCCATTTCCTCACCTCCTGTTCTTCAATGTGAACAGCAATTACTTTCTACTCGATGTCAGACAACTGTGGGACATGTTAGTGTCAGTTAACAATATACTAAACAGCCCTACTACACAGCAGCTTCTGTTCTTAAGGGTAACTGTACAGCTGTGTCTCTTTTCTCACCATAAGCTATCAACTGCCACTTTTCGGTGCCACATGCCTGACCTCCTCCCAGGATGCTGCTAAATTGGAAAAGAGCTTTGTGACCAACTCACCATGCTGATTAGAACAGCTGACTCAAAATGAGAAGAACTTAGAGGCAGTTATTTTAAAGCCATAGAACTCACCTAAGTCTCTGACTAAACACCAAGACAAAAGATAAGATAAGATGAAACCAGTCTAGTGGAATTCAGCACAGGATTTCAGGGCCTCCAACTGTGTATCCATACAGTACAAAACCCAAGTCTATGTATCACAAAGGTGTTGGTTTTTCATTCTGTTGCTTACATTGTTTGACTATCAGCTAGAACCTGGCTATATTCCCAGATTTCAGAATGTCAGATAGAAGAGAAGTACAGCATTGTGGTTAAGAGGACAGGTTTATTAAGTTAGATAGACCTAGTTTCCACAAATTACTGGATTAGGTATCCCTGACCAAATATTTCACTCTTTCTCCCTGAGGGGAGCAGCAAGCAAGATAACATACGTGGTAAGCATTTGGCTCAATACTGGATGAGACACTCACATGCAATATCTGAGTGCATGAATTCAAGACCTGGCTCCACTTCCAACTCCAACTTCCTGCTAATGTATACCCTGGGAAGTAGAGCAGATGATGGCTCAAGTAGTTGGGTTCCTGCCACCCACGTGTGAGATACAGACTGAGCTCCAAGATAATAGCTGCACATTGTGAGTAACTGCACACTCAGTGGATAGAAGATCTCTGTGCGTCTGTGCCTGTCAGTCTCGCTGGCAGTTTTAGAATAAAGTTTTTTTTTAAAAAGATCCATTTATTTTTCTGAAAGGCAGAACTACAGAGAGAGAGAGAGAGAGAGACAGATCTTCCATCAGCTGGTTCACTCCCTAAATGGCCACAACAGCCAGTCTGTCGCTCCACTTCCAATCTAGCTCTCTGTTAACGCACTTGGGAAAGCAACAGACTTTGACCCAAATACCTGGGTCCCTGCCACCCATGTGGAAGACCCAGAAGAAGGTACAGACTCCTGACTCCAGAATGGCCCACCTCAGCAGTGGCAGCCATTTGGGAAATGAACCAGCAGATGAAGATCTCTTTTTCTGTATGTTTCTCTCACAGGCATCTTCGCTTTTCAAATAAATAATCTTAAAAAAAAAGTTGTATATCATAAATATTGTATGATTCTACTGTCATTTGTTAAGATAAGTGCTAAAAAAGTAAAATAACTGTAACAAAAAGCAAATTTTAAAAAATTATCCAGGGAGAAGCCAGCGCTGTGGCTCAGCAGGTTAATGCCCTGGCCTGAAGCGCCGGCATCCCATGAGGGTGCCGGTTCTAGTCCCGGCTTCTCCTCTTCCGATCTGGCTCTCTGCTGTGGCCTGGGAAAGCAGTAGAAGATGGCCCAAGTGCTTGGGCCCTGCACCCCATGGGAGACCAGGAGAAGTACCTGGCTCCTGCCATCGGATCAGCCCGGTGCGCCGGCCGCAGCGCGCTGGCTGCGGCGGCCATTGGAGGGTGAACCAACGGCAAAGGAAGACCTTTCTCTCTGTCTCTCTCTCTCACTGTCCACTCTGCCTGTCAAAAAATTAAAAATTAAAAAATAATAATAAAAATAAAATTTAAAAAAATCTCACTTTGTCTTTCTCTCTCTGTGTAATTCTGATTTTCAAACAAATGAATATCTTTAAACTAAAATAACCTCTTTTAAAAACCTGGGTCTGCATAACATTAACAGGATACACAAGATACTGTCTTTCCAAAAGCCTAAGTGTTCCACTCATCCTATAATTAGCAGTTTATTTAGCACTGGTGACAGTTATCTAAGTCACAGCAGTAGTTATATCTTGCTCATCCAATGACCTGACCAAAAATTATGTTTGATAAATAGCTGAGAAAATAATCACTTAAGAAATGAACCACCTGGGCCAGCACCATGGAGCAGCAGGTTACGCCACAGATTATGACCCTAGCATCCCATAAGGAAAGCTGGTTCAAGTCTTGGTTGCTATACTTCATACCCAACTCCCTACTGATGTTTCTGAGACTACAGCAGATGATGGCACAAGTGCCTGGGTCTCTGTCCCCCATGTACGAGGCATGGATGGAGTTCCTGGTTACTGGCTTTGTTCTGGTCCAGCCCTGGCTGCTGTAGCCAATTGAGGAGTAAACAGCAGATATAAGATCTCTTTCCCTGTCACTATGCCTTTCAAATAAATAAATCTATTATTCTACATATGAACTATTATTCAGCAGTATACTTCAGTGACAATATGTAAATCTTTAAAATCCTAATTAGATGAAAAACAAGGTTTTGAAATCTGTAGACAAGGGGCCAGCACTGTGGTATAGTAGGTAAAGCTGCCTCCTGCAGTGCTGGCATCCCATATGTAGCCAGTTTGAGTCCTGGCTACTCCACTTCCAATCCAACCGTGGCCTGGGAAAGTAGTGAAGGATGGCCTAAGTCCTTGGACCCTTGCACCCATGTGGAAGACCTGGAAGAAGCTTCCTGGCTCCTTGCTTCAGATAGTCCCAACCCCAGCTATTGCGGTCATTTGGGTTGTGAACCCAAATTGAAGACCGACCGACTTCCCTTCCTCCCTCCCTCCCTCTGCCTCTCTGTAACCCTGCCTTTCAAATAAAACAAGAAACCTTTTTTTAAAAAAATCTGTAAACAAAAAGGAAGTATCTGAATGATCTTTTTTTTTTTTTTTTGACAGGCAGAGTGGACAGTGAGAGAGAGAGACAGAGAAAGGTCTTCCTTTGCCGTTGGTTCACCCTCCAATGGTCGCCGCGGCCGGCGCGCTGCGGCCGGCGCACCGCGCTGATCCAATGGCAGGAGCCAGGAGCCAGGTGCTTATCCTGGTCTCCCATGGGGTGCAGGGCCCAAGCACCTGGGCCATCCTCCACTGCACTCCCGGGCCACAGCAGAGGGCTGGCCTGGAAGAGGGGCAACCGGGACAGAATCCGGCGCCCCGACCGGGACTAGAACCTGGTGTGCCGGCGCCGCTAGGCGGAGGATTAGCCTAGTGAGCCGCGGCGCCGGCCTGAATGATCATTTCTATCTTATCACTGATACCATATATACTATATTATTAAAGTACTCCAGATATGATGTTATTGTGATTTTTATGGCAACAGAAGCTCTCTATCCCATCAAGATACTTGCTAGGGAAATATTTAGCCATAAATAAAGATGTTTGTATTTTACATCCAAATCATTTAACCTCAAAATATGGTATAGTATATATCAAGGACACCCAATGTGACAAAGTGTTAAGTAGCAAATATGGATAAAAGGCATTTTACATGTTTTCTTTACTCTCCCGTCACTTTTTAGACTTGAAAAATCTTAAAAAGGTGGAGCGAAGCAAACAAAAGAAACAATCACAATACAAAAAGACAAACACGCAGGGGCCTGCACTGTGGCACAGTAACTTAAGCCTCCGCCTGCAGCACCAACATCCCATTTTGGGCACCAGTTTGTGGTCCCAGCTGCTCCTCTTCTGATCCAGCTCCCTGCTAATGTGCCTGCAAAAACAGCAGAAGATGGCTTAAGTCCCTGGGCCTCTGCAACCACATGGGAGATCTGGATGAAGCTCCTGGCTCTTGGCTTCAGCCTGGCCCAGCCTGGCCACTGCAGGCATTTGGGGAGTGAATTAGTACATGGAAGATCTCGCACTTTCCCTATCTAACTCTGCCTTTCAAATAAATAAAATAAATTTTTAAAAAAATAGAAATTGGACTCTGGTAAGGAGGAGGAAGCATTCACAAGGAGACAAGTACAATTTCTAACTGGAAAAACTGGGAATAAGACAAATATTCCTCAACAATAGAAAAGACAAACCAGGTGTAGCATATCCTTTCAATGGAATACAATATACTATTTACAGTGACTATTCAACATGGAAGAATCTCAAACATGCAGAACAGAAAAGCATCAGAAGACTCACACAATTACGCAAGACTGCACCAGAGGAGTGGGAAGCACGGCAGTGGAGCAGACGAAGCTGCTGCTTGAGACGCTGGCATCCTATAACACAGCCCCTGTTCAAGTCTTGGCTGGCTGTCCACTTCCAATCCAGTTCCCTACAAGTATGCTTGGGAAGGCAACAAATCACAACCCTAACACTTGCACCACTACTATCCATGTGGGAGACTCAGATGGAGTTCCTGACTCCTGGTTTTGGCCTGGCTCAGGTTGAGCCATTCCAGCTAACTGGGAAGTAAACTAGTGGATGGAAGATCTCTGTCTCTCCCTATCAATCCGCCCATCAAGCAAAAAAAAAAAATGAAATTGGACCCTATAAAACCATATACTACTTATGGATATACACTGGGCTATATATCATTCTTAAAAGGTGATAGCAGGGGGCTGGCGCTGTGGTGCAGAGGGTAAAGCCACCACCTGCAGTGCCAGCATCCCATATGGGTGCCAGGTTCAAGTCCTGACTGCTCCACTTCCAATCCAGCTCTTTGCCTAGCAAAAGCAGTAGAAGATGGCCCAAGTCCTTGGGCCCCTGAACCCACATGGGAGACCCAGAGGAAGCTCCTGGCTCCTGGCTTCGGATCGGCGCAGCTGTGGCCGCTGCAGCCATCTGGGGAGTGAATCAGTGGATGGAAACTCGCGTTCTCTCTCTCTCTCTCTCTGCCTCTCTCAAATAAATATATAAATATTAAAAAAAAAAAAGTAATAGCAAGCCCAAAACACAGGGCAATGGATACTTCTAGGAAAGAATACCTTACAAGATGGCATACACAGACGACTTACAGGTAGCAGTAACATTCTATTTCTTCATTTTTTTTTTTAAGATTTATTTATTGGGACCAGTGTTGTGCAGTGTTCAGTCACTGCTTGCAAAACAAGCAGCTCTTATCAGAATGCCAATTCAATCCCAGCTATACCACTTCTGACTCAGTTCCCTGCTAATGCGCATGGGAAGGCAGTAGAGGGAGAAATAAATACTTGAGCCCCTATCACCCATGTAGGAGACCCAGATGGAATTCCTGACTACTATGGCCATTTGCAGAGTACACCAAGAGATAGGAGATGAATCTATGTATCTATCTTCGGCTCCCTCCCCCTCCCAGCTTCCTTCTCTGTAGTTCTGCATTTTTTAAGATTTATTGGGTCCAGCGCTGTGGCTTAGCGGGTTAAGCCACTGCCGGCAGTGCCAGCATCCCATATAGGTGCCAGTTCGAGACCCGGCTGCTCCACTTCCGATTCAGCTCTCTACTACGGCCTGGGAAAGCAATACAAGATGGCCCAAGTCCTTGGGACCCCGCGCCTAGGTGGGAGACCCAAAGGAGGCTCCTAACTTTGGATTGGCACAACTCCGGCTGTGGTGGCCAGATGGGGAGTGAGCCAGCAGATGGAAGACCTCTCTCTCTGCATCTCCTTCTCTGTGTAACTCTGACTTTCAACTGAATAAATAAATCTTAAAAAAAAAAAAAAAGGCTTATTTAGGGCCCAGTGCTGTGGCTTAGTAGGCTAAGCTTCCACCTGTAGCACTGGCATGCCACATGGCCACCAGGGCTTCTGGATGCTCCTCTTCTGATCCAGCTCTCTGCTACGGCCTGGGAAAGCAGTGGAAGATGGCCCAAGTGCTACCTGCGTGGGAGACCTAGCAAAGCTCCTGGCTTCAGATGGCTCAGCTCTGGCCGTTGTGGCCATTTGGGGAGTGAACCAGCTGATGGAAGACTTTTCTCTGTCTCCCCCACCCTCCTTTGTCTGTAATTCTGCCTCTCAAAGAAATAAATAAAATCTTTTAAAAAATTATTTATTTCACGGTAGTTACAGAGAGGAGAGACAGATCTTCCATCCGCTGGTTCACTCCTCAAATGGCCTCAATGATCGAGACTGGGCCAGCCTGAAGCTTCCCCCAGGTCTCCCACATGGATGCAGGGGGCTCAAGAACCTGGGCCATATTCTGCTGCTTTCCCAGAGACATTAGCAGGGAGCTAGAACAGAAGTGGAGCAGCCAGGACTTAAACCAGCACCCAGATGAGAAGCCGAGCGCTGTGCTTAACCCACTACACCATAGTGCCGGCCCCAGTTTTAGCCTTCAGATACTGAGCCTTTCCCAGGCATATTAGCAGGAAGCTACATCAGAAGCAGAGTACCCAGGACTCAATCCCAGAAACTCAAGAGATGCAATGCAGGCAGCTTTACCTGCTATACCACAACACTTGCCCCAGTGTTTCTGAATAGAAGAAAAGGAATAGAAGGTGTGTGCACATGCACACACATACACCCCCAAAAAAAAAGACAACAAAGGAAAAAGAGTAAGAAGGAAAATGAAATGTATACAGAAAATTAAAGAAGGTTGATACTGGGCAAGGCATTGTGTAGCAGTGGGTTAAGCTTTTGTTCGGGACATCAACATTCCATTTGGAGTGCCTGATTCAAGTCCTGACTACCTCACTTCCAATGCAACTTCCTGCTAATGAGATCCTATATATACAGTGGTTGAGTTCCTGCCACCCACATGGGAGACCAGTCCTGGCTCCTGGTTTTAGCCTGGCCCACCCTAAGCTGTTGTGTGCATTTGGGCAGTCAAGCAGTGGATGGAAGATATCTCCCCTGCCCCCTCACTCCGTTTTTCAAATAAATAATCCTTTTTAAAGTTTATTTTTAAAAAGGCAGAGAGGTCGGGGCTGGCCTTATGGTACAGCAGGTCAAGCCAATGCTGGCATTGCACAAGAGCACCAGTTCAAGACCCGGCTGCTCCATGTGCCTGGGAAGGCAGCAGAAGTTGGCCCAAGTGCTTGAGCCCTGTACCCACATGGGAGACCCAGAAGATGCTCCAGGATCCTAGCTTCAGCCTAGCCTAGCACCAGCTGTCATGGCCACTGGGGAAATGAACCAGGGGATGGAAGATCCCCCCTCCCTGTCTCTCCTCCTAAAACTCTGCCTTTCAAATAAATTAAAAAAAAAAAAAAATCCTGGGCCGGCGCCGCGGCTCACTAGGCTAATCCTCCGCCTAGCGGCGCCGGCACACCAGGTTCTAGTCCTGGTCGGGGCGCCGGATTCTGTCCCGGTTGCCCCTCTTCCAGGCCAGCCCTCTGCTGTGGCCCGGGAGTGCAGTGGAGGATGGCCCAGGTGCTTGGGCCCTGCACCCCATGGGAGACCAGGAAAAGCACCTGGCTCCTGGCTCCTGCCATCGGATCAGCGCGGTGCGCCGGCCACAGCGCGCCGGCCACGGCGGCCATTGGAGGGTGAACCAACGGCAAAAGGAAGACCTTTCTCTCTGTCTCTCTCTCTCACTGTCCACTCTGCCTGTAAAAAATAAAAAATAAAAAAATTAAAAAAAAAAATCCTTAAAAGGGGGGGGGCCAGCGGGGAGAGTAACGCATTAAAAAACAAATTAAATTAAAAGCAATTAAAAAGTGTACCTATGACTGATTTGATAAGATTAAGATGACATGCAAAAAAAATTTGTGTAAGTAGTGAAAGTACTAGGCATTACTAGATTGTGTGCATGTACACACACACACACGCATATTTGTTGTAAATTTAAATAAGAAAGTTTCCAGGTAACATCTTACTTAAAAACAAGTCAGTAATGCTAAACCAGTAGCAAGAGACAAAGTTATAGCAAAAGATCTAAATTCAAATGAAATCTCTCTATAAATAATCTTTAAATTTTAAGTTTTAGATCCAAATATATATTTTATTAACTTTTAAAATTCCAAATGAAGAAAAATAAGTAACATACTCCTAACAATTTTGAAAAGTAAAGTATTTCCAAGTCTTAAATAAAAACAAACTCCTCCTTCCTGCAAGCCCCAATTCCAAATACTTAACTGGGTTCCAATTCAATTTAGCTCATTAAGGCCAGATCGAAAATGAGTTACCTGAAAACTGAAACTCACTTCAGTACACAGGCTCCTCTATCAGCCAGATATTTGTCACATACACTGTCTTCAAAGCCTATGCCGAAAAATTTCAAAACTAAAATTATTCCCTTCTTAAGAAAGCACAGGACACGGTGCCAGCATTGTGGCACAGTAGTTTAGGTTAAATCACTGCTTCCGACGCCAGCATCCCATGTTGGAGTGATGGTCTGAGATCCAGCTACTCCACTTCCCATCCAGCTAACTGTTAATACGCCTGGAAAGCAACAGCAGATGGCCCAAGTATCTGGGCCCCTACCACCTATGTGAGAGCCAGAGTGTGAGTTCCTGGCTCAACCTAGCCTGGTATTGGCTGTTGTGGCCATTTGGAGAGTGAACCAGTGGATGGAAGATCTCTGTCCCTCCTTTGTCATTCTACCTTCAAATAAATATTTTTTACAGGCAGAGTTAGAGAGTGAGAGAGAGAGACAGAGAGAAAGGTCTTCCTTCCGTTGATTCACCCCCCAAATGGCTACTACGGCCGGTGTGCTGCGCTGATCCAAAGCCAGGAGCCAGGTGCTTCTCCTGGTCTCCCATGCGGTGCAGGGGCCCAAGCACTTGGGCCATCCTACACTGCCTTCCCAGGCCACAGCAGAGAGCTGGACTGGAAGAGGAGCTACCAGGACAGAATCCGGCGCCCCGACCGGGACTAGAACCTGGGGTGCCAGTGCTGCAGGCGGAGGACTAGCCAAGTGAGCCGCGGCACCGGCCAATAATTTTTTTAAAGATTTATTTATTTGAGAGGCAGAGTTACACAGAGAGAGAACAAGAGACAGAGATCTTCCATCCACTAGTGCACTCCCTAAATGGCGGCAAGGACCGTGGCTGGGCCAGGCCAAAGGCAGGAGCTTCATTCAGGTCTCCCACATGGGTGCAGTGGTTCAAGCACTTGGGCCATCCTCCGCTGCCTTCCCAGACCATTAGCAGGGAGCTGGATCAGAAGTGGAGCAGCTGGGACTCTGAACAGCAGTCCTACAGGCTATGGCTTTAACCCACTGAGCCACAGTGGCAGGCCCCAAATAAATAAAACCAAAAAAAAAAAATCAGGACATGCACATCCTTGGGAGAAACATTTAAGAAATCTAAAAAAAGGAAATAAAAAAAGGGGAGGGGAGGGAAGAGAGGAGGGAAGGGAAGGGGAGGGGAGGGGAGGGGAGGGGAGGGGAAGGGAAGGGAAGGGAGGGGAGGGGAGAACACAGTTGTTAACAAACGGTGGGGGTAGGACCCTCCCTGCCGGCATTGTGGCATAGCTGGTAAAACTGCCGCCTGCAACGCCAGCATCCCTTTGTGCAGTGGTTTGTGTCCCAGCTGCTCCAATTCTGATCCATCTCTGCTAATGGCCCAAGTGTTTGAGCCCCTGTACCCACATGGGAGACCCAGATGAAACTCCTGGCTTCCACCTGGCTCAGCCGTCTGGTGGGGGGTGGGGGAGGAGTGAACCTGCAGATGGAATCTCTCTTCCTCTGTCTTTCCCTCTCTGTAGCCCTTACAAAATAAATAATTTTTTAAAAAACTATAAAATACTAGCATAAGCAGTTGACACTGTAAATATCAAAATCAACTTGATATATTTGGCTGACTTCAAAAAGATAAAAAGGTTGGGTCAAAATTCTTACAATCTACCACCTGCTCACAAGGTGCTATTCCCTACAAGTCTTCCCTCTCTTTGCCTACCTTTTTATTTTGTATCTCTACTCTCATTTTTGGAAAAAAGGCAACAAAATCAGTTACTGGGGCAGGCGCTGTGATGCACTGCCTGGGATGCGGGCATCCCCCGTGGGCACTGGTTCGTGTCCCTGCTGCTCCACTTCCAATCCAGCTTAACGTTAGTGCGCCTGAGAAAGCAGTGGAGGATGGCCCAAGTACTTGGGCCCCTGCCTCTCACATAGGAGACCTGGATGGAATTCCAGGCATCCAGCCCTGGCCATTGCAGCCATTTGGGGAGTGAACCAAGGCATTTCTCTAACTCTGCCTTTCAAATAAATAAATCTTAAAAAAAAAAAAAAAAAATCAGCAGTTAAGATCAATCAGAGATCTACCACCTCACCAGTCAGCACTGGGGGTACCCTAACACTCAGCTTTTCAGGACATTCCATTTACTCAAATTAACTAAGAGCTAACTGATTTTTGCTGACATACAGGTTACCTCACAGGGAGAAATAAACATATTTGTCCAAGAACACAAGAACTTCACAAACTGGGAGTTCATGCAGACTGCAATCAACACTCAAGGCTAAGACTTTAAAAGTAAAGGCTTCACTTTGGACCACCTGAAACCTCCAGGACAAGTTTGTACTTTCCACATATATTTTATGCTTAAAGGGACTGAAGCAGTGACCAGATCCCATCAAAACACAAGTGCATTTTGAAATAAATCCCTTCTTGTCCCAGGTTCACAAGAGACACTCCCAGTGAGCAGTGTACAGGCTGCACCAATTACCAGGAAAGGAAAGCAGAGATGTTATTGTTGCTTCAGTATAACTCTTTGTGACTGCCGATGGTCCAGCCTACATTTAAGAGAGGACAGAGGAAACCAGAGCAGCAGGAAACAGCCAGAGAGGCAATTATCACAACCCTTCCCCACGGCTTCATTCTCTCCCAACTTCCAGCCACATTTCAATCACAACAAAACCTCCCTTCTCGGAAACATTTCATAATTACTGAGGGGCAGAGGGGCACAGGCTTCCTCAGAGGAAGCAAACTGAGGAAATCAGAGCTGTGGGAAACAAGCAGCACAGGAGGGAGGAAAAATCTCTCATTACACGTGTGAATCAGCCCAAGTAGGAAAAACCAGACCACACCGGCAGCCATCGCCTTTACCTAAAAGCCTCCACAGCAAGAGAAATATGACCTGACCTACGGGCCCTGCTGGCAGGTGTACTGCAAGACCCCATGGCCTCCAGGGAGTGGATTTTATTCTCTTTCCTTAGATGGGGACCATACCAATGTACCCACCCAACATCTAAGATACAAAAAGAGCTTAACTATGATGTTCATCTTCCCTCCACCTTCACTTGACAAACTGACACTAAAAAACACTGCACAATTCACAGCAGTGAGTGCCTACCCCTTGGTTCAAAGAGTGCAACCACTGTGGAAAAGAAAATAGAGCCATTTTCACCCAAAGTTAACTATATGCCCTTCAAATAAAAGATGATCTTTGGCTATCTCACCGAGATCTTAAAAAGCTCTCGCCTATTTGGAAACACAGGTGCTGGAGAAAGCCAGCAAGCCTGAATACCAGAGCATATACCTTGTATATGCAGTAGAAACAATATCCAAAGAGGTAGCAGTAAACTACAGGATTATGCCAAACAGGAAGTAACAGGAATGACGATGGAATCAACCTCCAGAGAGAACATACGACTAGAGTGGCAACAGTTGAGATGCCTGGGCAACCAACTAGATCGAAAACTCGGGGGAGAAAGTAGGAAGCTAAGTGGCAACGTGATTCAGAAGCGAAGAAAACTGAGCTGTAACGCAGCCACGAACGAATGACATTCTGACTACATAGCACAGTGCTTTACAGTTCACAAAGCGCTCTCGAAGCGACATGAAATCAGCGGCGACACAACCCGACGACGGAACAGTGAGGAGGAAAACGCGGTCCCAGCTGAGACCAGAGCCCTCCAGAAGGAAAAGCAAGTCCGGTTTCGGATAAGCCGGGGACGAGCTGGAGAGCGCAGAAGTTGGTCTCCAAGAGCACCAGTCCCAGGACTGGCGTCGGCCGGGCAGACGGAAGGGTGGTCAGGACGGGAGCGACAGCGTGGCGGGGGAGCTCGGCCGGGCAGACTGGGACCGAGGTGAGAGAAAACCACACCCTCCCGGACAGAAACCCGAGGGGGGAGGGGAAGGCGCCCCCTGAGGCTGGGTGGGGCCGGCGGACGACAGCGGGGAAGGCAGGAAGGAGCACAGGGCAAGCCGAGGGGGGCAGGAAGGAGTGAGCCCAGGCCTGGACAGACTAAGGAAGCGTGAAGCCAGCGAGGAAAGCTTGGCCCCGTCCCCATGGGTGGGCGATAGGGCAGTCTGCAGGAGTTGGGAGGTTCGAAACGCTGAACCCAGAACCAGAAAGCACACAGCGCAGCACTCAAGGCTCTGGAGGAGGGAGGGAGGGGGAGAGGGTGACAATTACCGCTGCTATTCCCGCTGGACTCGGGACTCGCCGCCGCCGCCGCCGCTCGTTACCTGCCAATGTGCCTCTTACAAAGCGGCGGCGGCGGCAGAGGCGGCCCGGCCCGTCACGTGACCTTCACGTCACCCGAGGAGGAGGAGCTACTAAGCGTCGCTCGCGCAAGGTTCCCAGCCTGCCCAGGGAGCGCGCCGCATCCCAAACAGGCGAGGTCGGCAGGGCAAAGGCGGAGGGAGACAGTGGAAGGAGCAAATAAAGGACACTTTATGGCATCCTGGCATTTCCCATCTAGGGGTGATCAGGGGCGTATTCGCCACCACACCCAAAGTACCCACAACTGCAGCTCATTGTCGCTCTGTGATGACCTCACAAGCTCTACCCTTGCGGCCGCCTTCCTATCGTCACGTGATGCGGTCCAACCACTCAAGGCAAGCCTGGTTTCCCAAATGTTGCGCGAGGAACTACGACTCCCAGCATGCTGCGTAACAGAGGCAGCCACTACCGCAGCCTCTCCCCCGCACAGACGCAACGCCGGTGACTTTAGTGCGGCGGCAAGGCCCGGAAGGCAAGCGGACACGGTTACTTTCTGGGACTAACTCCACTGGGTACCTGCTGCCTGCTGGCGGGGCGCAGCTCCTGCTGGGAGGTGTAGTCCGGGCAGGCGGTGGGAGGGTTCCACTACCACGTTACGGGGCTCGCGCTGCGCCCCGCCCCGCCCCATGCGCGGGAAAACACCAACGGCTCGCAGCGGCATCCGCGGCACGGAGAACCTCCGCCAGACGGAAGGGCCTTTCCACTTGAGTCGCGTTCAATGTGGGTCGAGTTAGGGATTCCCGAGCCCCTTCTGCTGTCAGCCGGTTATACAGCCATTTTTATCGTATCATATATAATCAACCCCTTGAGGCTGGGGTTGGCCCGGTTTTGAAGATAAGGAGATAGGCTTAGGGAGTTTCCTGGCAGAGGAGACCCAGATCAGGTTTTCTATCTCGGAAAATTGTAGTGACCCACCTTTCGAGATGACCTGTTATTTACATCAGGAATTAAGCGTAAGTGAGATAATGGTTTCTAATGGCATTACAATGTCCTAGAGATTAAAGTGTTTCACCATTTACTCACCTGTTCGGCCTAGTAAGGTAGTATCCCAAGCTAATGAGACACGGACTTGGGATTTTGGTGGGCTTTACCCTTATTTGAGCTTTCCCTCTGTGGTTACACCATTTAACTGGATTGGACAAAACCAAGTGATATTAAGTAAAATATCAGTTTGGCAAATA
The DNA here is from genome assembly GCF_051225735.1 of Oryctolagus cuniculus. Classification (NCBI taxonomy): domain Eukaryota; kingdom Metazoa; phylum Chordata; class Mammalia; order Lagomorpha; family Leporidae; genus Oryctolagus; species Oryctolagus cuniculus. The sequence goes on from NC_142867.1 coordinate 197,250,875, forward strand.
GAAAATTCACCATAAATATTAGTAATGTTTTTTTTTCCCACCCTGTTTGTACCCTTTGGGCCCAAGAGGTTTAAGTAGATAGGAAATGAGCTTATGCTGAGCTTAGTGTAGGGCACTAAGCTAATTACTAACTTGCTGGTTACTAATAGACTCCTACGTTAAATTACTGGGTGTCAAACAATTGGAACCTTCAACAGTCCTGCCCAGTACAAGGGGAGCCTTTGTTACTGGTCTGCAATCAAAGAATGCTCAGGTTGTGCCTTTAACAAATAGAACTCACCATTGTGACCATTCCTGTGCAAATGTATCTTATCTCTGCATTTTCTGCAGGGAGCTCTGAATGTATCTGTTCTGTTCCTTCTTCCTCCTCTTTGTATACTGCTTTATGGAAATGTGTGGGAGCCTCAAAGATAAAAAACCACCCTTGAGAGTCAGAGACTTAATGAACAGGATTCTGAAAGGCTATGTATGAAAATCAGGTATGGCAGTGGCTGGCTCTGAAAGGTGGGAGAGATTTGTGCTTGAGGATGCTGGTGAGCAGGGTCTATAGTCCAATTGTTTGCTTTTTTTTTTTTTTACTTGGAGAAAGTGCTGGTATCTTACTAATTAAAGATTAACTTCAAGGGAGCCCAGAGACCATGTATGAGCTCTGTGACCTTGCACAAGCTGTTAGCGTTTCTCCAGGTCTCAAATTTCTCCTTCTGACTATATTCATATTCAAAAAAATCTGCCTTTCTGTGCAAGTCACACTGTGTTTGGTGTTTTTATTATCATTTATCAAGGAAGAAGTCCTACCTGCAACCTGTGATCAGAGAAAATAAGAGTATCAAAGCCCTAAAACCTCACCAATTACAGTTACGACATGGATACAATAGAACTAGCCTCTTCAAATAGTCCACTCCACCCCTCCAGGAATTGCATGCCCCTCTTGTACCCATACTGCCTCAGAAACTAATTTGACTTCTGGGCACTGCAAAAGACATCTCCATCACTTTTACAAGTTTTTCTTAAGTCATCTTGCCCAGACTGAAGTGAGAGCACAATGGGGAAATTCTCAGAAGTCTGGCTCTAGAAGTCTGTACACATGGGAAGCAATAAATTATATCAGTGAAATCAGTCATTGTTAGATGAACTCATCCTCAGAAACAATTGGTGGCTCAGAAACAACCAAGGCATGTAAACTCCAGAATTTTCATAACCTAGATAAAGCTAATCACAGTTGCAGTCTTATCTTCACACTTAACAGTAAAGGAAATTATAATCAAATGTATTAAATCCTGCCTGAAAGATGTAATATCTGAAAGGTAGTAATCTGTATACAATCTTTTAAGTGAACATTAAGAAGCAAAAATATGGGCCGGCACTGTGGTATAACGGGTTAAGCCACCGCCTACAGTGCCAGCATCCCATATGGGCACCTGTTCAAGTCCCAACTGCTCCATGTCCAATCCAGCTCTCTGTTATGACCAGGGAAAGCAGTGGAGGATGGCCCCTGCACCCACATGGGAGATCAGGAAGAAGCTCCTGGCTCCTGGCTTTGCAGCAGCCATTTGGGAAGTGAACCAGTGAATAGAAGATCAATCTTTCTCTGACTCTCCCTCTCATACTCTGCCTTTCAAATAAATCTTTAAAAAAAAAGAAAATGTACACTGTATAGAGAAAAGGGTAGCCTGATGTGTATGTGGAATGTTCTAGTCCCCTTCATAGATATCTGCCTTAGCACATAGAGAAGGGTATTCTATGCCTAGGATAAATATTACCCAAGTTTCTCTGATCTATGTTCCGTGTTATTAAGCAACCTTCAAATTCTGCTTAGAGGGGCCGACGCTGTGGCGTACCAGGTAAAGCTGTAGCCAGAAGTGCCGGCATCCCATATGGGTGCTGGCTCGAGTCCCAGCTGCTCCACTTAGATCCAGCCCCCTGCTATGGCCTGGGAAAGCTGTAGAAGATGGCCCAAGTCCTTGGGCCCTGCACTCGCATGGGAGACCTGGAAGAAGCTCCTGGCTCCTGGATTTGGAACGGCACAGCTCCAGCCGTTGTGGCCAATTGGGGAATGAACCAGTGGATGGAACAACTCACTCTCTCTCTCTCTCTCTCTCTCTCTCTCTGTCTTTCCTTCTCTCTGTATGTAACTCTCAAATAAATAGATAAATCTTTAAAAAAAATTTCTGATTAGTTTGGTTTCGGGTTATGGATCTCCTCTAGAGAGGTAACCTGAGAAATGTATTTATTTTACTTGATCAAAAATTAATACACAATAACAATTTGGAATACACCATCAGTTTCTGAAGTATACTGGCCTTTGAATGCAGTAAACAATGCAATTCCCATTGTGTGAGGCCTGTTAAACTGTTAAAAACAGCCAAAAACAAAAACTTCTTTAGTAAAACTGTAGTATCTCATTTTCCTTTTCTTAAGATTTATTTATTAGGCCGGTGCCGCGGCTCACTAGGCTAATCCTCCGCCTTGTGGCACCGGCACACCGGGTTCTAGTCCCGGTCGGGGTGCCGGATTCTGTCCCGGTTGCCCCTCTTCCAGGCCAGCTCTCTGCTATGGCCCAGGAGTGCAGTGGAGGATGGCCCAAGTGCTTGGGCCCTGCACCCCATGGGAGACCAGGAGAAGCACCTGGCTCCTGCCATCAGATCAGCGCGGTGCGCCGGCCGTGGCGGCCATTGGAGGGTGAACCAACGGCAAAGGAAGACCTTTCTCTCTGTCTCTCTCTCTCACTGTCCACTCTGCCTGTCAAAAAAAAATAAATAAATAAAAAAGATTTATTTATTATTTGAACGAGTTACAGAGAGGGAGAGGCAGAGAGATCATCCACCTGCTGGTTTACTCCCTAGATGGCCACAATGGCCAGAGCTGGGCTAAGCTGAAACAGGGACCTTCATGCAGGTCTCCCACGTGGGTGCAGGGGCCCAAACACTTGGGCCATCTTCTGTTCTTTTCCCAGGCCATTAGCAGAGAGGCTGGAAGTGGAGCTGGAGTCACAGGTAGTGTCTTCACCCATTCTACAATGCCGCCCCTCATGCCTCATTTTTCTTTTTAAAGACTTTTTTTTTTAAGATTTATTTATTTATTTGAAAGAATTATACAGAGCGAGGAGAGGCAGAGAGAGAAAGAGAGGGAGATCTTCCATCCGCTGGTTCACTCCCCAATTGGCTGCAATGGCTGGAGCTGTGTAATCCGAAGCCAGGAGCCAGGAGCTTCTTCCAGGTCTCCCAGGCAGGTGCAGGGGCCCAAGGACTTGGGCCATCTTCTACTGCTTTCCCAGGCCATAGCAGAGAGCTGGATCAGAAGAGGAACAGCCAGGACTTGAAGCAGCACACATATAGGATGCCAGCTCTTAGGGCCAGGCCATTAACCAGCTGTGCCATAGTGCTGGCCCCTAAAGACTTTTTTTTTTGTTTAATATTTATTTTATTTATTTGAAAGAGTTAACAGAGAGAGGTAGAGACAGAGAGAGAGAGGTCTTCCATCAGCTGATTCACTCCCCAAATGGCTTGAACAGTCAGAGGTAAGCTAATCTGAAGCCAGGAGCCAGGAGCTTCTTCTAGTTCTCCCTCGTGGATGTGGGGGCCCAAAGACTTGGGCCATACTCCACTGCTTTCCCAGGCATATTAGCAGGGAGCTGGATCAGAAGTGGAGCAACCAGGCCTCACAAGTGCCCATATGGGATGCTGGTACTGCAGGCCAGGGCTTTAACCTGCTGCACCACAGCGCCAGCCCCATCATGCCTTATTTTTCTAAAGTCTAGCAAGTTTCCTTCCACCTCTACCTGTTAATAACTTGTCCTGGAGTAGGTATTTAGTGTAGCACTTTAGTCACTGCTTGTGATGTCTCCATGCCATATTGGAAGGCCAGTGAGTCCTACCTCCTCTGCTTCAGATCCAGCTTCCTGAATACGTGCCCCATCGAAGGCAGCAGTGAGGGTTCATACATATACTTGGGTCCCTGCCACCCAGGAGGAGCCTCTGATACAGATCTGGTTTCCTGGTCTCACCTGGGCCCAGCCTTTGCAGTTTCAGGCATTTGGGGAGTAAACCAGAAGATGGAACATTCTCTGTCAATTCCGTCTCCATCTCTCTCTCCATCTCTCTCTCTCCCATTCACATGTTCACATGAAATGAAAATAAAATTTTTAAGATATATTTATTATTTGAAAGAGTTACAGAGAGAGGGAGAGAGAGCAAAAGGTCCGTCCGCTGGTTCACTCCCCAAATGCCGCAACAGCCAGGGCTGGCCAGGCTTGGGCCAGGTGAAGCCAGGAGCCAGGAATTCATCCAGGTCTCCCACATGGGTAGCAGGGGCCCAAGGACTTGGGTTGTCTTACGCTGCTTTCCCAGGAACATCAGCAGGTAGCTGTAATGGAAGTGGAGCAGCCAGGACTCGAACCAGTGACCACATGGCATGCCGTCACCACAGGCAGTGGCTTTACCCACTACACCACAGTGCCAGCCCCAATAAGTAAGTTTTTTGTTTTGTTTTGTTTTGTTTTGTTTTGTTTTGTTTTTTGACAGGCAGAGTTAGACAGTGAGAGAGAGAGAGACAGAGAGAAAGGTCTTCCTTCCGTTGGTTCACTCCCAAAATGGCCGCTACGGCCGGCGCGCTGTGCTGATCCGAAGCCAGGAGCCAGGTGCTTCCTCCCTGTCTCCATACGGGTACAGGGCCCAAGAACCTGGGCCATCCTGCACTGTGTTCCCAGGCCATAGCAGAGAGCTGGACTGGAAGAGGAGCAACCGGGACAGGTCCGGCTCCCCAACGGGGACTAGAACCCGGAGTACTGGCGCCGCAGGTGGAGGATTAGCCTAGTGAGCCGCGGCACCGGCCAGTAAGATTTTTTTTTTTAAGATTTATTTTATTTATTTGAAAGACAGTTACAGAGAGAGGTAGAGATAGAGAGGTCTTCCATCACTGGTTCACTCCCCAAATGGCTGCAACAGCTGGAGCTTCTTCTGGGTCCCCCATGTGGGTGCAGGGGCCCAAGGATTTGGGCCATCTTCTACTGCTTTCCCAGACTGTAGCATAGAGCTGGATTGGAAGTGGAACAGCCGGGTGTCAAACTGGTGCCCATACAGGATGCTGGCACTTCAGGCCAGGGCGTTTATCCGCTGTACCACAGCACCGGCCCATGGCTGCTCCACTTTCAATCCAGCTCTCTGCTATGGCCTGGGAAAGCAGTAGAAGATGGCCCAAGTCCTTGGGCCCCTGCACCCATGTGCAGGGAGTTCTAGAAGAAGCTCCTGGCTTCTGGCTTCCAGTCAGCCCAGCTCTGGCTAATGCGGCCATTTCGGGAGTGAACCAGCAAATGGAAGACCTCTCTCTCTACCTTTGCCTCTCTGTAATTCTGCCTTTCAGATAAACAGATCTTTTAAAAATAATAATAAAAATGTCCTGTCTAAGCCTATTATTTATCTACATAAAGGAGCTGAATTTACTTTGACATTGTCAAATTCATGCAAGAAAATGTGCATCAAAGTCCTCAGAAAATAATTTAAAAAAAAAAGTATTCCAGGGGCCGGCACTGTGGTGTAGCAGGTAAAGCTGCTGTCTGCAGTGCCAGCATCCCATGTAGGTGCCAGTTCAAGTCCCAGCTGCTCCACTTCCAATCCAGCTCTCTGCTGATGTGCCTGGGAAAGCGGTGGAAGATGGCCCAAGTCCTTGGGTACCTGCACCCACATAGGAGACTGTAAGAAGCTCCTAGTTCCTGACTTTGGCCTGCCCAATGTGGCCATCTGGGGAGTGAACAAGCAGATGAAAGGTATCTCTCTCTCTTTCTCTCCCTGACCCTCCCCTACCTCTGCCTCTGCCTCTGCCTCTCTGTAACTCTGCCTTTCAAATAAATAAATAAATCTTTAAAAAAATTATTCCAAGAACTTCATCTGGTTATACCAGTGCTTATGTAGTCCTAGTCAGTGGTTAAGCTTTAGGTTCTAGGGGAAACGTAGATTATAGAATAAGTCAGCAAACTGCAAACCGTGGACCAAATATAGCCTACCCTGTTGTTTTTGGTTTTTTAAGATTTACTTTTAACATGTATTTGAAATGTAGAGTTACAGGGAGACACAGAGACAGATCTTCCACTCACTGGTTTGCTCCCCAAATGGTCACAAAGACTAGAGCTAGGCTAAGTTGAAGACAGGAGCCTAAAACTCCATCCAGGTCTCCTACCTGGGTAGAGTGGCCCAAGCACTTGGGCCATCTCCCTCTACTTTCCCAGGTGTATTAGCAGGAAGCTAGATTGGAAGTGGAGCAGCCTGGACTCAAACTGGTGCTCATATGGGATTCTAGCATCCTAGGTGGCACTACACCACACCACATGCCACACCCATTTTTGTTTTTTAAGAGTCTATTGGCCGGCACCGAGGCTCACTAGGCTAATCCTCCGTCTGCGGCGCAGGCACACCGGGTTCTAGTCCCGGTCGGGCGCCGGATTCTGTCCCGGTTGCCCCTCTTCCAGGCCAGCTCTCTGCTGTGGCCAGGGAGTGCAGTGGGGGATGGCCCAAGTCCTTGGGCCCTGCACCCCATGGGAGACCAGGATAAGTACCTGGCTCCTGCCATCAGATCAGCACGGTGCGCCGGCTGCAGCGTGCCGGCCGCAGCAGCCATTGGGGGGTGAACCAACGGCAAAGAAAGACCTTTCTCTCTGTCTCTCTCTCTCTCACTGTCCACTCTGCCTATCAAAAAAAAAAAAAAAGTCTACTGCATTTTATTGGAACACACCCATGCTGTTCATATAAGTATTATGGTCCACAATACCTAAAGTATTTACTCTCTGAGCCTTTACACAAAAGTTTGCAAGCCACTATTCTAGACGAATCTAGTTGTGTGATCTTAGGTAAGATACTTAATCTCATCCTACCTCTATTTTTTCCTTTTTTTTTTCTTTCATAAATTAGACATGGTGCTTTAAAAAAATTTTTAAAAAAAGATCTACTTGTGCCAGCATTGTGATGCAGCAGGTAAAGCCACTGCTTAGGACACCAGCATCCCAAACAAACTGCCTGCCAGCGTGCCTGGGAAAGTGATGGAAGATGGCCTAAGTACTTGGGCCTCTACCACCCAAGTGAGAGACCCAGATGGAGTTCTAAGCTCCTGGCTGTTGCAGCTATTTGGGGAGTGAACCAGCAGGTTCACTCTCCCTCTTTCTCTGTCTCTGTCTCCTTCTCTCTCTGTAACTCTGCCTTTCAACTAAATTTTTAATTAATTAATTAATTTAGTTTAAAGGCAAAGTGACAGAAACAAAAGAGGCACAGAGATCTTCCCATCTGCTGGTTCACTCCCCAAATGGCTACAACAGCTAGGTCTGAGCCACACCTAAGCCAGGAGCCAGGAACACCCTCCTGGTCTGCTGTGTCAGTGGCAGGGACTGAAGTAATGGGGCCATCTTCCACTGCCTTCCTAGGTACATTAAAATAAAGCTGGAGGGGCCAGCGCTGTAACGTAGCAGGTAAAGCCACTGCCTACAGTGCCAGTATCCTATATGGACACCAGTTCGAGTCCTGGCTACTCAACTTCTAATCCAGCTCTCTGCTGTGGCCTGGGAAAGCAGTGGAATATGGCCCAATCCTTGGGCCCCTGTACCCATATGGGAGACCCAGAAGAAGCTCCTGGTCATTGCAGCCATCTGTGCAGTGCACCAGCAGATGGAAGATCTCTATCTCTTTGTCTCTGCCTCTCTGTAACTCTGGCTTTCAAATAAATCTTTGTAAAAAAAATTGTCAGGATTGGAGCATATTTTAAAAATAAATAAAATGGGCCGGCGCCCCTCCTCAATAGGCTAATCCTCCACCTAGCGGCACCCACAAACTGGGTTCTAGTCCCGGTCGGGGCGCCGGATTCTGTCCTGGTTGCTCCTCTTCCTGTCCAGCTCTCTGCTGTGGCCAGGGAGTGCAGTGGAGGATGGCCCAAGTGCTTGGGCCCTGCACCCCATGGGAGACCAGGAGAAATACCTGGCTCCTGCCTTCGGATCAGCGTGGTGCGCCAGCCGCAGCACGCCAGCCGTGGCGGCCATTGGAGGGTGAACCAACGGCAAAAGGAAGACCTTTCTCTCTGTCTCTCTCTCTCACTATCCACTCTGCCTGTCAAAAAAATTTTATATATATATATATATTTATTTATTTATTCCTGTAGTATTTCAACATATCTTCATGGTATTCTTCCCTTCAAGAGGAAGAGTTTAACCCTCCCACACACGCTTGAATGTTGGCTAGACTTAACAATTCACATCCAACAAACAGAAACTGGAATGGGAAAATCACTTTATAATGGAGAGACTTGGCAGACATCACCTTAGCCAAGTGATCAAAGTTACCTGCGAAGTAAGAAGTGATGTTGATAGGCCTTCGCCACAGCCCACTAGGCTAATCCTCCACCTGTGGTGCTGGCACACTGGGTTCTAGTTCTGGTTGGGGCGCCGGTTCTGTCCCGGTTGCCCCTCTTCCAGGCCAGCTCTCTACTGTGGCCCGGGAGGGCAGTGGAGGATGGCCCAAGTGCTTGGGCCCTGCACCCGCATGGGAGACCAGGAGGAAGCACCTGGCTCCTGGCTTCGGATCGGCGCAGCGTACTGGCTGCAGCAGCCATTTGGGGGGTGAACCAACGGAAGGAAGACCTTTCTCTCTGTCTCTCTCACTAACTCTGCCTGTCAAAAAAAAAAAAGAAGAAGAAGTGATGTTGATGTCACCCTGATTGAAGATAATGTAAAGGGCACGTCCCCCAAGAAGCTGCGTTCTTCCCAAAACTCTGTTGCCTGAGTGTGACTGGGAACAAGTCAGATGAACCTAAACTAAGGAACATTATACAAAATCTCTGAGCAGTACTCTTCAAAAATGCCAAAGCCATGAAGAATAAGTAAAAATGGGGCCAGTGCTGTGGGTGGTAGGTAGAGCTGCTGCCTATGACGCTGGCATCCTATATAGGGGCCAATTCGTGACCCGGATGCTCCACTTCTGATCCAGCTCCCTGCTAATGCACCTAGGAAATCAACGGAGGTTGGCCCAAGTGCTTGGGACCCTGCACCCACATGGGAGACTTGGATGAAGCTCCCAGCTTCTGGCTTCTGCCTGGCTCAGCCCTGGTTATTTGTGGCCATTTGGGTAGAGAGCCAATGGATGGAAGATCTCACTGTCTCTCCCTCTCCCTAACTCTTTCAAATAAATCTTCAAAACAAAATAAAACAAAACAAAATAAAACCTGGGAAACTGTTACAGACCAGTAGAAAGTAAGGAAATTAGATGTGTTACCTTGACTGGACCCTGAGATGGAAAGAGGACATTGGTGGGAAAGGGAGGAAATCCAAATAAATTATATAGTATAAAGTGTGTACCAGTGTTAATTTCTTACCATGATTACATCAAATGTTAACAGGGAAGCTAGAGGAGTAGTATATGGAAGTTCTTTCTCCACCTTTGTATCTCTTCTCTAAATCTACAATTATTTCCAAACAAGTTTAAATAAAAAGCTAGTCACAACCCAGTAAACTTATTTTATAACACACCAATGCATCTAGATCTGTAGGTTGAAAACACTGAATTGGGTCTGGCACTGTGCTATAGTGGGTAAAGCCGCTGCCTACAACGCCGGCACCCCATATAGACACCAGTTCAAGTCCCAGCTGCTGCACTTCTGATCCAGCTTTCTGGTATGGCCTGGGAAAGCAGCAGAGTATGGGCACCCACGTGGGAGACCCAAAAGAAGTTCCTGGCTTCTAACTTAGGACTGGACCAGCTCCGGCTGTTGCAGCCATTTGGGGAGTAAACCAGCAGATGGAATCTCTCTCTCTCTTTCTCTCTCCCCCTCCCTCCCTCCCTCCCTCTTTCTCCTTCTCTCTGTAACTCTGCCTTTCCAATAAATCTTTAAAAAAAAAAAAAACACTAAATTGATACAAGCAAAATATTTAGAATAATGTCTGGCACATAGTAAGTGCTCAGTACATTTTACTGGTACTAATATCCAGTGATACTGTTAACTTTCTGTCAGTCAGTCTCTCTTGCTCTTGTTCAAAACTTGCCTTTTGGGGGGCCGGCACCATGACACAGTAGGTTAATCCTCCACCTGTGGTGCCAGCATCCTATATGGGCACCGGTTCTAGTCCTGGCTGCTCCTCTTCCAATTCAGCTCTCTGCTATGGCCTGGGAAAGCAGCAGAAGATGGCCCAAGTGCTTGGACCCCTGCACCCACGTGGGAGACCAGGAAGAAGCTCCTGGCTCCTGGTTCCTCACTTCGGATCGGTGCAGCTCTGGCTGTTGCAGCCATTTGAGGAGTGAACCAAGCTCTGGCTGTTGCGGCCATTTGAGGAGAGAACCAACAGAAGGAAGACCTCTCTCTCTATCTCTCACTTTCTGTAACTCTACCTCTCAAATAAATAAAATCTTTTATTTATTTATTTATTTGACAGAATTAGTGAGAAAGACAGAGAGAAAGGTCTTCCTTCCATTGGGTCATCCCCCAAATGGCCGCAACAGCCAGAGCTATGCTGATCTGAAGCCAGAAGCCAGGTGCCTCCTCCAGGTCTCCCATGTGGGTGCAGGGCCCAAGCACTTGAGCCATCCTCCACTGCCTTCCCGGACCACAGCAGAGAGCTGGACTGGAAGAGGAGCGACAGGGACTAGAACCCGGCACCAATATGGGGTGCTGGCACTGCAGGCGGAGGATCAACCAAGTGAGCCACGGCGCCGGCCCCATAAATAAAATCTTTTTTTTTCTTTTCTTTCTTTCTTTCTTTCTTTCTTTCTTTCTTTCTTTCTTTCTTTCTTTCTTTCTTTCTTTCTTTCTTTCTTTCTTTCTTTCTTTTTCTTTTTTTTTTTTTTGACAGGCAAAGAAAGGTCTTCCTTTTTCTGTTGGTTTGTTGGTTCACCCCTGAAGTGGCCGCTACAGCTGGTGCATTGCTGCCGGTGCGTTACTGCCGGCGCGCTGTGCAGATCCATAGCCGGGAGCCAGGTGCTTCTCCTGGTCTCCCATGCAGGTGCAGGGCCCAAGCACTTGGGCCATCCTCCACTGCACTCCCGGGCCACAGCAGGGAGCTGGACTGGAAGAGAAGCAACTGGGACAGAATCCAGCGCCCAGACCGGGACTAGAACCTGGTGTGCCGGCGCCGCAAGCGGAGGATTAGCCTAGTGAGCCACGGTGCCGGCCCATAAATAAAATCTTTTAAAAAACAAAAACAAAAAAAATTTGCCTTTTAGGCCAGAGCTATGGCGCAGTGGGTTAAAGCCCCAGCCTGCAGCGCTGGCATCCCATATGGGCACCGGTTCGAGTGCCAGCTACTCCTCTTCTGATCCAGCTCTTTGCTATGGCCCAGGAAAGCAATAGAAGGTGGCCCAACTCCTTGGCCCCCTGTACCCACATGGGAGACTTGGAAGAAGCTCCTGGCTCCTGGCTTTGGATCAACTCTGTCCATTGTGGTCATTTGGGGAGTGAACCAGCAAGATGAAAGACCTCTCTCTTTCTCTGGCTCTACCTCTCCCTGTAATTCTGTCTTTCAAATGAATAAAATAATTCTTTAAAAAAAAGTTGCCTTTAGTGGCTAAAAATACATGTACTCAATATAAAATGTATCATCTGTACAGATCAGAATTAAGAGTCCAGGAAGAGAAACATAGTAACTGTATTTCAAAGTATGGGTTGCCCATTTAGGGTTCTCCAGAGAAACCAATGAATAGGCTATACTTACAAACATACACAAAGCTGGGGCCAGAGCTATGGTGTAGAAAGTAAAGCTGCCACCTATAGTGCTAGCATTCCATATGGGTGCCAGTTCAAGTTCTAGCTGCTCCATATCTCATCCAGCTCTCTGCTTTGGCCTGGGAAAGCAGTGAAGATGGCCCAAATCCTAGGGCCCCTGCAGCCACATAGGAGACCCAAAGAAGCTTCTGGCTTTGGATCGGCTCAGCTCCGGCCGTTACAGCCATTTGGGGAGTGAACCAGCAAAAGGCCTCTTTCTCTCTCTCTCTCTGTCTCTCTTTCTCTCTCTCTCTGCCTCTCTGTAATTCTGCTTTTCAAATAAATAAGTAATTCTTTAAAAAAAATACACCAAGCTTTATTATGAGCAATTGGCTAGCATGATGAAACAGTCTGGGAATCCCCACCATGTGCCATGTGCCAGCTGCAGGCCTAGGAAAGTCTGTGGTGTAGTTCCAGCCCAAGTTCAAAGGCCTGAGGACGTAGAGTGTACATATCCAAGGGCAACAGGAGACGGAGGTCCCGGCTCAGAGAGAGCAAACTAATCTTTCTCTACATTTTTAAAGATTCATTTATTTGAAAGGCAGAATGACAGAAAACAGGGAGAAACAGAGTGCTACATCTTCCATCTGCTGGTTCATGCCCCAGATGGCCACAAGTCAGGGTTGGGCCAGGCTGAAGCCAGGTACCAGGAACTTCATCCAGGTCTCCCACATAGGTGGCAGGAACCCAAATACTTAGGGCATCATATGCCGGCTCTCAGACACATTACCAGGAAGCTGGACCAGAAGCAGAGCCCACCCTTAATCCCAGGCACTCTGATATGGGATGCCAGAGCCCCTAAGAGCAGCTTTACCATGTGTGCCACAATGCCTGCCCTTCCTCCACCTTTTCTATTCCATTCAGATCCCCAAAAGATTGGGTAATGCCCACCCACGTTGATAAGGGCAATCTTTAATCAACCCACTGATGGAAATGCTCATCCCTTCCAAAGACACTTTCATGACAACATCCAGAAAGGCTTTACCAGCCAACTGGGCATTCCTTTTTTCTTTTCTTTCTTTTTTTTTTTTTTTTTTTTTTTTTTTTTTTTTTTTTTTTGACAGAGTGGACAGTGAGAGAGAGAGAGAGAGAGAGAGAGAAAGGTCTTCCTTTGCTGTTGGTTCACCCTCCAATGGCTGCTGCGGCCGGTGCACCGCGCTGATCCAAAGCCAGGAGCCAGGTGCTTCTCCTGGTCTCCCATGGGGTGCAGGACCCAAGCACTTGGGCCATCCTCCACTGCACTCCCGGGCCACAGCAGAGAGCTGGCCTGGAAGAGGGGCAACCAGAACAGAAAATCCGGCACCCCGACCGGGACTAGAACCCGGTGTGCTGGTGTCGCAGGCGGAGGATTAGCCTAGTGAGCCGCAGCGCCGGCCTGGGCATTCCTTAGTCTAGTCAAATTAATACACAAAATTAAGCATCACAGGTATTATGCATGAAATGAAACATAAGATAGCCAAGTGTCAAAGTATACATTGCCCAGCGATAAAGTGTATCAGTCAGGCTCCCACAGAGAAACAGAACAGCTAGGGTATTGTATAGAGAAATAGAAGGGTGGTTCCCAGAGAAGCTGGCTGCTTAGCTATGGCAGCCAAGAAGTCCTACAACAGCTCATGCCCAGGCTGGAGACCTTGCATACCAGTAGCATGGCTCAGTCCAAGTCCGAAAGCCTCAGAACCAGGGAAGGGAAGGATTTAACTCTCAGTTTGAGTCCAAAACCCTTAGTACCAGCAAGGGGGCTGCTGGGGTAATTCCTGGAATCCAAAGACCAGCAGCTGATGTCCAAGGCAGAATGTCACTCCCACACCTCAGAATGAAACACAAATTTGCCTTCTGTTTTTAAAAAATGTTGTGGCTGGGCCTGGTTAAAGCCCTGGCCTGCAAGCACCAGCATGAGTTCCAGATTCTCTACTTCTGATTTAGCTCCCTGCTAATGCACCTGGCAAAGCAGCATAAAATGGCCCTGCACCCATGTGAGATAGCCAGATGAAGCTCCTGGCTCCTTGCTTCAGCCAGGGTCAGCCCTGGTTGTTGCAGCCATTTGAGGAGTGAACCAGCAGACAAAGATCTGTCTCTCCTTTTCTCTGTAACTCTACCTTTCAAATAAATAAATTTTTAAGAGTTTACTTATTTTTATTTATTCAGAAGGCAGAATGACAGAAAAAAGAGAGACAGAGACAGAGTTCTTCCATCTACTGACTTACTCCCCAGATGCCTAATAAAAGTCACGGCTGAACGAGGCCAAAGCCAGGAGCCTGGAACTCCATCTGGGTCTCTCTCAAGGGTGACAAGGAGCCATCACCCATTGCTTTCCTAGGCACATCAGCAGGAAGCTGGATTGGAAGGCAGAGGCAGGACTGATCCCAGGCACTCTGAGGTAGGACATGGGTAGCCCATGTTGCAGCTTAATCCTCTGCAGCTCAATGCCTACCCTGCGCCTTCTGTTTTCATTCGCTCCAGACCCCAGCCTATTTCTCATGCTTCTCATCTTGGGGCCAAGCCTTCCCACCTAGTCCACGCAGACTCACAGGATAATCTCATTTGGAAACACTCTTTAAAAAAAAAAAAATGAGGGGGTAGACACTGTGGTGTAGCGAGTAAAGCTGCAGCCTGCAGTGCCAGCATCCCCTATCGGTGCTGGTTCGAGATCCAGCTGCTCCTTTTTTTTTTTTTTTTTTTTTTTTTTTTTTTTTGACAGGCAGAGTGGACAGTGAGAGAGAGAGACAAAGAAAAGGGTCTTCCTTTTTTCCATTGGTTCACCCCTCAATGGCCGCTGCGGCCGGCGCACTGCACAGATCCGAAGCCAGGAGCCAGGTGCTTCTCCTGGTCTCCCATGTGGGTGCAGGGCCCAAGCACTATGGGCCATCCTCCACTGCCTTCCTGGGCCACAGCAGAGAGCTGGACAGGAAGAGGAGCAACCGGGACAGAATCCGGCGCCCCAACCAGGACTAGAACCTGGTGTGCCAGCGCCACAAGCGGAGGATTAGCCTAGTGAGCCGTGGTGCCGGCTCCATTTTTTTTTTTTTTTTTTAAGATTTATTTATTTATTTGAAAATCAGAGTTACACAGAGAGAGAAGGAGAGGCAGAAAGAGAGAGAGAGAGAGAGGTCTTCCATCTGCTGCTCCACTTCTGATCCCACTCTCTGCTGTTGCCTGGGAAAGCAGAAGATGGCCCTGAGCTCCTGCACCCACGTGGGAGACCCGGAAGAAGCTCCTGGCTCCTGGTTTCAGATTGGCGCAGCTCCAGCCATTGCGGCCAGTGGGAAGTGAACCAGCAGATGAAAGACCTCTCTCTCTCTTTCTCTCTTTGCCTTTCCTTCTCTCTCTGTATAACTCTGACTTTCAAATAAAATAAATCTTAAAAAAAAAAGATTTGTTTTATTTTATTTTAAAGAGTTGGAGAGAGATTTTCCATCCACTGTTCACTCCCCAAATGCCACAACTTCCGGGGAACAAGCTCTGTTCTTATGAATGGGCAGCAAACACACCCGTCTCACAGTGGCTTATGGCTGTGAACTCTAGCTCTTGTTTTTTTTCCATCCCTCTGGGTCTTATTCTGAAGGTTCTTCCTAATACCTTTGTGGAAGTTAATTTTAAGTGTCAACTTGACTGGATTAAGGAATGCCTAGAAACCTAGGAAAGTATTATTTTGGGTGTGTCTGTGAGAGTGTTCCCAGGGGTTCGTGTTGTGATGTAGCAAGTTAAGCTGCTGCCTGCAATGCTATCATCCTATATGGGTGCCAGTTGGGGTCCTGGCTGCTCCACTTCTGATCCAGCTCCCTGATAATGTGCCTGGGAAAGCAGCAGAGGATGGATCAAGTACTTGGGTCCCTGAACCTACATGGGATACCTGGAAGATTCTGGAGAGGGAGAGGGGGACGGGAAGGGGAGGGAGAGGGAGAGACCTTTCATCCACTGGTTTACAGCCAGGTCTGGGCCAGGCTGAGACCAGGAGCCAGGAACTCCTTCCTGGTCTCCCACATGATATGGCAGGAACCCAAGCACTTGAGCCATCATCTGCTGCTTCCCAGGTGCAGCAGCAGGAAGCTGGGTTGGACTTGGAGGCAGGACTCAATCCCGCACACTCCAATACAGAACGTGGTACAAACACGTATAGTTAAGCATATATAGTGCTTAAACCACTGCACTATAACACCCACCCCCAGGAAATCATCTTAAATATGGAAAAATTGTTATAGAGAATAAGCATTTCTTACAACTTTTAACAGCAAAAATTGGAAGCATCTTATGTGTCTGACTGTGAAAGAACGGTTAAGTGAATTATGGCATTTGTACTAGATCTCATATTATACAGCTTTTATAAATCACATTTAGGAAAAAACATGCCAACACATGAAAAAATGCTTGTTATATACTGTGAGGCTTAAAAAGTCAAAACCAAATCTGTGAGTGAATAGAAAAAAAGACTATAAAACACATCAAAAATAGTAACGTGGGGATCACACTTTGGCCCAGTAGGTTAAGCTGCCACCTGCAATGCTAGCATCCCAGATCGGAGGGCTGGTTTGATCCCCTGCCACCCAAGTGAGATACCAGGATTGAGTTACCAGCCCTTGGCTTCGGCCTAGACAAGGCCTGGCTGTTGTGGTCACTTGGGGAGTAAATCAGCACATGGAAGATTGATATATATCTCTCTCCCTTTCTCTCTCTGTTGCTCTTTCAAATAAATAAATCTTACAGAAAAAAAAATAATATGGGCCATCTTTAGATAATGGAATATTTAAGTGACATTTTCAATTATCTTGAATTTTCATTACTGTTTTTGGACATTTTTTTAAAGAAAAAAAAACATTTATTTGAAAGGCAGAGTTACAGAGAGGCAGAGGCAGAGGCACAGACACATCTTCCACCCGCTGGTTCACTCCCCAAATGGCTGCAACAGCCGGATCTGTGCTGATCCGAGGCCAGGAGCTTCTTTTGGGTCTCTTACGTGGACACAGGGGCCCAAGGCTTAGGCCATCCTCTACTGCTTTCCCAGGCCACAGCAGGGAGCTGGATTGGAAGTGAAGCAGCCACTTGAACCAGTGCCATCTGGATCTGGAGCCACTTGAACCAGTGCCCATACGGGATGCCGGCAGCGCAGGTGGTGGCTTTGCTCACTACGCCACAGCCCCATGTTTTTTGACTTTTTTTTTTTTTTTTGAAAGCTTCAGTGGGGAAGAGAAGCAGAGAGCCCCTCTATCAGGTAGTTCACTCCCCAAATGCCAGCAACAGCCAGGGCTGGGTTAGACCAAAGATAGGAGCTTGGAACTTTCTCCGGTTCTCCCAGGTGGATGGCAAGGAACTCAAGTACTTGAGCCATTGTCTGCTGCTTCCCAGGTGTATTAGGAGGGGGCTGAATTGGAAACAGTTACCAGGACTCAAACCAGCACTCTGATGTGAATGTACACATCCGAAGAGGCAGCTTAACCCACTGTGCCACAATGCCATTTTTAAATATGCCATTTCGCCTCTGGTTAAAAACCAACACTGTAATTTAAGAGCAAAATGATTACTTGAGCCAGCGTTGTGGCTTAGTAGGTTAAGCCACTGCCTGCAGTGCCAGCGTCCCAAATGGGTGCTGGTTTGAGTCCAGGCTGTTCCATTTTGGGGAGTCAACCAGTAGATGGAAGCTCACTCTCTCCCTCTGTCTCCCCACCTTTCAGTAAATTTGTCTTTCAAATAAATAAAGTAAAAAAATGATTCCTCAAAGTCAGAGCCCCATCCCCCTTGTCCCCGGTTTTTTCCCTCAGCTACCCACTGAAGACTTTCCACTCCTGCACCCCAGAGCTTCAGGACTCTGCTCCTGCTAGCCCCACCCCCACCCTGCAACACCTGTTTTCTGTACTTCCTCACCAGGCCCAGAAACCCACAGCCTTCCTTATCCACCATCCCCTCCCTCACTCTCATCCCACAGCTTGTATGGCTGTTTTCAGTTTTATTCATTTATTTGTCAAATTGAAAAGCAAAGCAACAGCGAGAAAGACGTTTTCGGGGAAAGATGTGGAACAGTGGGCTAAACCACTGTTTGGGCCATTTGCATCCCTTATCAGAGAACCTGGTTTGAGTCCCAGCTCCTCCACACTTCCAGTCCTGGAAGCACCACATGGTAGCTCAAGTATTTGGGCTCCTGCCCCCCAACACGGGAGATTCACATGGAGTTTCCAGCTTCCACCTGGCCCAGCTCTAGGTATTGTAGCCATTTGAGGAGTGAACCAGCAGATAAAAAGACCTTTATTTCTCTTTCCTATCTCTGCCACTCTGTCTTTCAAGTAAATTAACCTTTTAAAAAATCTTTGGGGGGCTGGCACTGTAGCGCTGTGGGCTAAAGCCCTGGCCTGAAGCACCAGCATCCCATATGGCCGCCAGTTCTAGTCCCAGCTGCTCCTCTTCCAATCCAGCTCTCTTTTATGGCCTGGGAAAGCAATAGAAGATGGCCCAAGTCTTTGAGCCCCTTCACCTGCATGGGAGACCTGGAAGAAGCTCCTGGCTCCTGGCTTTGGATCGACACAGCTCCGGCCATTGTGGCCAATTGGGGAGTGAACCATTGGATGGAAGACCTCTCTCTTCGTCTCTACCTGTCTCTGTAACTCTGTCTTTCAAACAAATAAAAAATAAATCTTAAAAACAAACAAACAAAAACTTTGGGTAAAGCCACCACCTGCAGTGCTGGCATCCTATATGGGTGCTGGTTCGAGTCCTGACTACTCCACTTCCAATCCAGCTCTCTCTGCTGTGGCCTGAGAAATCAGTAGAAGATGGCCCAAGTCCTAGGGCCCCTACACCCATGTGGGAGGCCCAGAAGAAGCTCCTGGCTTCTGGCTTCTGGCTTCTGGCTTCAGATCAGCTCAGCTCTGGATACTGTGGTCATCTGGGGGAGTGAACCAGCAGATGGAAGACACCTCTTTCTCTCTTTCTCTCTCTCTCTCTCTGCCTCTAACTCTGCCTTTCAAATAAATAAAAAATAAATCTTAAAAAAAGATACATTTTCCATGAACTGTCTAAAACCCCTTGGAAGGGCACTGTACACCAAGCTAAGGAATTCCTATTACTAATCCCTGCTAAAATGCTCTCTCCATAGGCATTCAAAGGTCACTAGGGGTCTCCAGGAGCAGAAAGGTCTCCTCAGAGACACTGAGGAATTAAGCTGTCAGCGTGGAGTGACAGGTGGTGGGCTTGATATTTCACAGGAGGAGGCCACCCCCTCAAATCCTCTGCTGCTGGTATGACGCCAGCTCTGCCAGTTTGAGGATGGGACAGCTGTGGTCACTAAAGAAAGAGTATTTTGCCAAGCACTCGCTTGCATGTCAACTTTAAATCTGTCAGTGTCAGCAGAACTCTCCTGTTGAGCTTCCCCAAATGTCCACCTGCTAGGCTCTGGGAGAAATCTGCTCACACAATGACGATGCAGCGCCAGCCCAACACTGGAAGAAAACACACTTCCCACCGCTTGCCAGGGAGAAGGGGAGGGGCTTGACAGCCTGTTCTGGCCAGACCTTCCTTGATATTCCCCCAGCCAACTGCCAGTCTCCCATGGCATGGGCCTTGTTTCCAGCCAAATGCAGTTCAGTACCGCCTTTTGCAGGAATGGAATGACTATACCTGTTACTTTCTTAAAGTAAGACCAAATGTCCCCTGGCTGAAGGATGAAGCACAATGCTTTGTTTTTCAATATTTATTTTATTTGCAAGTTAGAGTTTAGAGAAAGACAGACAGACAGAGACAGAGAGACTTCCATCCACTGGTTTATTCCCCAAATGGCTGCAATGGGGCCATGCCAAAGCCAGGAGCCAGGAGCTTCATCCAGGTCTCCACTTGGGTACAGGGGCCCAAACACTTGGGCCATCCTTAGCTGTTCTCCCAGGATGTTAGGAGGGAGCTGGATTGGCAGTGGAGCAGCCAGGACATGAACTGGTGCCCATGTGAGATACTGGCATCGCAGGCCTCAGCTTAACTTGTACCACAGTGCTGGCCCCGATGCACAGTTCTCCTTGACATCACTGAAACCAGGCTCTGCTCTAGGGATGATTACAGAGTGAGTCAGAGATTTGGGAAAAATGACTCCTAAGCTCACTTCCTTCATTGCTGGCAAACAAGAGGGTCTGAGGCCTGGAAAGATTAGCCGTCCATTATTCTTTCCTCTCTCTAGGCTGCCCCTTTGATAAATAATTGTTGTTGTCCACCAAATAAATGTTGCCTTCTAAATAAATGCCCCAGACTGTACAAGGTGATGGGGAGACAATCCATCACATTCTGCCCTCAAGGCTCTCCTTATCTAGCAGCCAGACGTGTAAATTCTCTAAGTGGACGAAAAAGAGAGTTAAACATGCCAGCAAGGGATGTGGCATGTGCCACCCAGGGATGTAGCTGGGCCTCAGAGAAGACAAACTTCATGAATAGGTTAGAAAAAAATTGAGATTTCTCTGGTTTAAGAAGAAAAAAATTGGGGCCAGCTGTGTGGCACAGCAGGTTAAGCCGCCACCTGCAATGCCAGCATCCCATACGGCCCCGGTTCACATCCTGGTTGCTGTATTTCTGATACAACTATCTGCTAATGGCCTGGAAAAAGCAGCAGAGGAAGGCCCAAGTGCTTGGGTCCCTACTACCCACGTAGGAGACTTGGATGACGCGCTCTCTCCCCCTCTCTCCCTCTCTCTGACTTCCAAATAAATAAATATTTTTTGTAAGATTTATTTATTTCATTTGAAAGGCAGAGTTACAGAGAGGCAGAGGCTGAGAGAGAGAGAGAGAGAGGTCTTCCATCCACCAGTTCACTCACTAGATGGCCGCAATGGCTGGAGCTGTGCCTATCTGAAGCCAGGGGCCAGGAGCTTCTTCTAGGTCTCCCATGCAGGTACAGGGGCCCAAGCACTAGGGCATCTTCCACTGCTTTCCCAGGCCATAGCAGACAGCTAGATCAGAAGTGGAGCAGCCGGGACTCGAACCGGTGCCCATATGAGATGCCGACCCTGCAGGTAGCAGCTTTACCGGCTGTGCCACATAGTCAGTCCCAATAAATAAATATAAATAAAAAATTAAATAACGGAAAAGAGATCTTTCTGGTTAGGTTATATTGTATCTGTCTTACCAGGCATAAATTCCTGATAGAGATCTTAAATAACCTACCTAATTTTTTTTTAAATTTTTTTAAAGACAGAGTGACACAAAGAGAGGGAGAGATAGGGACAGAGAGAAATCTTCCATCCACTGGTTCACTACTCAAATGCCTGCAACAGTCAGGTCTGGGCCAGGCCAAAAACAGGGTTCAGGAATGCCATCCAGGTCTCTCCCATGGGTGGCAGGGACCCAAGCACTTAGACCTGCTGTCTTCCCAGGTGCACAAGCAGGAAGCTGGACTGGAAGCCACATAGCCTAGACTCAAACCAGCACTCCAATATGGGATGCCTGTGTCACAGGCAGAGGCTTAACCCACGTGCCACAGCACATTCAATTTTCCAAACCAGCTATTGCTCTAGACTGCTGTTCACTATGGAACATTGCGATGTCCAGTGCTGGTCCAGTCAGCTGAGGGAATAGTAGATCACGTGACCTACCCTTTCAGTAGGGCCCACCAGTGGCCAGGGTGTAGGGGAACACTTTCTTGACTTTTGCAGAATGAACATGTAGGTACTAGAAGCGAGTCCCTATATAGACGGCCTGCATCTCCAACAGGTTTGATGCCCAGAGGACCAGTTCATTCAGAAATACTCAGCTATCATCTTATCTGGGAAATTGTCCCTGACCACACACCCAGAAAAGCCCATTGCCCTTAATATCTCTGCCTTTTATATTAATGGCAACAAAACACACGCATGCACACGCACACACATGGTAAGTCGTCACTGGGGGGAAGACAGAGGACAAAGGGGCTTCCAGGACACAAGAGTAGGAATGGCATCCTCTGGGGAGCTGTTGGTACCCCAGGCTGCCCAGGGCAGCCTCTCTCACTGCCTTGAGTCCCAACAATGTACAAAACAAGCACTGATCTGCAGCACTTGCTGGTTTCTGGGGAGTAAATCCTCCCACCATCGTCTATTTCAAGCTACAGCAGCTGCAGTAGAATCGTGGCAATGGGGGAGCCAAGCTGTGGAGAGAGAGGCGGCCATGGGTGCACGTTAGGTCACCTCCTGGGCCTCAGTCTCCTCATCTGTGAGACAGGACAGCAGTAAGGCTCCCCCCAGCCAGCTGTCATGAGAATGCTGGGAGTTAACACATGGAAAGCTGCTAGAAGGGGCTGGCGCTGTGGCATAGCAGCTAAAGCCACTGCCTGCAGGGCCGGCAACCCACATGGGTGCCAGTTCAAGTCCCAGCTGCTCCACTTCTGATCCATCTCCCAAAGTGCCTGGGAAAGCAGTGGAAGATGGCCCAAGAGCTTGGGCCCCTGCACCTGCATGGGAGACCTGGAGGAGGCTCCTGGCTCCAGCTGTTGCGGCCATTTGGAGAGTGAACCAGTGGATGGAAGATCTCCTCTAACTCTGCCTTTCAAATAAATAAATAAATCATATATATATAATATATATGATAAATATATACATATGTGTATATATATATATAAACACTTCCAGACTAGAGCCCAGCATTATGTGCCTCTTAGCTATTATTTGTTCTGCTACTGGCTTCCTCTGCGACCTTGGACAAGACCCATCTCTTCAGATTTTAGTTCCTGCATCTTGTAAAAACAAAGAGGCTTTGTTATAAGTACTCTTTTGAAGTCTTTCCAGCTGTAAAAATCCTAGGGCCCTCCGTGACTCTAGTTAAAGCGAAACCTTAACCTCCTCCTCTAGTTTATAAGAATTTTCCCTGACATCGCAGGTACAAGGCACCTGGCTGGTGCAGGCGACAGCCAGGTGGCTTCTGGCCAATGTGGCCCCAGTCCAAAGTGTGAAGTTAAAACTACTTGTCAGCCTTGGCCTCACAGTCTGGGAAAACTTCTCTGGGGCCAGAACTTTCCAGCATCTGTGACTCTGCCTCTGACTGGCAGCTGCAGGTGCGGTGGGCTCTGGCTGCCTCACTTGGAAGCCTGCCAGATCCTCCTGCTTTGGAACTTACTGGTGGGGGCAGGGAGAGCAGCTTCTTTTTCTCTCGTTTTCTTTTCTTTGAATAAAGAGAAACAGGAAGAAGGGAACAGAAATATAAGGAGAATAGACATACAGCTAACAGAAGTAGAGAGATTGATTGAGGGACAAAAGCCACTAGGAGAGGTGTTTTTGTTTTTGTTTTGTTTTGTTTTTTGTTTTTACATTTTCTAACAGAAGACAGATACAAACAGAGCTGGAGATAAAGCTAATTCCTACCAATACTCTGGAATTTTTTTTTTTTTTTTTTTTGACAGGCAGAGTGGATAGTGAGAGAGAGAGACAGAGAGAAAGGTCTTCCTTTTGCCGTTGGTTCACCCTCCAATGGCCGCCACGGCTGGTGCGCTGCAGCTGGCGCACCGCGCTGATCTGAAGGCGGAAGCCAGGTGCTTCTCCTGGTCTCCCATGGGGTGCAGGGCCCAAGCACTTGGGCCATCCTCCACTGCACTCCTGGGCCACAGCAGAGAGCTGGCCTGGAAGAGGAGCAACCGGGACAGAATCCGGCGCCCCGACCGGGACTAGAACCTGGTGTGCCGGCACCGCTAGGTGGAGAATTAGCCTAGTGAGCCGCAGCGCCGGCTGGAAGATTTCTGGAAGGGACCATGTTCAGAATAAATATACATGTAGCACAGGTGGAGCATTTTGTGCTTCTTCTCCTACCAACTCTTCTATATGTTTTTATAAAGTATTTATTTTTATTGAGTGATACAGAGAAAGGGAGAGACCGGCCGGCGCCGCGGCTCACTAGGCTAATCCTCCGCCTTGCGGTGCTGGCACACCGGGTTCTAGTCCCGGTCGGGGCGCCAGATTCTGTCCCGGTTACCCCTCTTCTAGGCCAGCTCTCTGCTGTGGCCAGGGAGTGCAGTGGAGGATGGCCCAGGTGCTTGGGCCCTGCACCCCATGGGAGACCAGGAAAAGCACCTGGCTCCTGGCTCCTGCCATCGGATCAGCGCGGTGTGCCGGCCGCAGCGCGCCGGCCGTGGCGGCCATTGGAGGGTGAACCAACGGCAAAGGAAGACCTTTCTCTCTGTCTCTTTCTCTCACTGTCCACTCTGCCTGTCAAAAAAAAAAAAAAAAAAAAGAAAGAAAGAAAAAAAAAAGAAAGGGAGAGACCAAGCACGAAAGAGATCGCTCATCCTCTGGTTCACTCCCCACGGCTGGTCCAGGCCGAAGCCAGGAGTCCTGATCTCTATCCGGGTCTCCCACATGAGTGGCAGGAACCCAAGTACTTGGGCCATCTTCACTGCCTTCCCAGGAGCATCAGCAGGGAGCTGGATTGGAGGCGGGGCAGCCATATTTTCCTCATTAAATTGTATAGGAGCTGGAACAATCGCACCCTTGTCACTTTAGAACCAAAGACCACAAGAGCTTAAAGTGACCTGCAGCACTTCATATCTGAGAAAACCGCCAAGTGACAGCTGGCTGACACAGCGATAGTCAGGCTGTTCCATCAGGGCCCAAGCAAGAACCATGTGGATAACAGGTTAATTTGATCAAGGAAAAGCAACAAGAGACTACAGGATCCCAGGGCCGGTGACAGTGGGAAGACCTTGTCCCCGCAGGGGCAGAAACCTTGCTTTCAGGTAAGTGAGATGTGTGATAAGGAATAATGAGGCTGGCGCCGCGGCTCACTAGACTAATCCTCTGCCTTGTGGCGCCGGCACACCGGGTTCTAGTCCCGGTCGGGCGCTGGATTCTGTCCCGGTTGCCCCTCTTCCAGGCCAGCTCTCTGCTGTGGCCCGGGAGTGCAGTGGAGGATGGCCCAGGTGCTTGGGCCCTGCACCCCATGGGAGACCAGGATAAGCACCTGGCTCCTGGCTCCTGCCATCGGATCAGCGCAGTGCGCCGGCCGCGGCGGCCATTGGAGGGTGAACCAACGGCAAAGGAAGACCTTTCTCTTTGTCTCTCTCTCTCACTGTCCACTCTGCCTGTCAAAAAAAAAAAAAAAAAAAAAAGGAATAATGACCTCATATCACTCCTCTCTCCTAATCTGCATTGGGCGGGCCCAAGGAAGCCTGAGCTACTGAGCAGGACAGAGGGGAAATCTGGGGAGGCACACCCATCATGCGCTGCTTATCCCCCACAAGTCAGCCTGGAAGCCTACATCGCAGTGAGTCACGGGAACGTAAGATACAGCAGGAGTCAGCTTAGGGCACCAAGCTGTCGCGTGCTGGTGGGAGCAGAGCACTGGAGCCATGGGAATTTCCAGGGGCTGCTCTGCTCTCTGCACAGACCTGGCAGAGAGACAAGGGCTCAGGGCCGGCCCTCAAGGGGAGGTGAATCTACTGCATCTTTCCTGAGGGCGCTGTGTGGACGAGGCAGGGAAGATTTCTCCAAGCGGGTGACTCCCTGGAGGATCAGTAGTGATGCTAACTGTCAGAAGTGCCAGGCAGAGAGTCTGGTGGGACTCCGGGACCGGCTCCTTCTTCCTCAGAATAAAGTCACCTCTCCCCAGGGAGACTGTTCCCTGTGGCGGTATCCCTCCACCTCCCTGCCCTGAAGCCAGAGGAGTCCAGTGGAGTGAGAACTCTCAGAAGCAGGTTAAACCAGTTCCTGCAAGCTTGGACAAGTCCTGCCGAGGAATGGCCCCTGCCGAAAAGCGTCATCCTTAGCTGTAGCCACCACAGCTACAGCCAGAGCAGGCAGAAACCCTGGGCAGGGGAGAGAACAAGAAAACACACACCAGCACCTCCCAGCACAGACAGAAGCAAACGACCTTCAGGCTCTGGGAACGTGGCCTGCAGGGCAAAACCTGCACTCAGCACCATCAGCAGGGTGGCGACGTGTGCCTGAGGGTATCTCCTTGGGAGCAAGGCCTCTTTCCTGGGGCCTCGTTCCAACCACGCCAGCTCAGCTTTTGGGCGGAGTCCTTAGCTCTGAGAAGCCACCTCGCTGTGCTGGCTCGGGATGCCCAGCTTTCAGCGTCTCCCTGCCTGTGCAGGTGCCCCTCGTCTGGGGAAAGGCCTCACCTGGCTTCTCCACCGGCAAGGACAGCCTACCTGGGCCTCTCACCTGGCTGTGGATTCAGGGGCAGCTACAACCAGGATGTGGGAAGAAGCTTCTGGTTGGGCTTGGGTAAGGGGCAGGCTGGAAGCTGGAGGGCTCGGGGCTCTGTGTATCACCTCCAACCCCTCTCCCTGCCCCCAGCTCCCAGAAGGTCACCGTTGTTTGGGATGAGTTTAAGTGAGGGAGGTCGGCCATTTCCAGGAGACTGAAATCCTCTCAACAGATGACTCAGGCTCAGGCTGTGGGGAACCCTACAATGCCTTACAGGTGTGGCTGTTTGTAAAACACTTTCACATCCCTTATCAAAGAAGTCTACAATCAGGGCCAGCGCTGCTGCGGCTCAACAGGTTAATACCTTGCGGCACTGGCACACCGGGTTCTAGTCTCGGTCGGGGCGCCGGATTCTGTCCCGGTTGTCCCTCTTCCAGGCCAGCCCTCTGCTGTGGCCAGGGAGTGCAGTGGAGGATGGCCCAAGTCCTTGGGCCTGGCACCCGCATGGGAGACCGGGAGAAGCACCTGGCTCCTGCCATCAAATCAGCGCGATGTGCCGGCCACAGCGCACCAGCCTCGGCGGCCATTGGAGGGTGAACCAATGGCAAAGGAAGACCTTTCTCTCTGTCTCTCTCTCTCACTGTCCACTCTGCCTGTCAAAAAAAAAAAAAAAAAAAAAGTCTACAATCAGTCCAGAGAGATTTAGCGACCGCCCTACAGTCAAAGCACTTGTTGATGATTAGAGATCAGATTTTTAGCCAGGAGCTTTAAAACACACACACAGGGGCCAGTGCTGTGGTGTGGTGGTCCCATATGGGCACCGTCCAGTTCTGGCTGCTCCACTTCTGATCCAGCGCTCTCTGCTGTGGCCTAGGAAAGCAGTGGAGGATGTCCCAAGTTCTTGGGCCCCTGCACCCATGTGGGAGACCTGGAAGAAGCTCCTGGCTCTGGATCGGTGTGACTCTGGCCATTGAGGCCAGTTGGGGAATGAACCAGCAGATGGAAGACCTCTCCTCTCTCTCTCTGCTTCTGCTCTCTCTGTGTAACTCTGACTTTTCAAATAAATAAATATATCTTAAAACACACACATACACACTTTTTCTTTTCAAAAGATTTGTTTATTTAATTGAAAGTCAGTTACACAGAGAGAAAAGGAGAGGCAGAGAGAGGGAGAGAGGTCTTCCATCCGCTGATTCCCAATCGGCTGCAATGGCCAGAGCTGCGCCAATCCGAAGCCAGGAGCTTCCTCCGGGTCTTCCTGTCACCGGAGAAAAGGCTGTGGAAGTGTGAGGTTCTTGTCTTCATGCAAGAAAGAATTGTGAGACAGAGAACAGACTGATAGGGCTTTATTGGGGATAGGGCATCTGTCAGAACGGAAGGGACAGAGTGCCCAGTTACTCAGACTGGGGGAGAGCGAGGTCACATGGTTGAATGATGGTTGAATGGAGAGAATACACCTGGGCAGGCCAGACGGACAGCTCAGCTAAGAGGCAGAGGGCTGAGCAAGCAGTCTGGGTTTTAAGGGACTATTTACCCAACTATCCTCTCCTCCCGGACAAAGAATGGGGAGTCCTAGTGGAAGGGTTTGTTGTATGAAAATTAGCGAATTCCTCCCCAGATTTGCTGGCCCAGGGCAGAGTAGAGGGGCTTCCCTTAGGGCATCTGAGAAGGTTTTATTGCCCCATGTTATCAGTTAACCCACTTGGTCCTGAGGAGAGAGAATTCTCCAGGGAGCTTTCCTTGGGGCAAGGGCTGGGACCACCTGGGAGGTTATCAGGATCTGAGCAGGCCTTTGAAGTGCAAAATGCTGGGCTTCTGGAGCTTCTTCAGTAGGTGCTGGTCTTCAGGCCCTTCTCATACACAAGTAGGCTAAATTTCTGACTTCATACCTAACATTCACATGCCAGTGCAGGGGCCCAAGGACTTGGGCCATCCTCCAGTGCTTTCCCAGGCCATAGCAGAGAGCTGGATCGGAAATGGAGCAGCCCAGACTCGAACCAGCGCCCATATGGGATGCCGGCACTGGATGCAGCAGCTTTACCCACTATGCCACAGCACCACCCCCCTCCTTTTTAAAAATTTATTCATTTATTTATTTATTACTTTTTTTTTTTTTATTTGAGAGGTCGAATTACAATGAGAGAGACAGAAAGGTCTTCCATATAATGGTTTACTCGCCAAATGGCCACAATGGCTGGAACTGTGCCGACCCGAAGCCAGGAGCTTCTTTGGGGTTTCCCATGCAGGTGCAGGGGCATAAGGACTTGGGCCATCCTCTACTACTTTCCCAGGCCATAAGCAGAGAGCTTGATTGGAAGAGGAGCAGCCAGGACATGAACCAGCGCTCATATGGGATGCTGGCACTGCAGGCAGAGGATTAACCTATTGCACCACAGTGAAGGCCCCATTCACTTATTTTAAAAAACAAATTTTATTGTAAAGTTTTTTTTTTAAGATTTTATTTTATTTGAGAGGCATATTTACAGACAGAGGGAGAGACAGAAAGGTTTTCCATCCGCTGGTTCACTCACCAAATGGCTGCAATGGCAGCTGCTGACCCAGGAGCTTCTTCTGGGTTTTCCATGTAGGTGGGTGCAGGGGCCCAAGGACTTGGGCCATCTTCTACTGCTTTCCCACGCCATAGCAGAGAGCTGGATTGGAAGAGGAGCAGCCAGGACATGAACTGGAGCTGATATGGAATGCCGGCATCATAGGTGGAGGCTTAGCATACTACGCCACAGCGCCAACCTCTATTTATTTATTTTAAAGATTATTTCATTCATTTGAAAGAGTTACAGAGAGAGGCAGAGACAGAGAGAGAGGTCTTCTATCCACTGGTTCACTCCCCAGATGACCATGACGGCTGGAGCTGCGCCAATCCGAAGCCAGGAGCCAGAAGCCTCCTCTGGATCTCCCACAAGGGTGCAGGGGCCCAAGGACTTGGGCCATCCTGTACTGCTATCCCAGGACATAGCAGAGAGCTGGATCAGAATAGGAGCAGCAGGGACTAGAACTGGTGCCCATATGGGATACTGGTGCTTCAGGCCAGGGCTCTAACCCACTGCGCCACAGCACCGGCCCCCTCTATTTATTTATTTTAAAAGTTAGAGTTACAGAGAGAGAAAGATTTTCCATCCACGGATTCACTCCCCAAATGGCCGCATTGGCCAGGGATGGGCCAGGCTGAAGCCAGGAGCCTGGAGTTTAATCTAGGTCTCCCACATGGGTGTCAGGGGCCCAAACACTCGAGTCATCTTCCACAGTGACTAAACCCGCTGGGCCTCAATGCCTGCTCCTCACTCCTTTTTTTAAAGATTTATTTACTGATTTGAAAGGCAGAGTTACAAAAGGGGGAGGGGGAGATCTTTTACCTGTGGATTCAGTCCCCAAATGGCCTGGCCAGCTGGAGCCAGGAGCCTAGTGCTCCATCCAGGTCTCCCTTCATGTGGCAGGGGCCCAAGCACTTGGGCCATCTTCTGCTGCTTTCCCAGGTGCATTAGCCGGGAGCTGGATGGGTAGTGGAGCAGCCAGGACTTGAACTGTTGCTCATAGGGGCGACCACTTAACCCACTGTGCGACAACAGCCCCCACCCCATGCATTTTTGAGAAGCTGTTTGTGTGTATCTTTGTAAATCAAACCCATGCATAAATGTACAGGCAAGCTTGGATCAAGGGTTGGGTTGCTAATCTGAGGTCTTTATTTTAGCAAAAAGTTATCTCCTTCGAAGACTGGTAATACAGCTCTGCCTGGGAACTGGTTTGTGCTTATCTTTGTTTTTCTCACACTGAACATCAGTTTGGTTATTGCAGGAATGGTGCTGCACAAGATTGCAAGCTGAGCTCTGGCTCCCCCTTCTGGACATGTGATGGAATCACTGACCCAAAGGAATCCCTTAAGATTCTCTGGTACCTTAGACAATCTTATAGCTGTCAATAAGACAGCTAAAAGATTAATATAATATAATTAATATATGTTAATATAATAGAAGACAATCTTATATGCTGGGCAAGCTCCTTGGAAAGGTGGGACCACGAGAGACTTTCTAGAAGATCTGGAACCTGATGTTCGTCTTGAAAGATGTTGACAGTTTTTTAACAGCAAGATTTTTTTTTTTGAGCCGGCGCCGTGGCTCAATAGGCTAATCCTCCACCTTGCGGCGCCGGCACACCGGGTTCTAGTCCCGGTTGGGGCGCCGGATTCTGTCCCAGTTGCCCCTCTTCCAGGCCAGCTCTCTGCTATGGCCAGGGAGTGCAGTGGAGGATGGCCCAGGTGCTTGGGCCCTGCACCCCATGGGAGACCAGGAAAAGCACCTGGCTCCTGGCTCCTGCCAGGATCAGCGCGGTGCGCCGGCTGCAGCGGCGGCCATTGGAGGGTGAACCAACGGCAAAGGAAGACCTTTCTCTCTCTGTCTCTCTCTCTCACTGTCCACTCTGCCTGTCAAAAAAAAAAAAAAAAAAAAAAAGTTTAAAAAAAAAAAGATTTTTTTTTTTTTGGTTTAGAAAAGTTTTTGTTTTATTTTTAAGATTTATTTATTTGAAAGGCTGAGAGGCCGGCGCTGTGGCACAACAGGTTAAAGCCTCAGCCTGCAGTGCTGGCATCCCATATAGGTGCCGGTTTGAGTCCTGGCTGCTCCACTTCCGATCCAGTTCTCTGCTATGGCCTGGGAAAGCAGCAGAAGATGGCCCAAGTCCTCAGGCCCCTGCACCCACATGGGAGACCCAGAAGCTCCTGGTTCCTGGCTTTGGATTGGCACAGCTCCGACCATTGTGGTCATCTGGGGAGTGAATCATCGGGTGGAAGACTTCTCTCTCTCTCTCTGCCTCTCCTTCTCTCTCTGTGTAACTCTTTCAAATAAATAAATAGATTTGTTTATTTATTTTGACAGGCAGAGTGGACAGTGAGAGAGAGAGAGACAGAGAGAAAGGTCTTCCTTTACCGTTGGTTTTCCCCCCAATGGTCACTGCGGTCGGTGCGCTGCAGCTGGTACACCGTGCTGATCCGAAGCCAGGAGCCAGGTGCTTCTCCTGGTCTCCCATGTGGGTGCAGGGCCCAAGGACTTGGGCCATCCTCCACTGCACTCCCTGGCCACAGCAGAGAGCTGGCCTGGAAGAGGGACAACCGGGACAGAATCCGGCACCCTGACCGAGACTACAACCCGGTGTGCTGGCACCGCAGGCAAAAGATTAGCCTATTGAGCCGCAGCGCCAGCCATAAATTAAAAAGAAAGAAAGAAAGAAAGAAAGAAAGAAAGAAAGAAAGAAAGAAAGAAAGAAAGAAAGAAAGAAAGGAGGGAGGGAGGGAGGGAGGGAGGGAGGGAGGGAGGGAGGGAGGGAGGGAGGGAGGGAGGGAGGGAGGGAGGGAAGGAAGGAAGGAAGGAAGGAAGGAAGGAAGGAAGGAAGGAAGGAAGGAAGGAAGAGAAAGGCAGAGTAATAGAGAGAGAGATATATATATCTTTCATCCACTGGCTCCCTCCCCAAATGGCCTCAACAGCAGGGGCTGGGCCAGGCCAAAGCCAGGGTCCTGGAGCTCCATCCTGGTCTCCCATGTGGGTGCAGGAGTCCAAGGACTTGGGCCATCTTCTGCTGCTTCCCCAGGTGCATTAGCAGGGCACTTGATTGGAAGCAGTGCAGCCAGGTCTAAAACTGTTGCTTCAATATGGGATGCTGGTGTTGCAAGCAACTTAACCCACTGTACCACAAGGTCAGCCTTGGAAGTGAGGAATTTTTGTAGCAGGATTTTTGTTTTGTTTTGTTTTAGTTTTTATTTTTATTTACTTGAAAGGCAGAGTGAGAACAAGAGCAAGAATGAGAGTGACAGCAAGAGAGAAAGACCTTTCATTCATTGGTTCACTTCCCAAATGCCCACAATAGCTGGGGCTGGGCCAGGCTGAAGCCAGGAGCCAAGAGCTCCATCTAAGTCTCCCACATGCTTGTCAGGGCCCCAAACACTTGAGCCATCATCCACTGCCTCCTAGGATGCCTTAGCAGGAACCTGGACTGGAAGTGGAAGAACTGAGACTCAAACCTGCACTCTGATGTGGGATGTTAGATGTCCCATGCAGTGGCTTAACCCACTGCACAGCAATGCCCACCCTTATTGTAGGTTTGGAGCAAAGGAGCAACCAATAAATATTCTATCTCCATTCTCTCCCTTTATTTTTAATATTTTAATTTTTAAAAAGATTTTATTTAATTGAAAGGCAGAGTGAGAGAGTGCTAGAATGAGAGCAAGAGAAAGAAAGAGAGATTGTCCATTTGCTGGTTCTCTCCCCAAGATGTGCACAACAAACAGGACTG
Organism: Oryctolagus cuniculus; assembly: GCF_051225735.1. Lineage (NCBI taxonomy): Eukaryota > Metazoa > Chordata > Mammalia > Lagomorpha > Leporidae > Oryctolagus > Oryctolagus cuniculus. Next base: position 197,282,965 of record NC_142867.1, read on the forward strand.
GGCCAGGCAGAAGCCAGGAGCCAAGAACTCTAACTGGGTCTCCCAGGATGCATACTAGCAGGAATCTGGATAGGAAGCAGTAGAGCCAGGACTCAAATCCAGGCACTCACATATGGGATGCGAGTATGCCAAATGGTGTCCTAACGGCTGTACCAACATGTCTTAGAAGGCAGAAAATATCTGGTGTTCTTTTTTTTATATATGAGACTGATTCATGAGTGTTTTTAATTTCTATTTAACAACTTCCTTATTAATAAGCTTAGATACTTAATGTTTTTGTTTGTTGCTAATTAATCCTACAACAACCATCCTTAGACATCTGTCATTGTGTGCTTGCCTAGAATCTTTTCTTAAATTCCTAGAATTGAAAATGTTGGGCCAATGGATATAACCAATATTTTTTTCTTTTTTTTTTTTTTTTAGATTTATTTACTTATTTAAAAGGCAGAGTTACAGAGAGAAAGAGAGAGAGAGAGAGAGAGAGAGAGAGAGAGACACAGCAAGAGAGATCTTCCATCCATTGGTTCACTCCCCAAATGGCTGCAACAGCTGGAGCTGGGCCTATCTGAAGCCAGGAGCTTCTTCTGGCCTCCTATGTGGGTGCAGGGGCCCAGGAACTTGGGCCATTTTCTGATGGCTTCCCAGACACATCAGCAGGGAGCTAGATGGAAGTGGAGCAGCTGGGACTCAAACTAGCGCCCATATGGGATGCCCGCATCACAGGCAGTGGTTTACCCACTATGCCACACTGCCAGCCCAAATCAATACATTTTCAAAACAATAAATATTATTTTGGAGGACCAGCATTTATGATGTAGCAGGTAAAGCCACAGCCTGTGGCACAGGTATCCTATATGGGTGCTGGTTTGAGTCCTGGCTGCTCCACTTAGACCCAACTCCCTGCTAATGTGTCTTGGTAGGTCAGCAGAGAGAATGGCCCAAGTGTTTGGGCCTCTGCACTCATGTGGGAGACCTGGAAGAAGCTCCTGGCTCCTGGCCTTGCCTTTGTCCATCATTGGCTGTTGTAGCCATTTGGGAATGAACCAGCAGATGGAAGATCTCTCTTTGTAACTCTGACTTTCAAATAAATAAAATATCATAGGGGCTGGTGCTGTGGTATAGTGGGTTAAGCCCCGGCCTGCAGTGCCAGCATCCCATACGAGCCGAGCACTGATTCAAGTCCTGGCTACTCCACTTCTGATCTAGCTCCCTGCTAATGCACCTGGGAAAGCAGAGGAAGATGGCCCCAGTCCTTGGGCCCCTGCACCCACACAGGAGACCTGGAAGAAGCTTCTGGCTCCTGGCTTCGGAGCAGCTTAGCTCCTGTAGTTGTGGGCCATTTAGGGGGTGAACACTTGGATGGAACATCTCTCTGTAACTCTTTCAAATAAATACAATTTTTAAAAAATATCATTTTGATGGGTGAAGAGTCCCTCATTAAGACCACAGCCACCACTGAGATCCACCAGTGGCCTAGAAACAACAGTCCACACCACTGACACCCGATGACTCATACTTCCCCTCTTCTTGACTCATCCGTCTTCCTTGGGATCTTCATTGTGCACGACTAGGAAGGCCAGGTCTGCACAGGAGGGCACAGCAGGTGCCACAGGAAAGCAAGTGGGGGTATCTCAGGTCTCCATTTCATCTCCCCCCTGCCATCATGGAAGACTCCAGGCAGCTGTGCACATCAGTGGCTAATAGGCCAAGGATAGAAGCATCCAAATACTTTGGACTGTGAGAAGATGGCTTAAAGGTAGGTAGGAGAAAGCAACCAGAGGCGAGCACCTTTGGGATTACTGCCTCAGTCTGGAGGGACATGTTTCTCCAGGCAGAACCAATTCAAGTGTGGTTCTCAGCTTTGCTTTTTGCTTTTGTAAGCCTTAGCACTGCTATGTGTCTTCTCATAAGAGAAAAACATTTTTCCTTAAATCTCAAGGATTTAAAACTGGTATCCAAAAATTCATCAGAGTACTCCTCTATTTGTTTGCCAGGGCTGCTGGAAATTTGGTGATTTTAAAGCAACAGAAGTTCATTATTACCATTTTGGAGGTTGGAGGTTTGAACTCAAGATGCCAGCAAGGGGAACTGGCGTTGTGCAACAGTAAGTTAAGCCACCATCTGCAACACTGGCATCCTACAACGAGTGCCGGTGCAAGTCCTGGCTGCTCTGCTTCCCACCCAGCTCCCTGCTAATGTGCCTGGGACAGCAGTGGAAGACAGCTCAGGTGCTTGAGTTCCTGACTCCTGGCTTCTGCCTGGCACTGCCCTAGCTGTTATGGGCATTTGGGGAGAGAACCAGAGGATGGAAGAGCTCTTGCTCATTCTCTCTCCCCCTCTCTTGTGTTGCCCTTCAAATAAAATAAATAGATAGATAATAATAACAACAACAACAATAATAGATGCCAGCAGGGCCATGCTCCTTGCCAAGGTTCTGGGCGAGACTGTCTCCGTGTTTCCTCCAGCTATGGTGGCTCCTGGCATTACTGGGCTTGCAAGCGCTGCTCTCCCATCTCTGCTCCTGTCTTCACATGGCCTTCTCTGTATCTTGTGGGTAACGTTTATAAAGACACTCTTGCTGGACTTAAGGGCCCACCCTAATCCAGTATGATCTTTTTTAAAAAAGATTTATTTATTTAAAAGTCAGAGTTACAGAGAGAGAGGGACAGACAGAGATCAATCCTCTGTCTGCTGTTTCACTACCCTAGATGGTTGCAATGGCTGGGGATGGGACAAACTGAAGCCAGGTGCCAGGAGTCATGAGCTAGGAGCTTCTTCTGGGTCTTCCACGTGGGGCAGGGGCCCAAACACTCAGGCCATCTTCCATTGCTTTACCCAGGCCATTAGCAGGGAGCTGGATTGGAAGTGGAGCAGCCAGGACATGAACTAGCACCCATATGGGATGCTGGCATCGAAGGCAGTGGCCTTACCTGCTGTACCAGTGTCAACCCCCAGTGTGATTTGATCTTCATCATTATAATTATATGTGCAAAAACCCTATTTCCAAATAAGGTCACATTCTGAAGTTCTGGCTGGATGTGAATTTTGGTAAGACACTATTCAACCCTGTAGAATTTCTAATGTTTTATTGGAAGCCATTAGGCAAATAAGACTCATGTACAAAAATTTAATAAGCCCCATTATTATTCCCTGCTGAAGACAGGAATCACTTTCTATTCTTTTTAGACTTCCCTGCAGGAGAAAAATAGTTTCTGTGAATATTAAGCATCCAGGAAACCATCTGTTTAATGTGAACTTTGCACTGTAAAAAATGAAGTAACTAAAACTCCAGAAGGGGAACAGACCTGTTGGGGGCAGGCAGGTGGTGCAGCAGGTGAAGCTGCCACTCGGGATGCCCTCACCCATCCCCAAGTGCCAGGTCAAGTAATGGGTACCTCACTTCAGATCTAGCTCCCTGCTAGTGCACCTGGGAAGCAGAGAGCAGTGGCTCCAGGACTTGGTCCCTGCCACCCACAAGGGAGACCCAGATGGAGTTCCAGGCTTCCAGTTTCAGCCTGGCCCAGGGCCTGGCTGTTATGGCCATTTGGGGAGTGAACCAGCAGATGGAAGATCTTTGTCTGTCTCTCCCTCTCTCTCTGTAACTCTGCCTTTCACAAAAATAACATTTACAAAAAAGAAAAAAAAAGAGAGAGAGAGAGAGAGAGAGAGAGAGAAACTTGTTTGAAATCATGTGGCCATGAGCAGCAGAACTAGACCTGGATCCACATCTTCCGCTTTTGGTCCATGGGTAGAACAGCTGGCACTAGAGGTGGCATGTGAGAGGTGGCATGTGTTCTGTCAGGAACCAACTTTAGCATCTTTAAACAGCCAAACAGCCCTGCCCACCATGGAACCTTAAGCATGATTGGCAGGGACAGTAATTTTGTCTTTTTAGCTTAAGGACACAGAAAGGCAGAGGGGCTGGTGTAAAGATTTGAGATGTTCCTCCTGTGACCCATTGCAGGGCCAAGGGTACCCAGCTCAATGGGCTTCTTGGCTATTGGCACAAGTCCTTGACCTTGGAGAACAAAGAAGCCTCATCATTTCCAGTCCTCCATCCAGGTTGCCAGTAGATTTAAAAAAAAAAAAAAAAAAGCCACCAGTGAGGGAAGTTTATTTTCTTTAAGAGAATTTGATCATTTGTTTTCTTCCTGCCCCTAGCACTAGGGATGTTAATTACAGCTCTGAAGACACAGCACAGTAAACATGACTCTGGGCTCAGTTAATGAGTATGATTATCCTTTCAAAACTTGGCTTCAGCAATTACATGCTAATCCAGAGGAGTGTGCAGCAGGGAGACCCGACCCAGGGCCAGTTGCGGCCAGCTCACACCACTGCCTCGGAGAGCTGAGTCACGGGGAGCGCACAACCCCTCTGGAGTTCAGGTGCTACCTCTCTCTAGAGGCTCTGCTCCTGTCTCTAGGGTGGAGCTGAGGCACCGGCAGGAGAACCCGAGAAACCTGAGCCTTCCAGTGACAACAGTTTCTAGAATTAGAAGCCCATGTTTCTACCCTCCCAGAAGCTTCCAGTCTTCTCAACACACAAGGATATTTCATGGGAAAAATGGAATTAAAAGCCAAGTTCATTTTGAATTCATGTTTTTGCACAACACACATTTTCCATGAGCTTCTCTTTCTTCTTTTTTTTAAGATTTATTTTTATTGAAATGCAGTTACTGAGAGGCAGAGAGAGAGAGAGAGAGAGAGAGAGAGAGAGGTCTTCCATCCACTTCCCAAATGACAGCAACGGAAACCTGGAGCCAGGAGCTTCTTCTGGGTCTCCCACACAGGTGCAAGGGCTCAAGCAGTTGGGCCATCTGCAGCTTTCCCAGGTGCATTAGCAGGGAGCTGGATCACAGCACAGTAGCTGGGAACCAGCATTCTGATATGATGGGATACCAGCATCACCAAGTGGCTCCTTAACCCACTGGGCCACAATGCTGTCCCCTGCCCCTATTGTTGTCTCTGGATACTAGCCAACTGAAAGAAAGGGAAGAACCTTGGATCATAGGCTGAACTCTTCCAAGATTGGGCCATAATGCTAAGTGTCCCAACACCCTGACTTGTTATTTCTGGGTACCTGCAGTAGGAACTGCCTGGTAGCAGCTGGAACAGAGGACTGGATGGCAAGTAGTGTTCAGCTTTTAGTAGGGACACCCAGGGCTAGGGACCTGCAGCATACATGAAGCTTGAAGGGCTACTAATTCAGTTCCCTTCCAAAGCCTTTGCAAAAGGACCTAAAAGATGATGGGAGGAGCCAGCAGTCCATTTGGAATGAGGCATGTGGCCTGAGAAGATCGAGGAAGTTCTTTCAGGACTTGGGAGTAGGCATTGCTGGGAGGAACAGGGACTCATAAAGTCCACAAAGGTCTTCTGTTGATCTATACTTTGCTGGAGAGTCTGACTGGACAATGGGAGGAGGGCCAAGATTCTATGGAGGACAGAGGCCCAAGTCAGGTCCACCCCACATTCCCTAGGTCATCTTTCTCTGAGCATGATTCATGAAACATGAGTCTCATGGTAACATACCACAACTCTGAGTAAAGAAGTTGTCTGTTTTAATTTACATTTCCCCCAAAACAATGGGACATCCTGCTAACACTGGCAGTGCTTCGGATCTGGCATTCTAAGTTCATTTTGGGAAAAGCTAGTTCCAGTCTGTTCCCAAAATTTAACATCATTTTCTAGGGCTCTCTTTCAAATTATTAGAACTCATTCACATTCCCCTTCCTAACTTGGTTTTGATCATACAGGTTCCCTTGAGGGCATGTTCTGAACTAGTCAGTCTCTAAACAGGTGCAAAGAAGAGCTGTAGCCAGCTTGCTCTAGAAAAGAACTAAATGGCACGTGGCAGAGAAATAGGCACTGCCTTCCCAGCCACAGTGGCCCAGCCCTGGTGGGTTTACAGGGATGGCTGGGCAAGGAGGGTGATGACTCAGCAGCCTGCCTTTCTTTCAGCTATAGCCACAAACAGGTTCTGGGAATATCACTCACTGTGGCCCCTGGGTCCTCCCCTTTCAAAGGGCACCAAGGATCTGTGGTTTCAACTGGAGGAAAAAAAAAAAAATCCTATTTCCAGGATGCTGTGCAGCAGCTTTGGCAGTCACTCTCCTGGCATCATCCACAGAAGCAGAGAGGGCCTATCACCAACCTTGACCACAGGAGCTGGTCACCTTGCTCACACCCCTAGCCAAGGGTGGACCTTTGGCACAGTGGTTGATATTATTTGAGATGGATACCCACAACCCATGTTGGAGTGCCTGGTTTAAGTCCTGCCTCTGCTTCTGATCCAGCTTCCTGCTAATGCAAACCCCAGGAGGCAGCAGGTGATAGCTCAGATACTTGGATCCCTGTCACCCACATGGGAAACCTGCATGGAGATCTGGTGTCCCTGGCTTCTGCCTGACCCAGCTGTCTCAGGGTATCTAGGGAGTGAACCAGTGATGGAAGATTTCTACCTTTCTAATAAAGAAAAAATTACATTCCTAGTCCGAGTAAGGTGTATGAGCACTGCCCTCATCTTCAGCCAGTGAGCCACACTACCTGCCCCGGGCATATCCACTCTCAGCTGGACCCCAGAGCAATGATGAGGTGTGCGGTGGCGAATCAGGAGCAAGCAGGTCTTCCTATTTATGTCTCTGATCTTGAGACATTCTTGTGCCCCCCCCCCCCCCCCGGCAATCTCAGCACCCCAAGCCAAGCTTCCTGCCAGTCATTTGAGCACCCTCATTCTCTCCCCCACCCAACCTATGGGCTATATACAGTCACTCAAGCCACTCTGCACTGGAGTAATATTTATTTTTTTCCTTGGCAAAAAGTCAAGTGCTACATTTTTAAAAACAGAAAATCTCAAACAATCAAACTCATTACCCATCACAGAAGAGGGTCTTGGCAAACAGTACAAAACATCCTACTTGAGATTTTTTTTTTAAATATACAAGTCAGTTTAAAACGATAGAAGTTCTGTGAGAACTAAGAAATCTACAGCCTGTAGTTTAATAATAGAAAAAAAATTAAGACAATTAAAAGGTTTATAGCATCCAGCATTTTGCTTAATTCCCTGTTTATAGCACCTATTTCTCTAGGTTAGAAGATGAGAATTCCAGAACCTGTGGGGCGTGCTGTATGCCAACCCCTCTGGGGAACCTGCTGTCTCCTCTCCCCGCTGCCCTGTTCCATGATGAGCCTCCCTACTTACACCCAGGGAGGAGGGATATCTGGGAGAGCAGCAAATACTCTGGGGTACGGTAGTAAGCGACTTTTCCTTTCCCCAGGAGATGCTGAGAGAAGCAGAGTATGTGCTTAGAGGAGCAATCTGTGGGTGGGGACAGCTGTTATCTTCCACATAATGCATAAAAAAACCAGGGAGCAACAGGACCTCACAATGAGTCAGTTGCCCGCAAGTTTAAAACCTCAGACAAAACACAGTTTCAAAGGAGGAACAGACAAGTACTAATCACGCTGAGGCTTTTACATGCACAATGCTACTGGCTGCAAGCCACCCCCTCACTGACCTAGGGCCGAGCCCACACAGAGGAGGGAGAGCTTCAACCCCAAGCTTCACTGCACTGAGAAAATGAATATTCCACGCATGACACACTCACTATACATGGATAAACCCCCTGTGCACCCTCACCCTCCTGGACTGAACCCAGTTTAGAAAGCAACAGCAGAATCCATTGGGGAGAATGGAAGAATGGCAGAGAGGTCTTCTCTCAAAGCCAAGGGAGCTATGAGAATCGTGACAGACTGGAGACCCCTAGCTCCAGCCCATGAAGTATGGGCCAGGTCTTGCTGGAGGGGAGGAAGGGAGAGGGAGGCTGGGATGCAAACTCTTTACCAAGTCCTGTGATGCTCTGCAGTGTGCAGAGCTGCCTCTGGATGCAGACTCAGGTTTCAGAGGAGTGGCCACCGGCTAAGTGGAGGGGAAGCTGGGAAGTGGAAGTGACAGCCACAGAGGTGTCCTCACCCGGAGGACACACAGCTGGGAAGACAGGTAGGGTTGGATCACTCGGGAGTCCCGGCATGGGAAGCCCCAGGAAGGCTGTGCTCTCGCTCAAGGATTTTCCCAGTGGTGATGTGTTTTCCTTCCTATATTCAGTGTTAGACTTTAACGCACAAGATACAGACTAGCCCCAAAGCTGGACTTGAATAAAGTTGTTTCTTTTATAAATATTTTAATTACAAGGAATCCTCACTCCAGATAACTTCAGTGACACACAGTACCTACAGGCATGCAAGTTCGCTCTCTCTCTCTCCTGCTCTCTCTCATACACACACACACGCACACACACACACCCACACGGCTCTCAAACTTTCACAGAAAGTCTGACAGCAACCACATAATTATAAAGGAGCCCTACCTCTCAAGAGTGAAGTAAGGGTGAGAAGGACTGTGTCATTTCTGCCTAAAGAAGCAAGAGAGGGGAGAGTGTGTGTCACTTAACGAAAACATCTAACTGGGGATCAGCAACGTTTGGCTGAGAAGCCAGAAAGAAAAAAAGGGTACAATTCTGATTACCTAAAGGGAAAAAGAAAAAAAAATAATAAAAAGCCCTTCAGCTTTCTGTACAGAGCTTCTTCCTACTGAGTGCCTAAACTATGGACAAACCCTGGTGTTCTCACTAAAATATGAGAGCCTCACACAGTTGGGGGGGTGGGGGTGGGGCAAAAGAAGAAACCAGGAAACTGCGGATGGAAGTCAGTGTAAATCTCTGCATTCTGGGAGAGTCAGCTGTCACTGATCATCAGCTCCAGAGCCCAGCATAGTTTCCGTGGAGCCCTGAAGGGAGGGGACCTCCTGCCACAAAGAGTTTCGTGCCGGACGAGTCGTAGCAGTGGGTGTACACGGCATTGGGGAAGAAATCAATGTCCGAAAAGTAATTCCTCCAGGTTTCATCATGATTCTACAGGGAGACAGAGAGACCGGGTTAGCACCCTGTGGCCATGGGGCAGAAACATGAATGCATTCCGATCTCCTTAAGTGGAAGGGCGCCGCACCTATAACCTGATGTTGGCAGACTGGTTTTCCTGGGAACTAGGGCCTCAGTTTTCAACTGAGCATTAGAGAGGAAGTACACACAGTTCAGATCTTGTCCAACAGCTAGACTAGAACTCTTCATAATCTGCCGGCAGCTCGGCAGCACATTCCTAACCTTTCTTGTTCCATTACCACTTCAGGGGAACCCTGGGCCAGGCAACTTGATTTCTTGTGCCTCAGTTCAACCACAGGCAACAGATGGAGACATAAAAGCAAAATTAGAGGAAATTCCTTTCCTGCTCTAAGGAGTGCCTGGAGGTAGGATGTGGGAGGGGCTGGCACAGGGGAGATAATTGTTCTGCCACTGTCTGGCAATCAACTCAAGCGGGGCTCACTCACCAGCCAGCCTTTGCCAGTGGTTAGCTTCAGATTCTCCCCTGCCAGTTTGGGCTTGGACCCGTAACAAGCAGAGAGCCTCTCTTCCAGGAATCTCTGAGCTCGGATATCATAGAACAACAGGGAGCCCTGCCCTGTGCCCACAGTGATGATGTGCTCGTAGAAGCTCACTGACCGGATCCCTGAAAGACAGAGAAGGGAAGGGAGAGCGTTAGCTTAGCAGTCTGCTCGCCTGAATTCCTCCAATGCCGAGTCTGCACTGCACCTCCCAGTATCGGACAATGCTTTTCCAGGGGCAAACATAGCTCATGCAACAGCAGGGAACCCTGGTGCCACGCTGCCGCAGCCATCACGCACTAACAGGAGCCCTCCGACCAGCCGTGGAGAATGCCAGATTGCTGACTAAGCCTCAGATGCTTTTGGCCAAAGACAGTAAGTGTGCCTGGAACTTCCCTGCGTCGCCACTTCGGAATCATCACTCACAACTACGCTCTTTGCCAGTATATGTTTCCAGCCTATACTGCAATTCAGGGTGATCTGCGCATGTACAAATCATCACATAAACAAGGACTTCCTTATATTCCTTATATAAAATTACCACCAGGGCACTGCAGGAAGTCTGTAGCTGGTATTAAGTGTGTTAGGAGGGTGACAGAAAGCCCAAAACTTAAGCACACCAGAGCATTCTTCCTCACCACAGGGTGAACTTTAGACATCTAATCATTGTGGGTCACTGAGAAAACACAACTGCTGTACCCAGGCATCAAATAATTCCATGGGATACAAAGATGTCTCCTAGCACAGAAGAGAGGCTCCAAAATATTTGTGAAACCAGTACTTCCTCTTTATATAAAAGTCACCCCTGTTAACAGTAACCAAAATGTTTTGTGGTATAGTGGGTTAAACCACTGCTCAGGACACCTACATCCCATACTACAGCATTAGTCCAAGTCCTGGCTCTTCCACTTCCGATCCAGTTGCCTGCTAATGTGCCCAGGAAGGTAACAGAGAGATGACAGCCTATGGATTTGAGTCCCTGCTATCCAAGAAGGAGACTTGGATGGAATTCTAGGTTTCCGGCTTCAGTGTAGCACAGATCTGGCTGTTACCGTCATTTGGGAAGTGATGAACCAGTGGATGGGGCTGGGGTTGTGGTGTAGCAAGTAAAGCTACAGCCTGCAACACTGGCATATGGATGCCAGTTTGTGTCCCAGCTGCTCCACCTTTTTTTTTTTTTTTTTTAAGATTTTATTTATTTATTTGAGAGGCAGAGAAAGGTCTTCCATTCCCTGGTTCACTCTAACTGCTCCACTTCTGACCCAGCTCTCTGCTATGGCCTGGGAAAAGAAGTGGAGGATGGCCCAAGTGCTTGGGTCCTTGCACCCACATGGGAGGCCTGGAAGAAGCTCCTGGCTCCTGGCTTCAGATCAGTGCAGCTCCAGCCATTGCGGCCATCTGGGGAGTGAACCAGAGGATGGAAGACCTCTCTTTCTCTCTCTCTCTCTCCCTTTGCCTCTCTGTAACTCTGCCTTTTAAAATAAAAATTCTCTTCTTTTCCCTTCAACAAACAACGATGCTCTACAGGGAATATGCTAGGAGAGGCTGGAGACTGAAGCCTAATTCATCTAGTTGTCAGAACTCAGTGTTTTGTCAGCTTCAGTGAAGTATCATTGTCATACCATACACTGCACATATTTACAGTATACAATTTGTGGACCCCTCTGTACCCCACCAGCCGATCCTTTGGCATAAACAGAATAGTAGTTGAGGCAGGGCCCCAGGCAACAATGACCACAAGACAGAAAGCAAGGCTCTTTGGAAAAACAGGAAGCCATTAATATCCTGCCTGGTGGTTTCCACCAAGGCTTCTGTGGCAACACGTTTGTTTGTCTGTAGTGTTTGAAACTGCTGCAGTATGTGTGTACTTATGCTCCCCTCTTGTGTCACCAAGTATTTCCACATGTTCCATGCAGATCACCACAGTGTCACGGGCTGTAAGCCTCTGGTCAATAGCTCCTGCACATATGATGGTGGTCCCAAAGGTTGTAATGCAGTAGAAAAATTCTTGTCACCTCGTCACCTGGTGATCTATCAGCCACTGTAGGCATCTTAATGTTGCAGTGCCATTTACTACTCATGTGTTTGTAGTGATGTTGGTGTAAAGTAACCTACCATGCTGCCAGCTGTGTAAAGTAGTACAGCCACATATTATGAAGAGCCTACGATAGCTGGTAACAACCGAACACATCACTGTGCTCTTAATTTTTATAATACTATCCTTTTATTGTTATTTTAATGATCATTTACTTTTATTTTTATTTGAAAGGCAAAGAGACAGAAAGATGGAGAGAGATCTTTAACCAGCTGGTTACTCCCCAAATGCCTGCAATAGCCAGGGCTGTGATGCCAGGAGCAGGAGCCCAGAATTTATCCAAGTCTCCCATGTGGGTAAGAGGGACCAACATATTTGAGCCATCACCTGCCTCCCAGGGTGTGCATTATCAGGAAGCTGGATCAAACATGGAGTAGCCAGAACCTGAACCAGGTACTCCTATATGGAATGTAGGCATCCTAGCCATTGACTTAACTGCTGTACCAAATGCCCATCATTAATGTTATTTCAAAGTGTATTCCTACTTATTTTAAAAGATTACTATAAAACAGTATGCCATGATGGCAGCAGTAGCCTCATGTATCTTATGTCTTATTTCTTGATTGTACCATTTTCTCCTCTGTCAGACTTACTCTCACAATATTGTCAGAATTAATCTCACACATACACTCATACACATAGCCTCTCACTTACTCAATCTTGTACATACTATGCAGCCAAGTTGTATAGTAGGCTATACTGTCTAGGCTTGTGTGAGTACTCTATGATGTTTGCACAATGACCCATTTCTCAGAAAGTATTCCCATCATTAAATGATGCATGACTGTATTTGTTTGGAAACCCACACAGAAACTGAAGGTCAACATAGTGTAAGCTTGATGAACACAGTGGGACACTTACCACTGCCTCGCTCCCTGGAACAGACAGACTTGACGTTGTATGATGGCTGCCGTGGATCCAAGAAAGAGACATGGGCTTGGGAGCCCACTGCATACACTGACCATTCACTCCCATAGGCTAGACACACATTCTCACGGCAATATGGCAGTTTGGTGGAGAGCAGCTAAAAACAGAGAAGCAACGCATGGTATCACTAGAGAGCATAAGGCAAGGACGTTGTTCTTGGAATTCCACAGAGGAATTCTTGGAATCCCCACCTCTGCGGGATTCCCTGGTATATAAACCACATGAAGTCAGAAGAAAGCTAGAGTCCTGACACTAAGGAAGGAACACCTTGCTTCACCCCAGGTATGCAAGACAAAGACAGGGTGATTGTAAAAATAAGATCCAGGGGCTGGTGCTGTGGCATAGCAGGTAAAGCTACTGCCTGCGGTGCCAGCATCCCATATGGGTGCTGGTTCGAATCATGGCTGCTCCACTTCTGATCTAGCTCTCAGCTGTGGCCTGGGAAAGCAATAGAAGAGGGCCCAAATCCTTGGGCCCCTGCACCACGTTGGAAACCTGGAGGAAGCTCCTGGCTCCTGGCTTTGAATTGATGCAGCTCCAGCCATTGCGGCCATCTGTGGCGTGAACTAAAGGATGGAAGGCCTCTCTCTCTCTGCCTCTGGCTCTCTGTAACTCTGTCTTTCAAATAAATAAATAAATCTTAAAAAAAAAAAATAAGATCCAGGCAGAGAAAAAGGTAAATCTATAATTATAAAATCAGAAGTATCAAAGGCCGGCGCCGTGGCTCACTTGGCTAATCCTCCACCTGTGGCGCCAGCATCCCATATAGGTGCCGGGTTCTAGTCCCGGTTGCTTCTCTTCCAGTCCAGCTCTCTGCTGTGGCCCAGGAGGGCAGTGGAGGATGGCCCAAGTGCTTGGGCCCCTGCGCCCGCATGGGAGACCAGGAAGACAGAAAGCACCTGGCTCCTGGCTTCGGATCGGCGTAGCGCCGGCTGTAGCGGCCATTTGGGGAGTGAACCAATGGAAGGAAGACCTTTCTCTCTCTCTCTCTCTGTCTATAACTCTACCTGTCAAAAAATAAATAAATAAATAAATAAATAAATAAAAATAAAAAAAAAATCAGAAGTATTGAGAAAGCCCACACCTACAAATTATTTCCAGGAATAACCCCATAGCACTAAAGCTAACGTCCGACCTTGTTCTCTGTGCCAGAAGAGCCACTGCACTCTTCAGATAAAGGGCTGACTTCTGGCTACCCTGAAATTCCCAAAATGAACTGGAACTGCATACTACATCATAAAGCATACTCATAGGACATTAGCTTAGGCACAGAGAAGCTGAAATCAGATTGAACCCCGAATCCTTGTCAATTAGCAAATTCTCAGTGGGTGCCTACTATAGCCAACGCACCACAGAAGGTGAGTGGAGCTCAAAGACTGCTGTGACAAGAAGAAATCAGTAAATCCTGGTGCCTTGCTTCCTCCTGAGACAACACTTATCACAGAAACAATGAGCAGCAAAGGCTTCTGGGACAATAAGAATGCAAATGATTCAAGTGTAGGTTTGATTGCACAGCAGTAGCTTCTAAGTACAAGAAATTAATTTTCTCATGACATTACACAATTATTTAAGAGATGATTTTCTTATTTTGATTGATCTCCAGGTGCCTGTGATTCCTAATGCCAGGTTTTCCTGCCCTTACACAGGCCAAGTAGTCCTGGCAGTAGGGTAGGAATACAGTTCATTACAGGGGTCTCTCAGGAAGCCAGTGCAATCTGAAAATTGCCCCCTCTGATTTTAATAGACTTTTCTCCAAGAGAGGCACACGAGACTCAAACTCTCATGCCCAGTGCAATAAGATGCTCAGGTTTTTGGAGAACTGGTATGTTTTAGATAAGAATGAAAAGGCTCAGAGAGAATTAGAGTATTTCAACCACACAGTGAAGTTTTAAGTAAAACCACTGAGTCAAGTTCACCACACCTTAGATAGTGTATGTTCAGCCTTCCAGAGATGAAAGTAGCCATCCAGAGATACTGCTCCCAATTCCTACAACAGCAATGAACAACAAATTATATTCCAACACATAGCAACCACAGCACATTAGAAAGCAGGTGGGTTAAGCCGCCACCTGCACTATAGGCATACGATATGGGAGCTGGTTTGAGACTCAATTGTTCTACTTCCAGTCCAGCTCTCTGCCACGGCCTGGGAAGGCAGAAGATGGCCCAAATCCTTGGCCCCTGCAACCATGTGGGAGACCTGGAAGAAGCTCCTGGCTCCTGGCTTCGGAATGGCACAGCTCTGGCTGTTGCAGCCATCTGGGGAGTGAACCAGCAGAAGACCTCTCTCTCTCTCTCTCTGTGCCTATGGCTCCCTGTAACTCTGCCTTTCAAATAAATCTTAAAATAAATAAATCTTAAAAAAAAAAAAAAAAAGGCAAGCAAGCAAGCAAGCAGAGGAAGGGGCCAGCACTGAGGCGAAGAAGGTTAAGCCACCACTTATGGTGCCAGTATCCCATATGGATGTCAGTTTGTGTCCTGGCTACTCCTCTTCCAATCCAGCTCTCTGCTATGGCCTGGGAAATCAGCAGAAGATGGCCCAAGTCCTTGGGCACCCTGCATCCACATGGGAGACCCAGAAGAAGCTCCTGGCTCCTGGATTCAAATCACCTTAGTTCCAGCTGCTGTGGCCATTTGGGGAGTGAACCAATGTATGGAAGATCTCTGTCTCTACCTCTCTCTGTCTTTAACTCTGCCTCTCAAATAAAGAAATAAATCTTAAATAAAAATAAAGAACTGTATCCACAAGTCACAATAAAACTGTTAAAACTGGCCAGCACCGTGGCTCACTAGGCTAATCCTCCACTTGCAGCGTGGGATTCTGTCCTGGTTGCCCCTCTTCCAGGTCAGCTCTCTGCTGTGGCCAGGGAGTACAGTGTAGGATGGCCCAAGTACTTGGGCCCTGCACTCCATGGGAGACCAGGAGAAGCACCTGGCTCCTGCCATCGGATCAGCGCGGTGCGCCGGCCTCAGCGTGCCGCCCACGGTGGCCATTGGAGGGTGAACCAACGGCAAAGGAAGACCTTTCTCTCTGTCTCTCTCACTCTCCACTCTGCCTGTCAAAAAAAAAAAAAAAAAAAAAAAAACCTGTTAAAACTAATTAAAAAAAAACTATATACATAATATATATAATGTATAATATATATAATGTATATATAATATATATAATGTATATAAAAAAACTATATACATAAAAAGAAAGAAACAGGGGAAGACTGAAGGTCAAGGAATCCCACGGTGATCCGCAGGGGTGCCTGTAATTACCAGCTCACCACTTCACTCAGTGGAATGCAGGTGGACAGCATACTAAATTAAAGCCACTTTAAAAAAATTATTTGAAAGGCTGAGTGATAGAGAAAGACAGAGACAGAGACCTTTATTCTGCTGGCTCACTCTTCAAATGCCTCCAACAGCCAGGGCTGGGCCAAGCCAAAGAGCCAGGAACGCATCTGGGTCTCAAATCCAGGTAACATGAGCTCAAACACTTGGGCCATCATCTGCCAACTTCCCGGGCATATGGATAAGGTGTTGGATTAGAAGCAGAGCAGCTGGGACTTGACAGGGGATGCGGGGAAATTAAACAGCAGCTTAACCTACTCCACCATAGCACCTATCCCAAGGCTGCTTCTTGATAGAACCCAAGAAGCAAGTCCAGGCTCTAGCATTAACACAGGCACCCCCGTCGTTCAAAAGTGCTTACTCTTCTGTCATTCTCAAGGCGTCCACTGGACAGTTAGCACGGAGCACACGGGTGCAGCAGTTTTATTAAGCTGCAGTATGAGGGCTTCTGCAAGTGCAGGGTCTAACCTAGGAGAGGGAAATCCACCCCAGGTCACAGGACAGCGGAAGACAGGAAGGTAAGGGAACTCCCCTTGGAACTGCAGCCTGCTTTAGATTTTGAAGGAGCCTTTCTCCTCTCCTGGCTCTGTATCTCAACACTCTACTGAAAACCTCTGTGGCACAAGATCTGACTCAATGATCAGCCAAGACCTAGGAGCTGTGTGAAGACAAAGGAGGCAGTAAAGAATAAACAGAAAAGGAACACCAAAGAGGTGAAAACCAATACTGCTGATAGCAACCCCAGGGGTGACTGGCCGGTCCTCAGTTATAATTCTGCAACAGCATCCCTCAGCCTTCAAGAGGTAGTCTGTGAGTTTATGACAGTGGAGGAAGCACTGACTTGGGGAAGAAAGGGAAGTGACCCTCTCAGGACATAAGCTGAGAAGACTAGGCTTCAGGGATCCCTGTGGAGTCCATACCTTGTTCTTGTCATTGAAGGCCAGAGCCCGGACCTTGCAGTTGTCAGGGTTTGTGTCCTCCTTGGGGATGTCCTTTAAGGCCTTGTGAGTGATGTGGGAATATACAGGGACCTGTGACATGTTGTGCCTTGCATCACTTTTGGTCAACACATCATCTGTCACCTCCCAGAGTCCCATAGAACCATCGCGTGAGCCTGCCAGGCAGGGAGAACACAGATGTTAGAAACACATGGACTCTCCATGGGATGATCCCACAGAAGCCAAGAGCTGCTTAGTCTGACTATTTGCAAATCTTCCGCTGATGGTTTGAAACTTGGTCAGGTGGCTCACCCAAAACTGAGCAGTGGGCATTTTAATACTTATACTAAGAGGACAACTCAACTAAGGTCTAGGAGACGAAATAGAACCTTTAAGCTTAAAATGGTTGGTGGATTTTTTTTTCTTTTTTCATTTTTTTGACAGGCAGAGTGGATAGTGAGAGAGAGAGACAGAGAGAAAGGTCTTCCTCTGCCGTTGGTTCACCCTCCAATGGCCGCCGCGGCCGGCGCACCGCGCTGATCCGATGGTAGCAGCCAGGTGCTTCTCCTGGTCTCCCATGCGGGTGCAGGGCCCAAGTACTTGGGCCATCCTCCACTGCACTCCCTGGCCACAGCAGAGAGCTGGCCTGGAAGAGGGGCAACCGGGACAGAATCCGGCGCCCCGACCGGGACTAGAACCCGGTGTGCCGGCGCCGCTAGGCGGAGGATTAGCCTAGTGAGCTGCAACGCCGGCCTGGTGGATTTTTTAAAAAGAAATTTATTTATTTATTTGAAAGGCAGAGGTAAAGAGAGAGACAGAGAGAAGGAGAGGCAGAGAGAGACCTTCCATCTCTCTCAGATTGGTTGGTTCATTCCCCAAATGGCCACAACGGCTGGAGCTGGGCTGGTCTGAAGCCAGAAACTTCTTCTGGGTCTCCCATGTGGGCGCAGGGGCCAAGCACTGGGGTCATCTTCTGCTGCTTTCTCAGGCCACAGCAGAGAGCTGGATAAGAAGTGGAGCGGCCAGAACTAGAACCGGTGCCCATAGAGGATGTTGGCTTTATCTGTTACACCACAGTGCCGAGAAAGAGAAAGAGAAAGGGAAAGGGAAAGGGAAAGGGAAAGGGAAAGGGAAAGGGGGAGAGAGAGAGAGAGAGAGAGAGAGAGAGAGAGAGAGAGAGACCTTCTATCTGTTGGTTTACTCCCCAAATGGCCACAATGGCTGGGGCTGGGCCAGGCTGAAGCCAGAAGCCAGGAGCTTCATCTGGGTGCACCCACATTGTCAGCTGCTTTCCCAGGTACATCAGCAAAGAGCTGGATTGGAAGTGGAGCATCCGGGACTCATACCTTATCCATATAGGATGCTGGCACTGCAGAAGGAGGCTTAACCTGCTAGGCCACAGCGTCAGCCCCTGGTGGATTTTTCAAAAAATTTTGTACAGTTTCATAAAGTTCAGTTATTTTCCAGGTGAAATGCTTAGGGTGCTTGGCATGCATCCAGTCAATAGGACTCTCCATTCTAGATCAGTGCTTAAGCTTTTAGAACCTTGCTTTGAATGACTTAGAGATATAGCAGGCTCCGGGGTCAGGGCTGTGGCGTACTGGGCTAAGTCTCAGCCTGCATCAGTGAC
The DNA here is from genome assembly GCF_051225735.1 of Oryctolagus cuniculus. Taxonomy (NCBI): domain Eukaryota; kingdom Metazoa; phylum Chordata; class Mammalia; order Lagomorpha; family Leporidae; genus Oryctolagus; species Oryctolagus cuniculus. The sequence goes on from NC_142867.1 coordinate 197,301,326, forward strand.
ATCCTATGTGAGCATGTCAGAGTCCCGGCTGCTCCTTTTTTTTTTTTTTTTTTTTTTTAAGATTTATTTTATTTATTTGAAAGACAGTTATAGAGGGAGAGAGAGATAGAGAGAGGTCTTCCATACCCAAATAGCCCCAACAGCCAGAGCAGGCCAATCCAAAGCCAGGAGCCAGGAACTTCTTCTGGGTCTCCCACGTGGGTACAGGGGCCCAAGCACTTGCCCATCCTCTGCTGCTTTCCCAGGCCATTTGCAGGGAGCAAGATCAGAAGTGGAGCAGCCAGGACTCAAACCAGCACCCATACAGGATGCTGGTACTGCAGGCCAGGGCTCTAACTTGCTGCACCACAGCACCAGCCCCTGCTCCACTTCTTCTTCTTCTTCTTTTTTTTTTTTTTAAAGATTTATTTATTTATTTGAAAGTCAGATTTACAGGGAGAGATGGAGAGGAAGAAAAAGAGGAAGAGGGAGAGGGAGGGAGAGAATGGGAGAGGGAGAGGGAGGGAGAGAAAGATCTTTCATCTGCTGGTTCACTCCCCAGATGGCCACAAAGGCCAGAGCTGCACTGATCTGAAGCCAGGAGCCAGGAGCTTCTTCCGGGACTTCCATGAAGGTGCAGGGGCCCAAGGACTTGGGCCATCTTCTGATTTCCCAGGCCATAACTGAGAGCTGGATCAGAAGTGGAGCAGTCGGGACTTGAACCCGCTCCCAAGTGGGATGCTGGCACTGCAGGCTATGCCACAGGACTGGCCCCATCCCTGCTTCACTTCTGATCAAGCTTCCTACTAATGGCCTGGGAAAAGCAGCAGAGGATGGCCCATTTGCTTGAGCCCCTACATGTGGGAAACCCAAATAAAGCTCCTGGCTCCTGGTTTTGCCCTCGCCCAGGGCTGGCCATTGTGGCCATGTGGGGAGTGAACCAATAGATGGAAGATCTCTCTCTCTTGTTGACCTTTAAATCAATCAATCTTTTAAAACAAACAAACAAAAAACCTGGCTTAATCTGCTGTGCCACAATGCTGTCTCCAAAATTTATATTAAGAAAAAATATTTAAGGGAAATGATGATAACTCAAGAGATAAATGATGAGCACTAGAGAAAATAGAAGATAGGGGCTGATGCTGTGGCTTAGTGGGTTAAGCTGCTTCCTGCAGTGCCGGCATCCCATATGGGCACTGGTTCAAGATCTGGCTGCTCCACTTCTGATCCAGCTCTATGCTATGGCACTGGGAAATCCATGGAAGATGGCCCAGGTCCTTGGGCCCCTGCGTCCACGTGGGAGACCCGAAAGAAGCTCCTGGCTTCGGATCTGCGCAGCTCCAGCCGTTGCGGCCAATTGGTGAACGAACCAGCGGATGGAAAATCTCTCTCTCTCTCTCTCTCTCTGCCTCTCCTCCCTCTGTGTAACTCTTTCAAATAAATACATAAATCTTTAAAAAAGAAAATAGAAAATAAATTGATGGATTTAAGAAATATTTCAGGCCGGTACCGCAGCTCACTAGGCTAATCCTCCACCTGCGGCGCCAGCACCCCAGGTTCTAGTCCCGGTCAGGGCACCGGATTCTGTCCCGGTTGCTCCTCTTCCAGTCCAGCTCTCTGCTGTGGCCCAGGAAGGCAGTGGAGGATGGCCCAAGTGCTTGGGCCCTGCACCTGCATGGGAAACCAGGAGGAAGCACCTGGCTCCTGCCTTCAGATCAGCGCGATGCACTGGCCACAGGGACCATTGTGGGGTAAACCAATGGCAAAGGAAGACCTTTCTCTCTGTCTCTCTCTCTCTCACTGTCCACTCTGCCTGTCAAAAAAAAAAATTTTTTTTTCAGAAAATAGTATTCACACAGAGTGAAGAGTCCTAGATGAGTCTTAGTTCTCTGGCTGAGCACATGGGAAGCAGATGGGAGCATTCACCAACACAAATCAGTGTCAGAGGGATGGTCTTGGAAGGGAGATGCTGAGTTTTTAATAGTTAACTACTAAGCATTTTCAACAGGGCAGCCACTATGCATTATCTCATTTAATCTGTTCAATGACAATCTAGAGCACACCCAATCATTTTCCGTACTGCAGATGGAAAAACCAAGTCTCAAAAAGCATGAGTAACTTTCCTAAAGTCACTGTGTTAATAAGTGGTGGAATCAGGCCTCATGTTCAGGTTTCCAATATCAGAGCCAATATTTTAAATCCTTCTATTGTTCAGTAAATGCAGACATGGGATTATCAGCCAAGTATATAGGACACTAGCAGGGTGTGTGAACGAAGAGATGGCAGGTTTCCTCAAAAAGCCAGATACAAGTCTTGGTTCCCAACAATGAAATTGAGTGCAGTTTACCCTTAGAGGGATGGTCCCCAGAGGTGAAATGACTCAGCCTTCATCCTTCAAGGAGCTCTCACTCCTTGGGTAGACCAAATGACAGGGTATCCAAAAGCTTCTGAATCGCTCTAGGCCATCTGACTTTGACTATGCTTCTTAATTAGACTTAGCTTCCCTTCTGGCTGCTTTCTATTGCTTTGCCAACAATTCAATTAAAGTATTTTTCTTGGTAATCTGGAATGAGGTAGAATGGGTACCCAGCAAAGCTGCTGAGCACTCTGAGCCAACTTTTTAGGCTGCTGTGGGTACCCAGAAAGTAGCCATGTAACTCTAGGTTAGTTTCTCTAAATTCATTTATCCATGCTTTTTAATCTGTCTGTTCTAACCACTGGAGAAGAAATCCCAACCTCCCTCACCCCTTGCAATCTTGTATCTTTACTAATAAGAAACTTCATGCTAAACAGTTATACAGAAAAGGATAATTGCTTCCAATATTTCAAAGAGCATATCAACTTTTCCAAAACGCGTTCACAACCATTATTTCGAAGAAACCCTACAAAAACATTGTGGCTAACATGTTCCCACACATGGTTTTGGGACCAAGGCAAAATATAAATAGTGAAATATGCCAGTACCTCCAATTTAGGAATTTAAAATACAGAAGAGGGGCTGGTGCTGCGGTGTAGTGGGTAAAGCCGCTGCCTGCAGTGCTGGCATCCCATATTGGGGCCGATTCGAGACCTGGCTGCTCCACTTCTGATCCAGCTCTCTGCTATGGCCTGGGAAAGCAGTAGAAGATGACCCAAGTGCTTGGGCCCTGCACCCATGTGGGAAACCCAGATGAAGCTCCTGGCTTTGGATCAGCACATCTAGCCATCTGTGGAGTGAACCAGTGGATGGAAGACCTCTGTCTCTCTGCCTCTGCCTTTCTGTAACTCTGCCTTTCAAATAAATAAATATTAAAAAAAAAAAAAATACAGGAGAAACAAAGAAAACTACAAGGTAAGTCTGAGAAAGAGCCAGTCCTGGAAACAAGGCCTCCTGGCCTACGCCCAGTGCTCTCAGCTTACTGGGTTATTTCCTATCTTACTGCTATCCCCTTTCAATCCATCTTCCTGCCACCCCAAAGGCTCCCTATAAAAATGCAACTTTACCAGACACTGCCATAGTGTCACTGATCCAGGCAATGGAAAATATCCAGTCCTTGTGTCCATCCTGGAAGAAGACAAAGTGGCATGTACAGGAAGGAAAACAAGAAATTAGTGAAATAAGGATTGTCATGAACAATAAATTTCAACTCAGGTCTCTAGTGATCTCAACCCACAGGGCACGATCCTATAATATTTAGGTTCTCTCTGGAGCTCAAGGTTGGAATGCAATATGCCTTCTGTGAGTGCTAACTACATACAGGGGACACAGCCCTACCTAGCCTTCCCCCTTGGGAGGTCTTTGGGCATTCTATTTTCTATCTGGAACTGTTGTACTTCAGACATCAATGTAACTCATACTGTCATTTCCTTTAAGTCTCCCTGCTCAAGTGAGGTTTTCCCTGAAGATCCTCTGAAACAGTATGTTTCACCTCACTCTCTATCCCTTTAGCCTGTCTTCATTCTTCACGGCACTTATCCCATCTGACATGGTACTGGGAAAATTTATTGGTTGATATAGCTGTAAATTGGCTTACATGTCACAGTCCACTAGAATGCAGGCTTCAAGAGCTAAGGGCCTTGTCTGTTTCCTTTATTGCTGTGTCCCTAGAGTTTCAAACAATGCCTGGCCATAGAAGACTCATTAAATAGTTGCTGGATGAATGACTTCATAAAATTTGCTGACTATGGGTAGTGGAAGATATGTGGACACTGGATTCCAATGGAAACACACTGCTGATGGCCCCCAAAGTGTATGGCCTCTTTGTCAAATATACACACACTCTGTCAATATGCCTGATACATCCCATAAGCAGCCCAATCTGCCTTCTGCTTTCTCCATCCCCGAGCCCCTAGAGTCAGCAGAAATGTATAGGATCCTACCCCTCCCAGGTGGGCTGGGGTGGGGGCAGGGGGATCCATGTTACCTACTGGGTCCCATTTAAAACAAGGCTACCACAAAGTACAACTATTGGAAAAACTTACATCTCCCACACACACAGGATCCAGAGTGGGCAGTCGGTAGATGGCAAGACTGTTGGGGTTGTCTCCGCCTGTGGCTAACAGTGTTCTAGAGGGATTCAGCTCAATGGCATGAATACCACAGCCCTGCTGGGTCATGACTCCAGGCTCCCGGTCTTTCAGAATGGGGATCTTGGTGATCTGGCTTGTTTGGACATCCACTACAAACAACTGTAAGAGAAAAAGCATACAGAAGCTGAACAGTTTCTTTCTTTTTTTAAAATAAAGATTTATTTATTTATTTGAGTTACACAGAGAGAAAAGGAGAGGCAGAGAGGGGGAGGGATCTTCCATCCCCAATTGGCTGCAATGGCCAGAGCTGCACCGATCCAAAGCCAGAGCCAAGAGCTTTTTCTGGGTCTCCCACGTGGGTGCAGGGCCCAAGGATGTGGGCCATCTTCTACTGCTTTCCCAGGCCATAGTAGAGAGCTGGATCGGAAGTGAAGCAGCTGGGACTCAAATCGGTGCCCATATGAGATGCTGGCACTGCAGGCAGTGGCTTTACCCACTACACCACTGCGCCGGCCCCCATGAACACAGTTTCTATTTAATGTGACTGATACTGGGTATACACATCCATTTGTTCAACAATCATTCAAACATTTAATTAATGCCAATACATGCTTAACACAGGAAATTATTATTTTGTTTGAAAGATTTTACTTAGTTGAAAGCCAGAGTTATAGAGAGAGGGAGAGACAGATGGGAGAGAGAATCGTCCATCCTCTGGTTCACTCCCTAGATGGCTGCAATGGCCAGGACTGGCCCAGGCCAGAGCCAGGTGACAGGAACTTCATCTGGGTCTCCCATGTGAGTGCAAGGACCCAAGGACTTGGCCCATCTTCTGCTGCTTTTCCCAGGCCATTATTAGGAAACCAGATAGGAAGTAAAGCAGCCAGGATTTGAACCAGTGCCCACATAGGATGCCAGCGTCACGTGGTAGCTTTACTCACTATGCCACAACACGGGCTCCAACTCTGGGGATTATTAAAGGTATGGTGAGAGCTATTAGTCAAATGAAACAAAACAAGTAAATATAATGTTGGAATAGGTACAATATGCTACATGGAGACACACAGTAGTGTGTGTAAGTAAGAACTACCTGAGATTTTGAAGAGGCCTTGAATTAGACTATGGACACAAAGAGCCAAAGAAAAACACAGTTGTCTGTCAGTCTGGGCATATTTTATACACCTAATCCTCACCTACCCATGCACAGATACCTGTAAATACAAGAAAAGTCCTGGGGCCAGCACTGTGGCATAATAGGTTGAGCCTCCACCTGCAGCACAGGCATCTCATATGGGCATCGGTTTTAGTCCCAGATGCTCCGCTTCCAATCTGGCTCCCTGCTAATGGCCTGGGAAAGCAGTGAATGATGCCTGGGCCTCTGCATCCATGTAGGAGACCTGGAAGAAGCTCCTGGCTTCTGGCTTTGGATTGGCCCAGCTCCAGCCACTGTGGCCATTTGGGGAATGAACAAGTCTCTCCTCTGTTAACTCTGCCTCTCAAATAAGTAAATCTTTAAAATATATATATAAAAGGGGCCAGCCCTGTGGCATAGGGGTAAAACTGCTGCCTGCAGTGCCCGCATCCCATATGGGCACTTGTTTTAGTCCTGGCTACTCCACTTCAGATCCAGCTCCCTGCTAACACACCTGGCTGGGAAAGTAGTGGAGGATAATCCAAGTGCTTGGGCCCCTGCACCCATACGGGAGACCCGGAAGAAGTTCCTGGCTCCTGGCTTCAGCCTGGCCCAGCCCTGTAAACATCCCTATAAATATTACTAGGCTTTCTGGAACGACTGGAGACACATGACAAATAAGTTAATGCTATGTAATGCTTTATCTGGCATACACACTCACTTCTAGGCCTCCCTGCCTTTGCTCATGCTGCTATCTCTGTCTGAAGTGCTTCCTTTACTTCTTTATCAACCTAAACTCTTTTATCCTCCAACTCAGAGAAATGCTTTTTGGAAAATATCAGCCTTAGAGGAAGTTATTATCAAACACTTCATGTGATTCTACAGTTCCTTCCTTCCTTCATCCACCAATACTGTTCTAGGTGCTACAAATGTACAACTATGAATTAGAGAAAAAAATCTCTGCCCTCATATACATCACAGCCTAGCAAGCTGTATTAGAATCCTGTCATCAAATGTACACCTTGGAAGGCAGCAAGTGATAGCCCAAGTTAGATCCCTGCCACCCACATGGCAGACCTCAACTGAGTTCCAGACTCCTGGCTTCAGTCTGGCATAGCCCTGGCTGTTGAGGACATTTGGGGAATAAACCAGCAGATGGAAAATCTCTGTCTCTGACCCTCTGTCTTTCAATAAATAAAATCCTGGGGCTGGTGTTGTGGCACAGCAGTTTAAGCCATCACCTGCAAAGCTGGCATCCTGCATCAGAGCACTGGTTTGAGTCCCACTGCTCTGCTTCCAATCCAGCTCCCTGCTAAACACACCTGGGAAAGCAGATGGCCCAGGGACTTAGGCCCCTGCCACCACTTGGGAGACCCAAATGGAGTTAGTGGTTCCTCGCTTCGGCCTGGCCCAGCCTATTGAGGTCATTTAGGTAGTGGACCAGTGGATGGAAGATCTCTCTGTACTCTACCTTTCAAATAAATAAGTCTTTAAGTCATCAGGGCAGGCATTTGATACAATGGTTAATTAAGATGCTTCTTGGGATGCCTGCATCCTATACTAGAACTCCTGGTTCAAACCCTGGCTCTTCTGCTTTTGCTCCAGCTTCCTGCTCATCTAGGAGGTGATGTCCCAAGTACCTGGGTCCCTATTACCCATGTGGAAGATTGAGTTTCAAGCTCCTGGCTCCAGCTTTGCTGTTGTAGACATTTGGTAAGTGAACTGCAGATAGGAAATCTCTCTTTCTTTCTTTTTCAAATAAACAAAAATGAATCTTTTTTTTTTTTAAAGATTTATTTATTTAGTTGAAAGGCAGAGTTACAGGAAGAGGCAGAGAGAGAGATAGAGGTCTTCCATCTGCTAGTTTACTCCCCATGTGGCTACAATGGCTAGAGCTGGGCTGATCTGAAGCCAGGAGCTAGGAGTTTCTTCTAGGTCTCCCATGCCCAAGGACTTGGACCATCTTCTATTGCTTTCCCAGTTGCTTTATCAGGGAGCTGGATTGGAAGTGGAGCAGCCGGGACTCAAACCAATGCCCATATGGGACGCTGACACTGCGGGCAATAGCTTTACCAGCTATGCCACAGAGCCGGCCCCCAAAATAAATCTTAAAATAAACTGGGGCGGGCCAGCGCCGTGGCTCACTAAGCTAATCCTCCGCCTGTGGTGCTGGCACCCCGGGTTCTAGTCCCAGTTGCTCCTCTTCCAGTCCAGCTCTCTGCTGTGGCCCGGGAAGACAGTGGAGGATGGCCCAAGTGCTTGGGCCCTGCACCTGCATGGGAGACCAGGAAGAAGCACCTGGCTTCTGATCGTCTCAGTGCGCCGGCTGTAGTGGCCATTTGGGGGGTAAACCAACAGAAGGAAGACCTTTCTTTCTGTCTCTCTCTCTCTCTCCGTCTGTATAACTCTTCCTTTCAAATAAATAAAATAAATCTTAAAAAACAAAAACACACAAGTTGAGCAGCCAGGACTCAAACTGGCATCCACACGAGATGCTGGTAACTCAGGCGGTGGTTTTACAAGCTATGCCACAACACTGGCCCAGAATGGTTCTTCCTTAAAGATTTATTTATTTAGTTTAAAGGCAGAGTTACAGAGAGATCGACTGATCTTCCATTTGCTGGCTCATTCTCCAGATGGCCACAGCAGCCAGGGCTGGACAAGGCCCACGTCAGGATACTGGGGCTCCATCCTGGTCTCCCACGTGTGTGGCAAGGACCCAAGGACTTGGGCCATCGTCTGCTGCCTTCCCAGGCACATTAATAGGGAGCTGGGTTGGAAGTGGAAAAGCCAGAACTTAAATGGCATCCATATGGAATGGTGGCATAGTAGGCAATGGCTTAACCTGCTGTGCCACTATGCCAGTTCCCGAGGGATCCAGAACAAGTGAGAAAAAAAGGTTTCATTTATGCATTTCCAACCAAGTCCAGTATCTCCAGGTTTGGAGAAGTCCAGGTTGGTTACCTAGTAGCTATATGAGCTTGCACAAGTCACTTAACCTTTCTGAATCTTGTTTCTATCTGTAAATTATTTTTAAAGATTTAACAGCAGAATTACAGAAATAGAGGTGGAGACACACACACACACACGAGAAAGAGAGAGAGAGAGAGAGAGAGAGAGAGAGAGAGAGAGAGAGAATCTTCCATTAGCTGATCCATTTTCCAAATGGCCAAGACAGCCAGGGTTGGGTCAGGATGAAGCCAACTCCACTCGGTCTCCCATGTGGTAAAGTGGCCCAAGGACTTGGGCCATCTTCTGCTGCCTTCCCAGGTGTATCAGCAGGGAGCCAGATTGAAAGTGGAACAAGCTAGGACTCAAACCAGTAGCCATATGGGATGCCAGTGTTGTGGGCAGCTGCTTAACTGGCTGTGCCACGATGCTGGCCCCACTCATCTGTAAAATTTTTTTTAAAAGATTGTATTTATTTATTTGAGAGAGAGAGAGAGAGAGAGAAAGGTCTTCCATCCGCTGGTCCACTCCCCTAATGGCTGCAATGGCCAGAGCTGGGCCAATCTGAAGCAAGGAGCCAGAAGCTTTTTCTGGGTCTCCCACGAGGGTGTAGGAGCCATCTTCTATTGCTTTCCCAGGCCATAGCAGAGAGCCAGATTGGAAGTGAAGCAGCCGGGACATGAATTGGCACCACAGGAAATGCTGGTGCTGCAGGCAGTGGCTTAGCCCACTAGGCCATGGCACCAGCCCCTCATCTGTAAATTTTAATATAATTGATCTCATACAAGCTGCAAATAAATCAATAAAATAAAAAGTGCCTAGCACAGACCCTGGCATAGAATAGGTGGTTTAACTTTTAACTAATCATGGCTAATAGTAACACTTCTGATGTTTAGTCTTGCAATTCAAAGAAAGGCTTTTCCACTAAATGAAAAACATTTGATACAAGGGATGGAAAATTGAACAGGTAAGTCTGAAGAGAGCTCTAGAAACCAGAGCTTACCCCCAACCTCTCCTCATCCTTGCAGAGGAATGACAGGAACCATGTGAAGGATAGGGCCTTCCTGCTCCTAGGGGAAGAGATGGGGATGAACTGCTACAGAAACTCCCCCAGCTCTCTGACAAGGGACCAGCAAGGCTTCATGAAGCTCCTGTTAACATCCCCCAGTAACAGTAACCCACTGGGATCCTTGCCAGAAACTAGCAAGCAAGGCAAGGTAAGCCAGAGGTTCAGACTCCCTGCGGCTTACATTCCATGACAGAGGAGAGAAGAAAGCAAGCTAAGGCCGTGGCGTAGACATAAGACTGGTAAAGTAAGCACATCTCTGCATGAATGGGTATGTACAGAGACACATATAAATGAGTAGACACAAAGGTCACGGTGGCTTTAGGAGAAAAAATAGGAGGAGCCTCACAGTTTCTATACAACTGAAGCCTAATGGGGAAAGAAAAGCAAATTCAAGCAGGTCACATAGACATGAAGATAAATTATATTGTGGTTAGACAAGAAAAGAGGTGGGTTGCCTGTGTCTGTTCAAAGTGAGGGAAAGCAAGGACAACTGAAATTAAAGTGGATGAACCCATTCCCTCTCCCAAACTTAAAAAGTGAGGAGGAGGAAAGCAGAGAGCCAAGACCAGCAGACAACAGAAAATAGAGAGATAGTGTATATCAAAGAGGAAAACCATGTATATCCTGCAATTCCAATTAAAGGAATTTACACTAAGGAAATACAGATAAGTGAATAGTTTTAACCACCGTGTAGCATTTTTCTTTCTTTAAGATTCATTTATTTGAAAAGCAGAGTTACAGAGACAGAAAGGGAGAGACACTGAGAGAGATTTCCTATCCACTGGTTCACCTCACAGGTGGCTACAATGGTCAGAGCTGGGCCAGGCTGAAGACAGGAGTTTCATTAGGGTCTCCCATGTGGGTGCAGGGGCCCAAGGACTTGGGCCATCTTCTGCTGTGATTCCCCCAGGACACTAGCAGAGAGAAGCCAGGACTCGAACCAGCACTCATATGGGATGCCAGCAGCAGCTTCACATGCTACACCACAGTGCTGGCTCCCATGTAGCATTTTAAACTAGTGACACACCAGAAGGGATTAGGCGTAGTTAGGTAAGTGACTATTAAAAGCCTTTATGAATGATGCAGTAGAAGGATGTTTACTAGTATGGAAAATTGTTCATACTACGCTACGAATGAAAATTTTTAAAAGATTTATTTATTTGAAAGGCAGAAGTACGGAGAGAGAGATTGATCTTCCATCTGCTGGTTCACTCCCCAGATGGCCGCCAACAGCCAGAGCTGAACCAGGAGATTCATCTGGGTCTCCCACGTGGGTACAGGAGCCCAGGGACTTGGATCATCTGCTGCTGCTTTCCCAGATGCTTTAGCAGGGAGATGGACTGGAAGCAAAGCAGCTGGGAGTTGAACCGGCACCAATGAGATGCTGGTGTTAACCTGCTATGTTACAACGCTGGCCCCTGAATAAGTTTTCTAAAGCAAAGCATATTAAGCTGCCACTTGGGGCATCCCATACTGGAGTGCCACTTCAAGTCCCAGCTACTTTGCTTCTGATGTAGCTCTCTACTAATGCACCTGGGAAGGCAGCACAAGATGGCCTAAGTTCTTGGGCCCCTGCCACTCAAGTGGGAGACCAGGATGGAGTTCCTACATCTTGGCTTTAGTCTGGCCCAAATATAGCTGTTTCAGCCATTGCGGAGTGAATCACAGATGGAAGACTTTTCACTCTAATGCTTTCTGTCACTCTGTCAATAAATAAACAAACCTTTAAAAATACAATTTTGGGAGGCTCAAGGAGGCACTTGACCCAGCAGTTAAGAGGTCCATATCCCATACTAGAGTGTTGGGTCCTGGCTCCTCTTCCAATTCCATCTTGCTGCCGCAGACCCTGGGAGGCGGCAAGTGATGGGTGAGTATCTTGGTCCCTGCCATCCAGGTAGGAGACTATTTTTTTCAATAACGAACACACATAACCCATAACTTGGGAGAAAAAAAGGTTAGAGGGAAAAAAATGAAAAGAAAATTAAAATTACTAGAGGCCCTGAAGTAGTAAGGAGCTGTACTCTAACAATGACAGGAGAATCAGGCACTCTGTTCAGCCTCTCTCCAAAAAACTGGTTGTCAGCCCACCTGGATGCTATTGCACAGGAGCCAGGGGCATGGCTAAGCTTAATAAACTGCCTCGGCCGGCGCTATGGCTCAAGAGGCTAATCCTCCGCCTTGCGGCACCGGCACACGGGGTTCTAGTCCCGGTCGGGGTGCTAGATCCTGTCCCGGTTGCCCCTCTTCCAGGCCAGCTCTCTGCTATGGCCTGGGAGTGCAGTGGAGGATGATCCAAGACCTTGGGCCCTGCACCCACATGGGAGACCAGGAGAAGCACCTGGCTCCTGCCTTCGGATCAGCGCGATGCGCCGGCTGCAGTGCACTGGCCGCGGCGGCCATTGGAGGATGAACCAACGGCAAAGGAAGACCTTTCTCTCTGTCTCTCTCTCTCTCACTGTCCACTCTGCCAGTCAAAAATAAAAAAAATTAAAAAAAAAAATAAACTGCCTCAACAATCAAGAATCTAGCTATTAATATTTTAGCTCTTTCAGGAGCTACAAGGGTTATCATACTCCCAAAGTCCAGGTCACTGGTTGTAGTCCAAGTTCACATGGCTATTTGAAATCAAGGAAAATAATTTTGGGCCCAATTACAAAAGCAGCACATCATAATCTAAAAAGTTTGTAAAAGACAGAAAAGTAGAAATCAGCACACAAAAACCACTATACCCCACCATCATGAGATACTGAATTAACTAGCTAGTGTATTTTTCCAGGTCCCCCATGACATATCCAATTTACTTATCTACTTTTACCTCCCTGGCTTATGAAAATATGACTCCACATATATAATTTTAGACAGTTTATTTGAGAGGGAGAGGGAGCACACAAGTGAATGTTCCTACACTCCAGTCACTTCTCAAATGCTCACAACGGCTGGGACTGGACTGAGACTGAAGCTGGGAGCAGGGAACTCGATCCTGTCTCACACTCTGGTGGCAAGGATCCAATTAATAGGTCCATCATTATTGCCTTCCAAGGTTGGCATCAGCAAGGAGCTGGAGTCAGCAATGGAGCTGGGAACTGAACCTATGCACTCCAGTACAGGATGTGAGCATCTTAACCACTGAGCCAAATGTCTGCCCCACGTAGGTGTTATTTTTTTTTAAATATATTTGTTATTAATTTGAAAGGCAGAGTGACACCAGAGAAAGAGAAAGTGTTTCCACCCATTGGTTAATTCCCCAAATGGTTACAACTGACTGAAGGTCTCTCACATGGGAGGCTGGGGCCCAAGTACTTGGGCCATCTTCTGCTGCTTTCTCAGGCGCGTTGGCAGAAAGCTGGATTGGAGATGGCACATCTGGGACTCAAAACAGGCGCTGTGATATGGGATGCATGTATTGCAAGTAGTAGTTTATCTGGTTACACTACAAAGCTGGACCTGTTAGGTATTATTTCGAGTTACTAAAAACTCCTATGTAACTGACAGGGGAAACTTTTGGTGTCTATCCTACCATTTTATGTTCCAGTCCACACTTCACTTCCTCTCACTTTCTCATAACTATTTCAGACTAAGAAAAAGCAGGATTGGGGCCACTGCTGTGGTGCAGCAGGTAAAGCCGCCACCTGCTTTCCACACGGGAATCGGTTTGAGTCCTGGCCGCTCCACTTCTTGTTTTTTTTTTTTTTTAAGATTTATTTATTTATTTGCTGGCCAGCGCCGTGGCTCACTAGGCTAATCCTCCGCCTTGCGGCGCTGGCACACCGGGTTCTAGTCCTGGTCGGGGCGCCGGATTCTGTCCTGGTTGCCCCTCTTCCAGGCCAGCTCTCTGCTGTGGCCAGGAAGTGCAGTGGAGGATGGCCCAGGTGCTTGGGCCCTGCACCCCATGGGAGACCAGGAAAAGCACCTGGCTCCTGGCTCCTGCCATCGGATCAGCGCGGTGCGCCAGCCGCAGCGCGCTGGCTGTGGCGGCCATTGGAAGGTGAACCAATGGCAAAAGGAAGACCTTTCTCTCTGTCTCTCTCACTGTCCACTCTACCTGTCAAAAAAAAAATTTATTTATTTATTTGCAAGTTAGAGTTACACAGAGAGAGGAGAGGTAGGGAGAGAGGGAGAGGGAGAGAGGGAGAGAGAGGGAGAGAGGGAGAGAAGGAGGGAGGGAGGGAGGGAGGGAGGGGTCTTGCATCCAATGGTTCACTCCCCAGTTGGCCACAACGGCCGGAACTGCACCAATCTGAAGCCAGGAACCAGGAGCTTCTTCTGGGTCTCCAACATGAGTGCAGGGGCCCAAGAATTTGGGCCATAGCAGAGAGCTGAATCAGAAGTGGAGCAGCTGAGACTAGAACCAGCGCCCATATGAAATGCCGGCGCTTCAGGCCAGGGCGTTAACCTGCTGTGCCACAGCACCAGTCCCCTGCTTTACTTCTGATTCAGCTCTCTGATGGCCTAGGATAGCAGTGGAAAATGGTCAAAGTGCTTGGGCCCAGCATCCATGTGGGAGACAAGGAAGAAGCTCCTGGCTCCTGAATGGCCCAGTTCCAGCCGTTGCGGCCATTTTGGGGGGTAAATCAGTGGATGGAAGACCTCTGTCTCTGCCTCTCTGTAACTCCACCTTTCAAATAAAAAAAAAAAAAAAAAACTTAAAAAAAAAAAAAAAAACAGGATTCATCTAACCAAAATAATATTACAAAAAATATTTTTTTGTTGTTTTTTATTTGAAAGAGAGAGAGAGACAGAGATATATAGCAATGAACCTCTCATCCATGGCTCACTCTCCAAATGCCTACAACAGCTAGGACAAGGCCAGGCCAACGTCAGGAGTACAGTAGTTAATGCAGGTCTCCCATGTGGGTGAAAGAGACCCAAGTACTTGAACCATCACCTGCTGCTTCCCATAGTGTACACGAGTAGGAAACTAGAATTGGGAGTAGAGCTGGGACTGAAACCCAGGCACTCTGATATGGGATGCAGGAACCCTAAATGGTATCTTAATGACTTAGTCAAATGTCCACATCCCCCAAAATAACACTTTTAAAAGGTGAGTGTTCACTGTACAAACTATACTTCTCAATAATAATGGAAATTAAAAATGAAAGAAAACCACTCAAGATTCCTCTCTTTTAAGGGTTTATTTATTTATTTGAAAGGTGAAACAACAGAAAGGGAGGGACAGATCTGCCAATCTCTTATTTACTCTCCATATGGATGCAACAGCCAGGACTGGGTCAAGCTAAAGCCTGGAGCCAGGAACTCCATCGGGTATGCCACATTGGTAGCAGGGATTCAAGTACTTGGGGCATCTTTCACTGCCTTCCCAGAGGCATTAGCAGGGACCTGGATTGGAAGTGGAGCAGCTGAGACTTTTACTAGCATTCCAATATGAGTGGTTAGCATTGGCAACAGCTTAACGTGCTGTGCAACAATGGTGGCTGCTTTTTTAAAACATTTTAAAAAATCAGGTTCCTGTTTAATAGTTCCCAATCACATGTATATTATAATTGTTCACAGCTATAATCAGCAAAGAAATAATTTTATTTATATATATATGTATATATGTGTATGTGTATATATATAAATTATGGTGGATTAGGACAGTTACTTAAGTGTTTATTGTTTGAAAAACACACCGAGAGAGAGAGAGAATCAAGAAAGATCCTGCATCTGCTGATTCACTTCCCAAATACCTGCAACAGCTGAGACTGAGCCAAGTCGAAGCCAGGAGCCTGGAACTCCACCTGGATTTCTCAGGTTGGTGACAGGGACTCAAGTACTTGAGCCCTCATGTGCTGCCTTCCCATTAGTAGGACGCTGGATTGGAAGTAGAGTAGCTGGGACTTGAATCAGGCACTCCAATATGGGATGTTGGTATCCAAGCAGGGGCTTAACCTGCTATGCCACAATGCCCGTCCCAGAATTTTGTATTGTTTCATCTATCAAATGCTTCACACATTAGTATTTTTTGTATTTTCTACTTTTTCCAAATTTTTTAAAATCCTTATTTATCTTCACTTATTTGAAAAGCAGTGAGACACAGACAAAGAGCTCTCTCTGCTGCTAGTTCACTCACCAAATGCCCACAACAGCTAGGGCTAGGCCATGCTAAAGCCAAGAGCCCAGAACTGCATCTGAGCCTCCCCTGCCAATGGCAGGGACTAAATTACTCGAGTCATTTACTTGTTGCCTCCCAGGGTGCACATTAGCCCGAAGCTGGAATGGAGAGCAGAGCTGGAATTCAAACATAGGCACTCCAACATGGGATATGGATGTCCAAAATGGCATCTTACCTGCTGGGCCAAACCCATGTTCCTATTTTAACTGGGATGGGCACTGTGATATAACCAGTTAAGCTGTCACTTGGGAGGCTTGCATCCCATACCAGAGTACCCTGTCTTCCTAATTAGCTTCTTAATGGCCTAGCCCCGGTTGTTGTGAGCATTTGGGAAGTGACAGTGGATGGAAGAGTCCTATCACTTTGCTTTTCAAATAAATAAAAATTAATAAACTTAAATATTATTTTAGCTAACCTAATAAAATTGCACACATTCATGGGGTACCATATGATGTTTCTATGCACTTACAAGCATCCAATTAGGATAAATACATCATAATCTCCAAAATTTATGTTAATGTCTACATAGTACCACGAAGATTGGATTTTCCACAATTTACTTGTTAGCATTTAGAAATAACAGGTTCCAACAGGAAACACTGTGGCACAGTGGATTAAGCCACTTCTTGGAATGCCCATATTACATTCTAGATTATCAGTTCCAGTCCTGGTTACTCCGACCCAGCTTTTTGCTAATGCATCCAGGGAAGCAGCAGATGATGGCTCAAGTGTTTAGGCCCTTACCACTCATATGGATGATATGGATGGAGGTCAGACCCCTAGCTTCAGCCTGGCCCATCCCTAACTGTAGTGGGCATTTGGGGTGTGAACCAGCAGATGGAAGATCTAACTCCATCTCTTTTAAGTAGATGAAAATAAATAAACATGAAAACAAACAAACAAAAATTCCCAGTTGCTAATGATTATCATTTAAAAAGCAAAACAAAACAAAACCTTTTCTTTTCCTTTGGATAAATTCCCAAGTGTGAAAATAGGTGAGGGCATGGGAGATCTGGAGGAAGCTCTTAGCTCCTGGCTTCAGACTGGCACAGCTCTGGCCGTTGCGGCCATCGGGGGAGTAAACCAGAGGATTTAAGACCTCTCTCTCTCTTTGCCTCTCTGTAACCCTGCCTTTCAAATAAATAAATAAATCTTAAAAAAAAAAAGAAAGAAAGAAAGAAAGGGAGAAAGGGAGAAAGAAAGGGAGAAAGAAAGGGAGAAAGAAAGGGAGAAAGGGAGGAAGGAAGGAAGGAAGGAAGGAAGGAAGGAAGGAAGGAAGGAAGAGAAAGAAAGAAAGAAAGAAAGAAAGAAAGAAAGAAAGAAAGAAAGAAAGAAAGAAAGAAAGAAAGAAAGAAAGAAAGAAAGAAAGAAAGAAAGAAAGAAAATAGGTGGTGGGCCAGCAATGTGGTGTATAGGGTTAAGCGACCACCTGTAGTGCTGGCATCCCACATGGGCACTAGTTGGAAACCCAGCGGCTTCACTTCTGATCCAGCTTCCTGCTAATACGCCTAGGAAAGTAGCAGAGGACAGCCCCAAGTCCTTGGGCCCCTGCACCCACATGGGAGACCCATGAAGAAGCTCCTGGCTCATGGCTTCGGCCTGGCCCACATGGAGCCGTTAATGTAATTTGGGGAGTGAACCAGGGGATCAAAGATCTCTCTGTAACTCTACCTTTCAAATAAATAAATAAATAAATAAATCTTTAAAAATTTTATGAGAAAAATGCATATCATGAAAAAACTATGCCTAAAATGCAAAATACTTGTGCATTTAAAAAAAAAACAAACCTTAGGCCGGCGCCACGGCTCACTAGGCTAATCCTCTGCCTTGCGGCGCTGGCACACCGGGTTCTAGCCCTGGTCGGGGCGCCGGATTCTGTCCCAGTTGCCCCTCTTCCAGGCAAGCTCTCTGCTGTGGCCAGGGAGTGCAGTGGAGGATGGCCCAAGTCCTTGGGCCCTGTACCCCATGGGAGACCAGGATAAGTACCTGGTTCCTGCCATCGGATCAGCGAGGTGCGCTGGCCGCAGTGTGCCAGCTGCGGCGGCCATTGGAGGGTGAACCAACGGCAAAAAGGAAGACCTTTCTCTCTGTCTCTCTCTCTCACTGTCCACTCTGCCTGTCAAAACAAACAAACAAACAAACAAACAAAAAACAAAAAAAAACAAACAAAAAAAACTTGTATATAATTTTTTCCTTGCATAAATCATTTTATTTTTTTTTATTTATTTTTTTTTTTTGACAGGCAGAGTGGACAGTGAGAGAGAGAGACAGAGAGAAAGGTCTTCCTTTGCCGTTGGTTCACCCTCCAATGGCCGCCGCGGCCGGCGCGCTGCGGCCGGCGCACCGCGCTGATCCGATGGCAGGAGCCAGGAGCCAGGTGCTTTTCCTGGTCTCCCATGGGGTGCAGGGCCCAAGCACCTGGGCCATCCTCCACTGCACTCCCTGGCCACAGCAGAGGGCTGGCCTGGAAGAGGGGCAACCGGGACAGAATCCGGCGCCCCGACCGGGACTAGAACCCGGTGTGCCGGCGCCGCTAGGCGGAGGATTAGCCTAGTGAGCCGCGGCGCTGGCCAAATCATTTTAAAAAAGATTTATTTACTTGAAAGTCTGTTACAGAGAGAAGGAGAGGCAGAGAGATCTGACACGTGGGTACCAGGGCTCAAGGACTTGAGCCATCTTCTGCTGCTTTCCCAGGCACATCAGCAGGGAGCTGGATTGGAAATGGAACAGCCAGGACCTGAACCAGTGCCCATATGGTTTACTGGCATTGCTGGCAGTGTCCTAACCTGCTATGCACAATGCCAGTTCCTAAACTCCTCTTTTAATTCTACTTTTCCTTAGACTTTTGAAGTCCTCCTGTATTAAATGTACCTAAATTTGGACAGAAATATATCTGAAGTCTAGAAACATCAAACCACCACCAATAACTACTACCATTAAGCACATCAATAAACTACTAAGCACTCACATATTTTCAGGCACTGTGCTAATCAGCATCTTAATCTTCATGACTCTGCTGGGCAGTTAACACTCTCTGTATTAAAGGGAGAGAAGAAAGGACTAGGGGAAAATAACTGGCTGACAAAGGGCACAAAGCTGAAACTCAACCCACCCATCTCAATGCAAATACATAAATCAAAACGGCCTAATCAAATATATTGGTATAAATATGACATTTTAAACACCTATTTGCATACTGTTCTCTAAAAAGAGACCAAAATGTTCAGAAACTAAGGGCCTAAGCTAAGAACTGATCTAAAAATAAAAAGAAACTGGCCAACATCTTCCCTTAAGTTTCATGACGGTTAAATGAGACCAACAGGCAAATAAGGAAAATAACTGTCAAAGGCTTCCTCAAAATGCTCAAGTAAGACTTCATTACACCCTGCTGGCTGCTGAACAGATATTAACTCAGGTGCCTACAAAGAAACTTTCAGATCCATTAACGCTGATGCCCTACCTGGGCCCTTCTGTGGTTTAGAAAATATGAGGCGGAAGCAAACAACTTCTATTTTCAACAAGGTGGCAAACGTAAACTTAGTTCTTCAGTATAAAGTCTAATGTCAGCAATTTCAAATGTTAGAGTATATAAAAATTGCCTTAGAGCTTACTGGTATATTTTCATTTGAAAGGCAGACAGAGAGACAGCAGACAGAGATCTCCTACCTCCTGGTTTACTCCCCACCTGATTCCAACAGCCAGCTCTGGGCCAGGCCAAAGCCAAGAGTCAGGAACTCCATTCTGGTTTCCCATGTGGGTGGCAGGGGCCATGATCTATTACCTTCTCAGACACAGCAAGAAGCTGGTTCAGAGGGGCCAGAGCTGTGGCACAGAGGGTTAAAGCCCTGGCCTGAAGCGCCGGCATCCCATATGGGCACTGGTTCTAATCCCGGCTGCTCCTCTTCCAATCCAGCTCTCTGTTAATGGCCTGGGATAGCAGTGGAAGATGGCTCAGATCCTTGGGTCCCTGCACCTACGTCGGGGACCTGGAGGAAGCTCCTGGCTCCTGGCTTCGAATCGGCAGCTCCGGCCATTGTGGCCATCTGGGGAGTGAACCAGCCGATGGAAGACCTCTCTCTCTGTCTCTACCTCTCTCTCTAACTCTTTCAAATAAATAAAATCTTAAAAAAAAAAAAAAAAAAGAAGCTGGTTCAGAAGCAGAATGGTGGCCAGGACAAAAACTGACACTCCCGAGCCAGCGCCACGGCTCACTAGGCTAATCCTCCGCCTTGAGGCGCCGGCACACCAGGTTCTAGTCCCGGTTGCCCCTCTTCCAGGCAAGCTCTCTGCTGTGGCCCCGGAGTGCAGTGGAGGATGGCCCAAGTCCTTGGGCCCTGCACCCCATGGGAGACCAGGATAAGCACCTGGTTCCTGCCATTGGATCAGCGCGGTGCGCTGGTCACAACGCGCTGGCTGTGGCGGCCATTGGAAGGTGAACCAATGGCAAAAGGAAGACCTTTCTCTCTGTCTCTCTCTGTCTACTCTGCCTGTCAAAAAAACAAAAAACAAACAAACAAACAAACAAAACTGACACTCCCATGTGGGATGCTGGTGTTGCAAATGGTGGCTTATCCTACTGTGCCACAATGCAGGCCCCCAGCACCCCCATTTTGCTTTTCTAACACCCTCTGAGAAGCCCCTCACTTCCCTATGGTGTAGGCTCTCCCAAGCTGCAACAAATAGTTAATCATGCATAACATTTCTGTCAATGATGGATCACATATATGACAGTGGTCCCCTAAAATTAAAATGGAGCTGAAATATTCCTACTGCCTAGTGATATCACAGCCAATGTACCTCATAGTTCAATGTATTACATGCTTGTGGTCAAGCTGGCATAAACAAACCTACTACACTGCCAGTAGCATAAAAGTATAGCAGTTATAGTACACACTTGATAATAACTGACCATGTTACCATATAGCTTAAGTATCTGCTACCTTTTTTTATTTTAGAGTGCACTCCTTCCCCTTTCTTCAAGTTAACTGTAAAACAGAACGCTGTTAAGCCAATAGTAGCGTCCTATATCTCATGTTCACTATGTTTGCTGATGGCTTCATTTTCTCTTGTGCTTAATTTAACCTCGTGTTGTTTTGTTCATCCTAGCTGGATGAGCCATACTAGCATTTATATAGCATAGTGCTTACATGTAGTGGGCTGTACCATTTAGGTTTGTATACTCTGATGTTCACCCAACAAAGAAGCTGCCTCCATGATGCATTTCTCAGAACACATCCCTGCCATTAAGTGATGCAGGACACGTATCTGACTTATTCTACTGCAGGTAGGTCTCTGATAGTCTTTGGCTAGAGGGCATCAATGATGGGACAAAAGAATCATGTCTAAAATGGAATACCTCAAAACTGTGTACATTGTATCTTTGCCTATTACTACTTTCCCCTCAAGTTTCACCCACCTCCACAACACCTCCCCTTCTGAACTGTTTCCTGTACTCTGTCTTCCTGAGTTCCCCACTTGCCCAACGGCAGTTTTTCTTGCCCCATAAATGTAGGCACTCCCCAAGGTTCTGTCCTTAGCCTCTCTTCTTACCAGTGATTATTTTATTTATTTGACTGACAGATCACACACAGAACTCCCACCTGCTTCACTCCTCAAATACCCTTAACAACCAGGGCTGGGCAAACACTGAAGCTAGGACTTAGGAACAACATACGTCTCCCATGTGGGTGGCAGGAACCAAATTACTTGGGCGATCACCTTCTCACTCCAAAGATCTGCTTTAGTAGGAAACTGAAGTCAGGAGGAGGTAGGGCCCAATTTAGGCACTGTGGGATGCAGGTGACATAACTGCTAGGCCAAATATCTGAGTATTGATTCTTTACCATTTTCTGGATCACAACATCCCCTTTCAAAATCTAATGAAAACTAAGAACTATCTCCCAAACTATTCCTCCTATAATCCTGCCCAGAAAATACACACATAATCACAGTTTTTGGAATTTCAGGAAAGGTTTATGGAAGTCAAGGGAGCCTTCTTCACCCTTTCTCCCATGGTAACATAACAATTTCAGTAATCCCTTCTACATAAATGACTCCCAAATTGCTAACTTCAATCCTTATTCTCGCCCAAACTTCAATTAATTTATGGGGGACAAAAAAAAAATTTCAGTTTTTCTTCAAATCTGCTCCTGAATACCCTCACCCATCCAGATATTCAGGCTCAAGACATCAGTATCAATTTTGACTTATTTCCCTATAACAGATTAAATATGAGCATCTCATCAATCATAGACTCTACCTCTTTTTATATTTAATATTTATTTGAAAGGCAGAGCAACAGAGAGGGATGGGTCAGACAGAGGGACCTTCCATTGGCTGGTTCACACCCCAGACAGCCACAATAGCCAGGTCTGGACCAGGCCAAAGCCAGGATCTGGGAATTTCATCCCAGTCCCAACATAGGTGGCAGGAACCCAAGCACCTGGGCTATCTTCTGCTGCCTTCCCAGGTGTATCAGCAGGAAGCTGGATTGGAAGCAAAGCAGTTGGGACTAGAAATGGCATTCCAATTTGGGATGTTGATGTTGCAAGCAGCAGCTCAAACACACTACACCACAAAGCCAGCCCAAAATGTTATATGGTCTCTCCTGGTCACTATCCTGATTTAGCTCCTCATTACCTCTCCTCTGTATTATCTAGCCCCCCATAATTACTCTTCCTAAAGCATTACTCCAACCACATCACTGCATACTGAATATCCTTGGGCTATTTCTTCCTCATTCCTTACAGGATAAAATCTTAGCTTCACATTCAAAGGCTTCCATGATTCAATCCTTTCAATTGCTTTATTTATTTTTTATTATTTATTTATTTTCTTATTTTTTATTATTTATTTTTTTGACAGGCAGAGTTAGACAGTGAGAGAGAGAGAGAGAGAAAAGTCTTCCTTCTGTTGGTTCACCCCCCCGAATGGCTGCCATGGCCGGCGCACTGTGCCGATCTGAAGCCAGGAGCCAGGTGCTTATCCTAGTCTCCCATGTGGGTACAGGGCCCAAGCACTTGGGCCATCCTCCAGTGCCTTCCCAGGCCATGGCAGAGAGCTGGACTGGAAGAGGAGCAACCCGGACAGAACCGGCGCCCCATCCGGGACCAGAACCCGGAGTGCCGGCACTGCATGCGGAGGATTAGCCCACTGAGCTGCGGCGCCAGCCTCAATTCTTTAAAGACATCTAAAGCTTTTATCAGAGGTGGAGGTTGTGGCAAAGCAGGTTAAGCTAAACTGTGGAATGCCCACCTCCTATATCAGAGTGCCAGTTTGAATCCTGGTTTCTAATCAACCTCTCTGCTCATGTGCCTGGGAACCAGCAGATAATTAGCTCAAGTACTCTCAAATCCCACATGGACAACCCAGATACAGTTCCTGGATCCTGGCATTGGCCTGGCCAGCCCTGGCTTTTATGGCTATCTGGGGAGTGAACCAGCAGATAGGAGATCCTCTGTCAATCTCCCTTTTAAACTGGAGTCTCAACATTCCTCATAAATGATCAATATTGTTCACCAGATATTATCATTCCCATGTTAACACATGCAAAAGCAAATGGAATAAATAAAAGAATCATTTGCCAAATATCACAAAGTTCAGAGAAGAACAGTGTTCCTGGTTGCCTGATCTGGTTCTGAAAACTAAACAAAGAGAAACAAACACTAACTAGGCAAAGTTCCTCTACCTCCAAACACTTGAGGTCATAAGAATATAGCAAGACATGGCCGGCGCCGCGGCTCACTAGGCTAATCCTCCGCATAGCGGCGCCGGCACACCGGGTTCTAGTCCCGGTCGGGGCACTGGATTCTGTCCCGGTTGCCCCTCTTCCAGGCCAGCTCTCTGCTGTGGCCAGGGAGTGCAGTGGAGGATGGCCCAAGTGCTTGGGCCCTGCACCCCATGGGAGACCAGGAAAAGCACCTGGCTCCTGGCTCCTGCCATTGGATCAGCGCAGTGCGCCGGCCACAGCGCGCCGGCCGCGGCGGCCATTGGAGGGTGAACCAACGGCAAAGGAAGACCTTTCTCTCTGTCTCTCTCTCTCACTGTCCACTCTGCCTGTCAAAAAAAAAAAAAAAAAAAAAAAAAAAAAAAAAAGAATATAGCAAGACAGAAAGAAGTAGGTATCAAGAGCAGATTACGGGGTCAGGATCGTGGTGAAGTGGGTAGCCGTGAGTTATGATGCTGGCAACCCATATGGGTGCCAGCTTGTATCTTGGCTACTCCACTTCTAATCCAGCTCCCTGCTAATTGCCTGGGAAAAGCAGTGGAAAATGGCCCAAGTGCTTCGGCCCCTGCCACCCACATGGGAGACCTGAATGAAGCTCCTTGGTCCTGGCTTCCACCTAGCCTAGCATTGGCCATTGTGGCCACCTGGGAGCAAACTAGCAGATAAAGATCTCTCTAACACTTTCAAATAAATCTTAAAAAAAAAGTATTATCATTTAACACGTTTGCCTTCAAAATAATATCAATAAATTTAAGAAGCAGATATTGATGATTCAACTAATAATTTAGTAATATTTGCTAGGCAAAATATCAATGATCCATGAGTGGAGAGTGGAATGAATGCTTCCTAACAGGGCATTTTTTTTCTATTCTAAGTGACAACGATGACAGTTTTCCTAAACCATGAGTAGGCAGCCCGAGAGATCAAGACAAGGAAGTTTTGCTGAGTCTAGCTACCATTATTTAGCTCTGAAAGGCTTCTGTGTAAGACAAGCAATCTTCAATGGAAGAGGAAATGAAAGCTTGGCCCCAACCACCATAGTTTTATTTCCTTCCTTAAAACTGTTTGAATTTTTGTATATGTCCTTCATAAACAGTTCTTCTAACTTGAGATTTTCTTGATCTAGAGTAGGGGTGGGGAATGTCCACAGACCACATAAGGCCTGCACAATCTATAGAAGGATAATCTTTAAGTTGATAATTTTGTATGGCTCACAAATCACGTTACAAATATCCAATGGCTTTTTGCAGAAAATAGGTTTTCTGACTGAGAGCAATCTTCTCTCCTTTCAGTTGGTCCAAGATGTGTTTCTGTCTAGGGTCAATTTATTCAGTCATTATGACATTACTTGCGTATTCATACGGGGGAGGTGAAAATGGAGGGAACAGCTAGGTCTAATCATTTCCTACCTCAAGGTCCTGCCTCTTTTCACTTGTTATTCCTCTGATTTCATGCTGTTTGTGCTCTTCTGTTTTAGGCATATTCATTGTTTGACTTAACTTTATCCTTGTCTATGACCACAGGTCATAAGCTACAAAGCACACTGATTAAAATTCTCCCTTCATTAATTTATAACTGTCTCATGTCATTGTCTTAAGTATTCTCCTATTCACGCCATTTAATTTTCCTCTCTGACTCCTTCCCAGAAGGTTACTTTCCAAAGGACAAACGGTTACACCCTGAATTATATCACCAGACACACATTCCCTGCCTCCCTTACATGAACTTTCTTATATTATAAATCCTTAGATTCCAGGGCCAGCGTTGTGGCATGGTGGGTTAAGCTGCAACCTGTGATGGTGGCAGCCCATGTGCACAACAATTTGAGTCCTAGCTGCTCCACTTCTGATCCAGCTCCCTGCTAATGCACCTGGAAAACCAGCGGTGAATGGCCCAAGTACTGGGGCCCTTGCACCCAGGTGGGAGATCTGGGAAAAGTTCCTGGCTCCTGGCTTTAGCCTGGCCTATGGCCAGCCATTGCAGCCAGTTGGAGAGTGAACCAGTAGATGAAAGATTTCTCTCTCTCTTCCTCTGTAACTCTGCTTTTCAAATAATAAATCTCTAATAATAATAAAAAAAAACCCTTAGATTTTTATTCCATTAAAAAGTCTTTTTTTAGAGAAACTAAAAAAAAAAAAAGATTCATTTAATTGAAAGGCAGAATTACAGAGAGAGAGAGAGAGAGAGAGAGACAGACAGACAGACAGACAGAGAGAGGTCTTCCATCCACTGGTTCACTCCCCAGATGGCAGCAATGGCTGAAGCTGGGCCAGGCCAAAGCTAGGAAACAAGAGTTTCTTCTGAGTCTCCCACGTGGGTGCAAGGGCCCAAGGACTTGGGCCATCTTCCACTCTTTCCCAGGCACATCAGCAGGGAGCTGGATTGGAAGCAAAGCAGCCAGGAATTGAATCGGTGCCCTTAGAGGATGCTGGCACCCAAGGCGGTGGCTTTGCCCACTATACCACAGCACCAGCCCCCACAAAAGCCTTATTCTTATCTTCAGCCAAGTGCTATTTTAAATACTTCCACATACTCATATGCCCCTCTGTTGGCAGGTAACACTTAGTTTTTCACTACGATGTATCCTGAATGATATTCTGAGCGTCATTATTTCCTAAATCTTTTCTTTGATGACTCTGACTTAAAAAGCAACAAAAAAGGTGAAAACATATACACACAATATACACACAAATTCCCAAAATCTCAAGAAGATTCTACCAAGAGGGCAAAGGGACTAAAGAAATATACAGCAATGAATACTTATCAGAAAATCAATGTAGGGACAGGCGTTGTGGCAGGATGGGTTAAACCGTCACTTGTGATGCCAGCATCCCGTATCACAGTGCCAGTTCTTGTCCTGGCTGCTCTGTTTCCCATCCAGTTCCCTGCTAATGGGCCTGGAAGGTAGCAGAGGATGGCCCAATTGCCTGGACCCCTGCCATCCATTTGGGATAACCAGGAGGAGTTCCTAGCTTCTGGCTTCTGTCTGGCCCAGTCCTGGCTGTTGCAGCCATTTGGGGAGTGAACCAATGGATGAACAATGTCTCTGGAAGATCTCTCTTTTTCTCTCTCTGATGCTATGCATTTCAAATTAAGTAAAATTTTTTAATAAATACATAAGCGAGAAAAGGAGCAGAAAAATGACAAAGAAGTCATCAACAGGAGGGAATGGAAAGAAACACAGCAAGTCCCTTCCATTAAAAATTGATTTGGAAAACATACAGTGAGAGAGAGATTCTAGAGCATGTGGAGCCATCTATCCGGAACCTAGGGGAAAGCTCAGGTGCCCCCGACACTCACCGTGTTGCATTTTGTGCCGCACACCACTTGCCTATGATTCAACCACTGAGACGCAAACACTTTATTAAGGGTCCCAAGGTGAAACTCTCTCTCCTTCAGGAGACTGGGAAGTTGCTGGGCTGCATACCCATACAACACTCGCGAGTAATTGGTTTCATTCTGTAGCCTGACTTCCCGGTTCTTCAGGTAGCACACTAAGGATCTCTTCACTGGCGGGAGTCTTTTCCTTTTGTGAAGTGAGTGGTCCCAGCCAAACTGTGGAAAGCAACGTGAGAAATCAGGGATTTGCCTAACTTTCCTCAGAACAAGCGATCCTACCATATTAGGGAAACAAGAACTAATCCTTCAGGATTTATATCCAACAGAAATACAAAAGAACAGGAATCTCAATCCACTAAGTTCAGTGTAACTCTTCCAACACTGAGATATTGCTCATGGTCAAACCCACCCATGTGAGTTCAAGGGCTGAAAGATAAGGGAATGGAGCAAAGAATAGGACAGATGACTTAGGAGAGAGACTCTTTTAGATTCCCCTTTAGCTACCCTGGGCAGGGAAGGCAAAGAGGGGCTGAGTGACTGCCACACCGACCTGGGCTACATCTCTACCTCGCACCCTTCTCCCTCTCAGCCTTAACTCCCTGCAGAGCATGAAAAGCCCAGCTCAAGTGGCCAGACGGGGGTCCCGGGTCTTCCAGGGCCATTGATAAATGGCCGCTCCTCTTGGCATCGCGACCGCGCTCCAGGCGGTTGCAAAATTCGAAAAATCAAACACCAACGGGGTGGGGAGGCACAGGAAATCAGAGTCCCTACCCTATCCCGTGAAGGCTTCCCCTCCGAAGGGGGCGGTGTAAGGATTACGACAGGGACCTGATGTTTGTTCTAGGGGTCCAAGCACCAAAAGGCCCAGCTTGCTCCGTGGGCAACCACAGGGGGTGTCCTTCCTCGATGAGGGACGCGGTCATGCCCGCTTTCTGGGGCCCCTTAGGGACGGACTTCACGCTCCCTCTCAGCACATTCTGGGAGGTCGGTCTTGTTCCCGATTCCCCTCCTCCAAAGTCAAGCCTCTAAACAAGTCCTATTCCTGGCTGCAAGGCCTCCTACGGAATGCCACTCTTTTGAGGGCCCCTTTTACCGCCTCACCCCTCCGGCCTACCTGTCCTCCAGGGAACTCCTGGGGGCCCAGCCCCAGCCCTAAAGACCCAGGCCCTCTGGTCCCGCCAGACTACAGACCTTGAACCTCGAACTCCTGTCCCCAGCTCTGCAGGCCTAAGTCTCGGCCTCACAGCCCTCACCTGCGGACTCTGAGCGTCGCTCCCAGCTCCCGGCGAGGCAGGCGCTTTCCGCTTCCTGCTAACTGCTTTCCGGGCCATGGTGGGCAGCGCCGCCGCGGTCCCGCAGCCGCATGGGGCGTAGGAAGCGAGGAGTAACAGGACGGCGGGTCATATACTGGGCCCCGGGGCCGCGCAGCTCAGTGCGTCCGGCCCGGAAAATGGCCCAGAACCCGGGGCAGCAGTAGTTAACAAGGCAGGCGGACTGAAGGGAAGGAGGGGGAGGATCGGGGCCGGGAAAGGGAAGGGAAAGGGGAAGCCGGAACCAGAAGCTTTCCGACGACCTAGTCTGGAAAGGACGGCGAGCGACTAGAACCAAAACACCCCCTCCCCCTCGCCCGCGCTTCGTCACCTCTGCGCAGCCGCACTTCGCGGCGCGTCGCTACGGAAACGCCGCGGGACGAGAGGGGCGGGATTTAGGACTCGGAGGAGAGTTCCCGGCTGTTGCCTAGCTGCGACCTGACACTCGTTCTACTGCTGCTGGAGGTGGACGAGCAGGCGCTGGGAGAATCTGGCCTCTGGTCACCCGACCTTGGAGCCTAGCTGGCCCCATTCGCGGGCACCCGGAAGTGAGGGATGACCAGCTCTGCTAGGATCGCGATCCCTCCCAGCGCCACACTTCACCCGCCGAACACCTTTGGTTACCTCGCATCTAGCCGCGTACGTTTCCCCCAACCTATCACAAACCGTGCCCTGGAGCCGAAGGCTGGACACTGGCTGGGAGGCAGACACCTGCCCTGCCCCTCGAGACGGAGTCTGGAGTATGGCCGGACTTTTCTCTGGGCGGGGAACCAGCCCAGGCTGCCCCGGGAGCCTCTGGCCACCCTCTTCCCCACGTTCTCCGCTGTCTATTGCTTGCGCCACTGCCCACCAACCCCTCCTGACCCTCTTTGCCTGGGCGGATCGCAACAGCCCCTCTGTCACCTGCCCCTCCCCCCTTTTATAGTCCAGTGACCTGCCGTCAAAGCCACAGCCTCTTGTGCTTTTTATGAGGTAGGCTTCAGGCTGTAATTTGTCACTGCCTGCCTTTCACATCCCAGGTTGCGTCTCCAGTGCTGCAGCTGGGCGAAATTTGAACCGCGGGAAAGAGGGGCCGTTTTTGGCTTCTCGATCCAGTTTGGACTGGCATTGGTCACCCAACGAGGGCTTTTTCGAGGTCACCCTTGCCTCCTGAGGGAATTTGAGTGACAGCCTCCAGACTCCTCAGGCAAAGAAACCCTTCGGAAGAAGGAGAATGCACTTGGTTTGGGGCCAACTGGCCTCAAGCTGTGGCACCGGGTCCCTTCAGGCTTCAGGCCTCCTAACTCCAGGGAGCTCTGTTGGCCCTTGTGAAGTTCTACCTACAAGGAGATCTGGATTTGTTCTCCAAACTAAACCAAAGGCTAGATTGAGACAGGATCCTCCACCATCCCAAGTCAACTGTCACTAACCCATAATGCCATCTTGGGAAAGGCATCCCCATCTTACTTGGCCAGACCTGTCCCTTGAGAGGCACGCACACAATGAGTGTCTCAGGAGTGGGTCGCTTTCCTTTTGGAGTCTTGTTCTAGTTCTGTCTCGCCTCACAATGCTCTGGAAGACAGAGGATCCCATTGGGCAAGAGTCTAGAATCTTCTGAGAATCTCTAGGCTCAGGCTGGGCAGGGTCTGGGTCTTGGTCTCCCCTCTCCAAGTCAAAAGATACACTGGGCACTGCTGCAGACTCATTCTCAAAATTGGTATACATCATTTTGACATCCCAAGGAAGCATCCCCCAAAGCATAGCTCATCATTTCATCATTTCTGTGAAAATAAAATAGAAATGACACACATTTAGAAGCTTAAAAGTTCACAGTTGCTTTTAAAGAGTGATAATAAAGTTTCAGTGAAGTAGAATGACAGTAACTCTTATACACTTAAAAAAAAAGATTTATTTATTTGAAAAAGTTAGAGAGGCAGCGAGAGAAAGATCTTCCCTCTGCTGGTCCACTCCCCAAATGGCCACAACAGGCAGAGCCGGGCCAATCTGAAGCCAGGAGCTTCTTATGGCTCTCCCATGCAGGTACAGGAGTCCAAGGACTTGGATCACCCTCCACTGTCCTCCCAGGCAGGGGTCGGCACTATGGCATAGCGAATGAAGCCACCACCTGTAGCATCGGCATCCCATATGGGCGCCAGTTCAAGTCCCGGCTGCTCCATTTCCAAGCCAGCTCTCGGCTATGGCCTGGGAAGGCAGTGGAGGGTGGCCCAAGTACTTGGGCCCCTGCTCCCACATAGGAGACCTGAAAGAAGCTTCTGGCTCCTGACTTTGGATCAACACAGCTCTGGGCAGTACAGCCAATTGGGGAGTGAACCAGTGGATGGAAGACCTCTCTTCTCTCTCTCTGCCTCTGCTTCTCTCTGACTTTCAAATAAATAAATCTTAAAAAAAGAAAAGAAATGGAGCAGCCAGGACTTGAACTGGTGCCCATATGGGATGCCGGCACTGCAGGTAGCAGCTTTACCCACTATGCCACAGCACCGGCCCCTATTTATTTTTTAAGAGATTTATGTATTTATTTGAAAGGCAGAGTTACAGAGAGAGGAAGAGACAGAGAGAGAGAGAGAGAGAGAGAGACAGAGAAAGAGAGGAATCTTCCATCAGTTGGTTCACTCCCCAGATGGCCACAATGCCCAGGCCAAAGCCAGAAGCCAGGATCTTTATCTGCGTCTCCCATGTGGCGACAGGGGCCCAACTGCTTGGGCCATCTTCTGCTGCTTTCCAGGTACATTAGCAGGGAGCTGGATCAGAAGCTGAGCAGTGCCCACATGGGATATGCTGACATTGCAGGCATCTGCTTAACCTGCTATTCCACATTGCGGGTCTTTGATTAAGTATTTTTAAAAAATTATAAAATATATTTCCCCAATTACAAAATAAATATGTGCTCAAAGTAGAAACTTGGAAATCATGGGGAATAAAGGTATTTAAAAAAAATCCTTGATTCCACTATTTACATTTTTTAAAAAAGATTTATTTATTTGAGAGGCAGAGTCATAGACAGAGAGAGGGAGAGAGAGAAAGGTCTTCCATCTGCTGGTTCACTCTCCAAATAGCTGCAATGACTGGAGGTAGGCCAATCCAAAGCCAGGAGCCAGGAGCTTCTGCCAGGTCCAAGCACTTGGGCTATATTCTACTGCTTTCCCAAGTCATCAGCAGGGAGCTGGCTCACAAGTAGAGCAGCTAGGACTTAAACTGGTGCTCATATGAGATGCTGGCACCACAGGCGGGGGCTAAACCCACTATACCACAATGCACACCCCCACTATTTACATCTTGGTGTGGGATCTTCCAGTTCCGTTTTATTTGTACCTGTATCTGTGTCTGGTTCTTTTTTTTTTTTTTAAGATTTATTTTATTTATTTGAAAGGTAGAGTTACAGAGAGAGGTGGAGAGAAAGAGAGGTCTTCCATCCTCTGGTTCACTCCCTAAATGGCCACAATAGCTGGAGCTGGACCAATCCAAAGCCAGGAGCCAGAAGCTTGTTCTGGGTCTCCCATGTGGGTACAGGGGCCAAAGACTTGGGCCATCTTCTGCTGTTTTCCCAGGTGCATTAGCAGGTGTTGGATCAGAAGTAGAGCAGCTGGTATTCAGACTGGCACCCATATGAGATGGGGCTTTAATGAGCTGCACCACAGCACCAACCCCTGTGTCTAGTTCTAGTATCTGCATTTAGTTCTTTATAAATTTTTAAGATATATTCATTTATTTATTATTTGAGGGACAAAGAGCTCTCATAAACTGGCTTAATCCCCAAGGCCAACAGGTTCAAAGCCAGAAGCCTGGAACTCAATCCAGGTCTCCCACATGAGTAGCAGGGACCCAACTACTTGAGCCGTCACTGCTGCCTTCCAGGGTGTGCATTAGCAGGAAGCTAGAATTGAAAACAGACTTAAACCCAGTCACTCTGATAAGGGATGTGCAATCCCAAACAGTGTCTTTTTTTTTTTTTTTTAAGATTATTTATTTAGGCCGGCGCCGAGGCTCACTAGGCTAATCCTCCGCCTAGCGGCGCCGGCACACCGGGTTCTAGTCCCAGTCGGGGCGCCGGATTCTGTCCTGGTTGCCCCTCTTCCAGGCCAGCTCTCTGCTGTGGCCAGGAAGTGCAGTGGAGGATGGCCCAGGTGCTTGGGCCCTGCACCCCATGGGAGACCAGGAAAAGCACCTGGCTCCTGGCTCCTGCCATCGGATCAGCGCGGTGCACTGGCCGCAGCGCGCCGGCTGCGGCGGCCATTGGAGGGTGAACCAACGGCAAAGGAAGACCTTTCTCTCTGTCTCTCTCACTGTCCACTCTGCCTGTCAAAAAAAAAAAAAAAAGATTATTTATTTATTTATTTGACAGGTAGAGTTACAGACAGTGAGAGGGAGAGACAGAGAGAAAGATCTTCCTTCTGTTGGTTCACCCCCAAAATGGCCGCCACGGCCGGAACTACGCCGATCCGAAGCCAGGAGCCAGGTGCCTCCTCCTGGTCTCCCACACAGGTGCAGGCACCCAAGCACCTGGGCCATCCTCCACCACCCTCCTGGGCCACAGCAGAGAGCTGGACTGGAAGAGGACCAACTGGGACTAGAACCGGGCGCTGAAGGCAGAGGATTAGCCAAGTGAGTCATGGCACCGGCCCCCCAAACAATGTCTTAACTACTAAACCAAATGCCTGCCCCACATATTTAGTTGTTTTTAAAGATGATTTTAGACTGGACTATTTGTAGCTTTAAACAAAATCCCTAACAATCCCAATCTTTCCTGTCCCCACTCTCTGGTTCAGTGCTTGTGACCACTTGTGATCACAGTGCAATGTGCTGGGGATGGAAGACCTGCTCTCCTCTTACCTCCTCTTTGCCTTCCTCTTGCCAGAAAGAATAAACATGGCTATAAAATGCTGTGGACAAATCAAATTGTGTATATTTGCTTAGCAACAGTAATTCCTCTCCTGTATTTGCATGGATTAGATCTAATTTGGCACACACACCGGTAGAATTTGTAAGTATAGGCAATTTATAATCATTCAGGACTTGATAATAGCATTTTCACATTATTGAGGTTCCTTGTCTTCTTTTCCTCCATTTATTTATTTATTTATTTATTTATTTATTTTGACAGGCAGAGTTAGACAGTGAGAGAGAGAGAGATGAGAGAAAGGTCTTCCCTCCGTTGGCTCACCCCCCAAATGGCTGCCACGGCTGGCGCACTGCGCCAATCCAAAGCCAGGAGCCAGATGCCTCTTCCTTGTCTCCCATGCGGGTGCAGGTGCCCAAGCACTTGGGCCATCCTCCACTGCCTTCCCGGGCCACAGCAGAGAGCTGGACTGGAAGAGGAGCAACCAGGACAGAATCCGGTGCCCCAGGTTGGAGGATTAGCCAAGTGAGCCGCGGCGCCGGCCTCCTCCTGTTATTTGTAATCTCAATGAGATGAGAAGGCAGGTGAAGTGATGAAACATTTCTACTTACTACTTTACATAATGTGTTTGAAAAAGATGAGCAAAACATGGCTAATTGAAAAGAAAAGTGGCTCATGGTGGTGTTCTACTTTCTTCATACTTTTCCCAAGTGACTAATGTGGGATTAAATATAAGAACTCTAAAAGGATGATGCCAGATTTTTAAAATCTTTTATTTATTGGTGAAGCACCTTTTGAGTCAATCCCCAGATGCCTACAAAGGCCAGAACTGGATCAGGCCAAAGCTGGGAGCTAAGAACTTAATCCAGGTCTCTCATATGGGTAGCAAGAGCCCAATTACTTGAGCCATCACCCCTGACTCCCATTGCCTGCAATAGGAGAAAGTCAAGAACTGGAGCTGGGAAATCAAATCCAGGTACTCTGATGTAGGATATAGGCATCTTAAACACTAGGCCAGGCCGGCGCCGTGGCTCACTAGGCTAATCCTCCACCTTGCGGCGCCGGCACACCGGATTCTAGTCCCGGTCGGGGTGCCGGATTCTGTCCCGGTTGCCCCTCTTCCAGGCCAGCTCTCTGCTATGGCCAGGGAGTGCAGTGGAGGATGGCCCAGGTGCTTGGGCCCTGCACCCCATGGGAGACCAGGAAAAGCACCTGGCTCCTGGCTCCTGCCATCGGATCAGCGCGGTGCGCCGGCTGCAGCGGCGGCCATTGGAGGGTGAACCAACGGCAAAAGGAAGACCTTTCTCTCTCTGTCTCTCTCTCTCACTGTCCACTCTGCCTGTAAAAAAAAAAAAAAAAAAAAAAAAAAAAAAAAAAAAAAAAACACTAGGCCAAACACCTGCCCCAGTACCTATGAATTTTGGTGAAGAATCTTCTACCAGCTATACTTTTGACACAGATGCAAGCCAATCAGTATAAAAACAAACATGTAGGCATCAACTAATGATAGAAAAATAAGATGGCTTATAGGTGAAACAAATGGTTTCTGATCACTAGATAATGTGTAACTTTTTTTTAACTTAAAAAATAATTTGGACCTTGAGCTGGGCGAGCGCTGTGGGCCGAGCAGGGGCTGCAGGGCAGTGGGAGTGCAGACTGAAACAATGCAGGCCACCGGGTCGCTACTCATTTCTCCGGCTATGGTCCGCTGTTGTACCAGGGGCCTACTCAGGTCTGTGTCTGCCTCCTTCCTGAGCAGGCCAGAGGACTTGCCTAAACAGCCTCCCTGCAGTAGCTCCCCACTCCAGGTCGCCCGGCGGGAATTCCAGACCAGCATTGTCTCCTGGGACATCTACACGGCGGCCAAGTTCATCGGTGCTGGGGCCGCCACAGTCGGCGTGGCTGGCTCAGGAGCTGGCATCGGCACAGTGTTTGGCAGCTTGATCATTGGCTACGCCAGGAACCCGTCTCTCAAGCAGCAACTCTTCTCCTATGCCATTCTGGGTTTCGCGCTGTCCAAGGCCATGGGGCTCTTCTGTTTGATGTTCGCCTTCCTCATCCTCTTCGCCATGTGAGGCTCCGTGGGAGTTGCTCACCTGTTCCTGCTGGTTGGACTCCATGCCGATCCTGGTGCTGGAGTGCGCTGAACTTTACCATTAAACGACGTTTCTCTACACCCAAAAAAAAATAATAATAATAATAATTTGAGGGTTCTGTGCTGTGATATACCAGCTAAAGCTGCCGCCAGCAGCACTGGCATCCCATTTGGGTGCCAGTTCAAGTCCTGGCTGCCCTAGTTATTTTTTATTTATTTTTTTAATTTTTTGTTTGTGTGTGTGTGTGTGTGTGTGATTTATTTATTTATTTGAAAGGCAGAGTTGCAGAAAGGCAGAGGCAGAGAGAAAGGTCCTCTATCCACTGGTTCACTCCCCAAATGACTGTAGCGGCTGGAACTGAGCCAATCCAAAGCCAGGAGCCAGGAGCTTCTTCTGGGTCTCCCACACATGTGCAGGGTCCCAAGCACTTGGACCATCTTCTGCTGCTTTCCCAGGCCATAGCGGAGAGCTGGATTAGAAGTGGAGCAGCTGGGACTCGAACTGGCACCCTTGGTTGCTGGCACTGTGGGTGGCAGCTTTTCGCACTACGCCACAGCACTGGCCATCCCAAGTGTCATTTAACCGCTGCAACAAACATCCACCCAGATAATAACATTCTTGATCTGATGACACAAATAATAAATGTCCGGAAATTTTTTAAAGTATTATGGGGGTGGGCACTGTGGCACAGTGGGTTAAGACATTACTTGGGATGCCTACATCCCATATCCGAGTGCCAATTGAATCCCAATTACTCTACTGCTGATCCAGCTTCCAGGAAGACAACAGAGAATGGCTCAAGTA
Source organism: Oryctolagus cuniculus (assembly GCF_051225735.1). Lineage (NCBI taxonomy): Eukaryota > Metazoa > Chordata > Mammalia > Lagomorpha > Leporidae > Oryctolagus > Oryctolagus cuniculus. The sequence goes on from NC_142867.1 coordinate 197,337,185, forward strand.
CTTGGGTCTGTACCACCCACATGTGAGATCTGGATAGAGTCTGGGCTCTTCGTTTCAGCATGGCCGATTGTTGAGGGCATTTGGGGAGTGAACCAGCAGATGAAAGATCTACCTATGATCTCTCTTCCTCTTCCTCTTCCTCTCCCTCTTTGACTCTATCTCTATCTCTATCTTTCTCTGTCATTTGGCTTTTAAAATAAAATAAATCTTAAAAAAAAATTACCAAGAAATAAATGCAATAAGTACTATTGTGATTTTCCTTCCGTGTGTACATGTATGTTTACTCCTCCCATGTTTGTGTTTATTTTTGTTATAAAATTGCATACACAAATTTTTCCTACTGTTTAAACACATTATATTATGAGAACTATATTCCATGTTACTTGTCTCTTGAGAACATATTTAATGCTGAAAATAATTCAACAAATCTGTCCATCAAAATTTATTAACTTTTAAATTATTTTTGGACTTGTAGGCTGTCCATCAGTCAGTATCCTTCAGAAAAACAAAATAGTAGTAATGTATATATGCATACATAAAGGGAGATACAGTTCAGAAATTGGTTCATCCAATTGTGAGACTGGCAAACCCAAAATCTGTAGGGTAGTTTGGAAATTCTCTAGCAAGAGCTGATATTGTGGGGCTGGCACTGTGGCATAGCAGGTAAAGCTGCCACCTACAGTGCGGGCTCCCATATGGCTGTCCCACTTCTGATCCAGCTCTCTGCTATGGCCTGGGAAAGCAGTGGAAGATGGTCCAAGTCCTTGGGCCCCTGCACCCATATGGGAGACCTGGAAGAAGTTCCTGGCTCCTGGCTTCAGATTGGCTCAACTCTGGCCATTGCAGCCATTTGGGGAATGAACCAGTGGATGGAAGACTTCTCTCTCCCTCTCTCTGCCTCTGCCTTTCTAATAAATAAATCATTTTTTAAAAGTTGTTATTGCATTTTTAAAAGATCTATTTATTTGAAAGAGTTACAGAGATGAAGAGACAGAAAGAGGGAAATCTTCCATCAGCTGCTCTGCTCCCCAGATGGCTGCAGTTGCTAGGTCTGAGCCAGGCTGAAGCTAGGAGCCAGGAGCTGCATCCGGGACATCCACATGGGTGGCAGGGACCCAAACACCTGGGCCACCTCCCACTGCCTTTCCCAGGCTATTTGCAAGGAGCTGGATCAGTAGCAGAGCAACCAGGACATGAACTGGTGCCCATTTGGGATGCCAGCATCGCCATGGCAGCTCTACCCACTATGCCACAACACCGGCCCCCTGACATCTTAAGACCGAATTTCTTCTTTCTCAGGAAAACCTATTTTCCTTTTAAGGTCTTTCATTTGATGGGATAAGCCCCAGTTACATGATCGAGGATAATTTCCTTCATGGAATATTTCTCACCTCTACAAAGTTCCTTCACAACAACACCTACATAAGCATTTGATTAAATAACTAGCACTACTATATAAGCAAACCAATACATGAAACTGATCATCCCAGACCATCCCTTAGAACTTGGCATCTATACATATCTTCTTAAACTTTACTTAATCTCCAAGTGAGGAAAATAAGAAAATTGTACTTAACACACAGTACGATATAAGTAGCCTTATTTTTTTTAGATTTATTTATTTATTTGAAAGTCAGAGTTACAGAGGAAGAGAGAGAGAGAGAGAGAAAGAGAAGTCTTCCATGTAGGGAGCAACTCGGACTAGACTAAGTTACTGGAATTAAGACTTATTCTATGCATCTGCTTTCCCACAATATGGCGCTGAGAAGGGAAACAGCTTCTATACAGCTGCCTCCAGTTCAACCAATAAACTGTAGGACTTGCTCCTGATTGGAGGAGAGCAGCGTACTCGGCGTGTGGGTAGCAGAGTTGGGATTGGCGGAAGAGGACTATAAAGGAGGAGAGAGACAACATGCACCAGGAACATCTAGGGGAACATCTATTTGAAGGAACACCTGTGCAGCCCCCGAGAGAGCCGGCCGGCGGTGTGCCGCTCCCCCGCGGAAGTGGGGAAAGTGGCCAGGGGGAATCGCCCTTCCACGGAGGTGGAAGGGATGGTAGCCAACCCGGGAAGAACCAGCAGCAAACCCGGGGAGGGCCGAGCAGACAGAAGAACACCGCAGGGTCCTGTGTCGTTCCCCCACAAAGACGGGGAGCGACATAATGGTGCCGTGACTCGGATATGAAGCCTAGGCAGGGTTTAGTGTCGTTCCTCCATGAAGAGGGGGAGTGACATAATGGGGCCGTGACTCGGACAGGAAACCTAGGAGTGAAGAAACGGGAAGAAGTGGAAAATACCGGAGAGAGAGACTAGCAAAGAGCCTAGGGGAAAGCCGGACGGAAAAGGTGCCGGAAGAAGCTATCGAAAGCCTAGGCATAGACTCGGATATGGACTGTGGGAAAGAAGTTAGGATTTAAAGTGAAAGCAAGAAGAAACTTAGACTTAGATATGGACTGCAGGTTGAAAGTGAAAGTGAAACCTAGAAGAAACTTAGACTCGGATGCGGACTATGGCAGGGAAGCTAGGAGATTGAAAGCGAAAGTGAAAGCTAGAACAAACAGACTTGGATACGGACTGTGGGGAGAAGCCAGGAGAAATGAGGGAGGAATATTGTTGGAAGAAAACTTAGGGAAACATACCGGGTAGAGAAAAATGTTAGGGAAATTGAAGCTGCGGGGGCAGGCCGAGGCGGAAACGTAAGCCAGCTTGGAATTCTTTAAGTCAGCCCGGGGAGCAAAAGGCGAAAAGTTAAACCAGAGGCGGAAACGTGGGCCAGGTTGGAATCCGTCAGATTAGCCCGGGGAGCAAAAGACGGGAAGCCAAACCATAAGGCGGAAACGTAAGCTATAGGTTGAATTCCCCAGGTTAGCCCGGGGAACTTCGATTGAATGCTAGTGGCGGAAACGTAAGCTACGCTGTGTGATTCGCGGAAGCCGCCGCGTGCAGAGAGAGCAGGGAGCGTGAATAGATAGGGAACGCGGGGCTGGCGCAAGGCCGTGGTGCGGGCGCAAAGGGCGTGGAGACCACGGAGTGTGCGCGCGAAGCCAAGCCGCGCAGAGCCGGGAAGCCGCGCAGATGAGAGAAACAGAAGTTTAGAAGTAAAATGAGAGAAATAGGAATGCTGGTAGATAGAAATAAAATAGGAGAAATAGGAATGCCCGGAGATAGAGAAATAGAGAAAAATAAGGCCTCCCCACAACACGCACGGCAATGAGAAGGCTTGGATTCGGTCTGCCTGATTAGTAAGGCGATAAGCACCAGCAGGCAGCTCGACCAGAGTATGAGCTGCAGGTCACCGAAGATAGGCACGAACCAACACCAATAAGTCTCCCCACAAGACGGCAATGAGAGGGCTTGGATTCGGTTTGCCTGATAGGGCTTGTAAGCACCTGCAGGCAGTTCTAGCAGAGCAGAGCATGCGCTGCAGGGCACCAAACACAGGCACGCATCAGCGCCTAGAAACCTCCTCACAACATGGCGAAGAGAGGACCCGGATTTGGTTTGCCTGATTGGTAGGCTTGTAAGCACCTGTGGGCAACTCTAGCGAACAGAGCAGAGTGTGTGCCGCGGGGCACCGAAGACAGGCGCGTATCAACGCCAAAAATAAAAAGAAAGGGGGATCTGTGGGGAGCAACTCGGACTAGACTAAGTTACTGGAATTAAGACTTATTCTATGCATCTGCTTTCCCACAATATGGCGCTGAGAAGGGAAACAGCTTCTATACAGCTGCCTCCAGTTCAACCAATAAACTGTAGGACTTGCTCCTGATTGGAGGAGAGCAGCGTACTCGGCGTGTGGGTAGCAGAGTTGGGATTGGTGGAAGAGGACTATAAAGGAGGAGAGAGACAACATGCACCAGGAACATCTAGGGGAACATCTATTTGAAGGAACACCTGTGCAGCCCCCGAGAGAGCCGGCCGGCGGTGTGCCGCTCCCCCGTGGAAGTGGGGAAAGTGGCCAGGGGGAACCGCCCTTCCACGGAGGTGGAAGGGATGGTAGCCAACCCGGGAAGAACCAGCAGCAAACCCGGGGAGGGCCGAGCAGACAGAACAACGCAGGGTCTTGTGTCGTTCCTCCACGAAGACGGGGAGCGACACTTCCATCTGCTGGTTCGCTCTCCAACGGCCAGAGCTGCACCAATCCGACGCCAGGAGCCAGGAGCTTTTTCTGGGTCTCCCACATGGGTGCAGGGGCCCAAGCACTTGGGCTGTCTTCTGCTTTCCTGGTCAATAGCAGAGAGCTAGTGGTTAGAGAAGTAGAGCAGCTGGGACTCGAACCAGCATCCATATGGGATGCTGGCACTGCAGGCAGTGGCTTTACCCGCTATGTCACAGCGCCAGCCCTGATATAAATATCCTGAGATCACAAAATTCTTAGAATATTTGTGATATCCTATAATTTCAATACTGTGATATAAATTTAACTGGTATTAATATATTTTATGTTGTATGATAAGCAGATAAGAGTGTGAAGAAAACAGACATTTGATATATACACCTATTCATAAATAAAGAAGGAATATTAATAATATATCCTATTTCTCATCTCTGCAACTGGTCAAGTGGTCGTAGCTGATAGTTCCTTTCTCTACCCATTCCATATTTCCTTTGCAGTCAGCAAGCAGCTCAATTGGTCATGGCTCTTAGCCTGATAGAGTGAGCTAACATTTTCTTCCTGGAGATAAGTATTCCTGTCGGGATTGGGTTGTTGTGGTTTTCTATTGACTTTATTCACAGGGCTTGGTACACTGAGTGAAACCCGATGGGATCTCCTGTATTCTAGACGTACTCTTTCTTATCTGTGTTGTACAGTCAGCAAAGCAGCCCAGTTTGCCCTGAGTAATCAGGAGCAATCACCTGAGCCAGTACAATGACTCCTCCTATGCTTGTTGATTCAGAGGCATGAGGAGCCCAAAGTAGACATGTGACAGTCTTAACTTCCAGCTCAATGGGATCATTGTCATCTCACTAATGAAAGCATTCTTCCCTATGGAATTAAACTTCTAGCAGACAGAACAGAAGGTCATGGGAAGAAGAAGCAAACATTTTTCTAGTGGCTCATTAGGAGTGTCATTCTCATTTCCACCCCTTGATTCCTGGACCTGTTCATTCTTGCTGTTGGAGAAATAGCGCCATATACTGAAAGCTGGTTTGGAGCACATACAGCCTCCTGGGGAAATCCGTGCACATCTCTGAGTTCAAGGGATAAATTTACAGAATTGTGAGTGCTAAGTCAGTGGATATAAGCTTTTTTTTTTTTCTTAAGCAACAGCAAAGTTTCTCTCTCTCTCTTTTTAAAGATTGATTTATTTGAAAGGCAGAGTTACAGAGAGAGAAAGAGACAGAGACAGAGAGATCCATTCACTGCTTCACTCTCCAAATGACCACAGTGGTTGGAGCTGGGTGGATCCGAAGCCAGGAGCTTCCTCAAGGTCTCCCACATGGGTGCAGGGGCCCAAGTACTTGGGCCATCATCTACTGCTTTCCCAGGCACATTAGCAGGGAGCTGGATCAGAAGTGGAGCAGCTGGGACTCGAACCGGCACCCATATGGGATGCTGGTGCTGTAGGCGCTATGCCACAACACCAGCCCCATGGATACAAGCATTTTTAAAGTGCTTGGTAGCTTATGCTCAACTGCCCTCCAGGAAGGTTGTGTCAGCAGCATGAACACTGTCTATCTCAACACACTGGTATCAATACTGCTACTGAATATTGTCATTGTCAGCTACTTTGGATAAACTTTGCCCAGAAAAGCTTCCTGTTGAGGAAGTGAATCAGATGTCTTACAGCCACCATGTGCCAGGTTTTCTTAGGCATTGTACATTGATAGGAAGCAACTGAGAAGAAAAACCAAGTACTGACTAGGAGGTTATTGCAGTCATGATGAAAGAGGCTTTCAAAGAGGTTACTTCATCATTTACTTATCATCATCCCTCCATCCTCACTAGAATAGACCGTGCTGAGGCTGACATTGTAGTGCGGCAGGTGAAGTTGTCACTTGCAATGCCAGCATCCCGCCTGGGTGCTGGTTCATGTCCGAGCTGCTCCATTTTCAATCCAGCTCCCTGCTAATGGCTTGGGAAAAGCAGTAGAAGATGGCTCAAGTATTTGGGACCCTGTCACCCACATGGGAGACCTGGAAGAAGCTCCAGGCTCCTAGCTTCAGCCTGGCCCAGCCCTGGCAGTTGCAGCCATTTGGGGAATGAACCAGCAGATGGAAGATTCTCTTTCTCTGTGTGTGTGTGTGTGTGTGTGTGTGTGCACGCGCGCGTGTGTGCGTGTCCCTTTCTGACTTTCTAATAAGTAAACAAATCTTAAAAAAAAAATTGACAGTACCCAATCTGTTTGCTCTTGGCTAATTTAAAAAGTATACAAAAACTAGCTTTGTGATTGAAAATTCTCATTTGACAGAGAAAAGAACCAGTTTGTGATGAACTGGCAGTTCATGTTCACATAGAAGTGTAGAATGGAGTAAAATATTGGAACAGTCCAGTGAATGAACAGAGTACTGGAATTGAGATAAGGACCATTTCTGTGTATTTACCTAGTTGATAAGGTAGTTTAAGTTTTATTTATTTGAAAGGCAGAGTGGCCGGCGCCGTGGCTCAATAGGCTAATCCTCCGCCTTGCGGCGCCGGCACACCGGGTTCTAGTCCCGGTCGGGGCGCCGGATTCTGTCCCGGTTGCCCCTCTTCCAGGCCAGCTCTCTGCTGTGGCCAGGGAATGCAGTGGAGGATGGCCCAGGTGCTTGGGCCCTGCACCCCATGGGAGACCAGGATAAGTACCTGGCTCCTGCCATCGGATCAGCGTGGTGCACCGGCCGCAGCACGGCAGCTGCGGCGGCCATTGGAGGGTGAACCAACGGCAAAGGAAGACCTTTCTCTCTGTCTCTCTCTCTCACTGTCCACTCTGCCTGTCAAAAATTAAACAGAAAAAAAAAAAAACAGAAAGGCAGAGTGACAGAGAACCATATACACACAGATATCGTCCATTTGCATATCTGCAGGTTCATTTCCCAAATTCCCACAACAGCCAAGGCTGGGCCTGGCCAAACCCAGGAGCCCAGAACTCTATCTGGATCTCCAACATGGGTGGCAGGGACTCAAGCACTTGAGCTGTCACCTGCTGCCCCCTGGGGTGTACATTAGCAGCAAGGAGGATCAGAAGCAGAGGAGCTGGGAGTCAACCTAGACACTCCAAAATGGGATGCAAGTGTTCCAAGTCACTACCCAGCTTGCCTTGTGTCAAGTGCCCTCCCTGATTAGATCATTCTTAAAATGTAGAACACAAGGATCTGGAAGTAGGAGCAGCAACATAGAACACAAGGATCTTGAAGTAGGAGCAGCAAGTAGGAAGTCTGCTTACAGAAAGTCACATGAAAGTGTCGTATTCGGGGCCGGCGCTGTGGCTCACTTGGCTAATCCTCCACCTGCGGCGCCGGCATCCCATATGGGCACCGGGTTTTAGTCCTGGTTGCTCCTCTTCCAGTCCAGTTCTCTGCTGCGGCCCAGGAAGGCAGTGGAGGATGGCCCAAGTGCTTGGGCCCTGCACCTGCATGGGAGACGAGGAAGAACCACCTGGCTCCTGGCTTCGGATCGGCATAGCTCCGGCTGTAGCGGCCATTTGGGGGGTGAACCAACGGAAGGAAGACCTTTCTCTCTGTCTCTCCCTCTCACTGTCTGTAACTCTAGCTCTCAAATAAATAAATAAATAATCTTTAAAAAGTGTCCTGTTCAACATTTTAACATTGTATGAATTTCTGATAATAGTAATGATTAATTTTTAATGATAATGGTATTGTGTTTTTTTAAAGACATGCATAACAAAACAGTACTATATGTAATGTTTGAAAGAAAGAAGGAAGAGACGTAGATGAAACAAGATTGGCTGGGAGTTAATCGTCGGTGAAGGCGGGTGAATGGTACAAGGAATTCATCACACTAATCTCCTTTTTGTACACATTTAAAACTTTTCAAAATAAATAACTTAGAAATAATCCAACGAAGGAAAATAAATACCCCAACCAAGTAGGAGGCTGGAAACAGAATCAATGCTTAAAACCAGGAGCTGAGAGGAGGTGAGGCAGCTGAAACAAGCTGCCTCCCTCTGCTGCTGGCACTCCTGTTTTTGGAACTCTACATATCCAGGAACCAGGAAGACACAGACGTGACCACACAACCAGTTACCTATGCTAAACATGTGTAGCTCTGACTAGATTCACAGCAACTCTTGATAAGGAGAGAGTTAAAGCAATGAGAAAGTAAAATAAATCAAAACAGCAAAATTTCCAACTCATCAAATTTCCTAAACTCATTAAAATAGAAAAGACATCCCTCATCACCTAAAGTTCCATAATCAGTGAAGTAAGACGCTGCAGATAAATGAAACTAAAAGGACAATCTTTAAAATATTTTTACATAAGTTTGCTTTGAACAAAGGGAGAATAAAAAATTAAATAGGGGGCGGGTGTTGATGTGCAGTGGGACATGTGCCTCCCACACTGGAGTGTCTGGTTTGAATCTTCATTACTCCACACTTCCCTATCCAGCCTCCTGCTAATGCACTTGAGAGGCAGAGGATCATGGTCCAAGTACTTGGATTATTGCCGCCCACACAGGAATCCTGGATTGAGTTCCTGACTCCTGGCTTCAGCCTGGCCCAGTTCAGGCTGTTATCAGCATCTGGGGAGTGAACCAGTGAATAGAAGATCCACCCCCCACACACATTTAAATAAATGGATTTTTAAAGAAGATTTTTTTAACTTTTTTTTTTTTGACAGGCAGAGCGGACAGTGAGAGAGAGACATTGAGAAAGGTCTTCCTTTGCCATTGGTTCACCCTCCAATGGCCGCCACGGCCGGCACGCTGTGGCCGGCGCATTGCGCTGATCCGAAGCCAGGAGCCAGGTGCTTCTCCTGGTCTCCCCTGTGGGTGCAGGGCCCAAGGACTTGGGCCATCCTCCACTGCACTCCCGGGCCATAGCAGAGAGCTGGACTGGAAGAGGGGCAACCGGGACAGAATGTGGTGCCCCAACCTGGACTAGAACCCTGTGTGCTGGCGCCAAAAGATTTATTCATTTATTTGAAAGGCAGAGTTACAGAGAGGCAGAGAGAGAGAGAGGTCTTCCATCTGCAGGTCCACTTGCCAAATAGCTGCAATGGCCAGAGCTAGGCCGAAGCCAGGGACCAGGAGCTTCTTCTGGTTCTTCCACGTGGGTGCAGGGGCCATCTTCTACAGCACTGATTTCTTAGTTTTGATGAATGTATTATGGCTATATTAAGATGTTAACACTAAAGAAATCTGGGCAAAGCATATGTAAAGACTTGCTATACTATCTTTGTAACTCTGGTAATTCTAAAATTATTTCAAAATGAGAGGTTTTTAAAAATAAAAATAAATGGGGGCTGGCTCTGTGGCATAGCAGGTAAAGCTGCTGCTTGCAGTGCTGGCATTCCGTATATGCTCCCGTTCAAGTCCTGGCTGCTCTTCTTCTGATCCAGTTCCCTGCTAATGTGCCTGGGAAAGCAGTAGATGATGGCCCAAATCCTTGTGCCCCTACACCAGCATGGGAGACCCGGAAGAAGCTCCTGGCTCCTGGCTCCAGATTGGCCCAGCTCTGGCTGTTGTGGTCATTTGGGGAGTGAACCAGAGGATGGAAGATCTCTTTCTCTCTCTCTCTCTGCCTCAGCTTCTCTGTAACTCTACCTTTCAAACAAATAAATTAATCTTAAAATGACTCAATTAGAATTCGTGAAGCAAATTTCATAAAACAAAAAAGTATAGTACTTTGTTGAAAGATGGCATAGCCCTCAATAAACCAGACATATGATTTTTAAAAATTATTTTATTTATTTGAAAGACAGAGTTATAGAGAGAAGTAGAGCCAGAGAGAGAGAGAGGTCCTCCATTCCGCTGGTTCACTACCCAAATGACCGCAATGGCCAGAGCTGAGCTGATCCGAAGCCAGGGGCCAGGAGCCTCTTCCAGGTCTCCCATGCGGGTGCAGGGGCCCAAGGACTTGGGTCATCTCCCAGTGCCTTCCCAGGCCACAGCAGAGAGCTGGATCAGAAGGGGAGCAGCCAGGACTTGAACTGGCACTCACATAGGATGCTGGCATTGCAGGCTGGGGCTTTAACCCACTGCGCCACAGTCCCGGCCCCAAGATATATGATTTTTTAAAAATATTTACTTATTTATTTGAAAGGCAGAGTGACAGAGATTAAGAGAGGGAGAGAGGGAGAGAGAGAGAGAGAGAGAGAGAGAGAGAGAGAGAGAGAGAAAATCGTCTATCCTTTGATTCACTCCCCAAATGGCCACAAGAGCAAGGTCTGCACCAAGCCTGAGCCAGGAGCCTGGAACTCTATCCTATACTCCCATGTGGGTGGCAGGGACCCAAGTACTTGGGCCATCTTCCTCTGCTTTCCCAGGCACATTAGCAGGGAGCTGGACTGAAGGCAGAGCAGTTAAAACTCAAACCGGTACTCCCACATGGAGTGCCTAGTGTAGTTAAGCAGCAGCCACAATGCTGGCCCCAACACACAATCTTACGTGGACACAATCAGAGAGAAACTTAACAAACTAGAAGATGGTTCTGAAGAAGTCACTTAGAGTATAGCTTTAAAAGGTAGAGATTAAGAATAGCAAAAGGCATAGTAGGATCGGGGTGGCACTGGTGAAAGTGGCCGGCACCGCAGCTCAATAGGCAAATCCTCCGCCTGCGGCGCCGGCACTCCAGGTTCTAGTCCTGGTTGGGGCGCCGGTCCTGTCCTGGTTGTTCCTCTTCCAGTCCAGCTCTCTGCTGTGGCCCAGGAGGGTAGTGGAGGATGGCCCAAGTGCTTGGGCCCTGCACCTGCATGGAAGACCAGGAGGAGGCACCTGGCTCCTGGCTTCAGATCAGCACAGCCTGCCGGCCATAGTGGCCATTTGAAGGGTGAACCAACGGAAAAGGAAGACCTTTCTCTCTCTCTCTCTCTCTCTCTCTCTCTCTCTCTGTCTAACTCTGCCTGTCAAAAAAAAAAAAAAAAAAAAGTAGCAGTTCTATCCCTGCACAGGAACACCAAAAAATCTGGCAAAACCTGGCAGAATCAACCTTGCTGGAACTCTAGCAGATAGTCAAAACTTTACAGCAACGAAGCAGATACTTAGCCAGCAGGAAGGCTACTGAAAACTAGCAGGAAAGCTTTGTGGTCTTTTAATTTACTGTAGCCCCTCCTAGTCTCAGTGGAGCCGTGGTCTCAAAACTGGCAGCCTGTATCTTGTTCTCAAGGAAGAGTGTTTATCTTTTGGACCTGCGTGGGGTTTTCCAGGAGGACTTCCAGAGCAGAGAATTGCCTCGAATAACCCCGGAAGACAAGTAAACAGATTGCTGCTGGCTGGTTAAAAAATTAAATAACAACTGAGGCAAACAACAGACAAGCTGAAAGCTTGAAAAGGAAATTCAGACAGTGAGATTCAGAGCAAATAAAGGCTTTGAAATGTTCATGTGATTTTAATTTTCATTTATTTATTTATTTGAGAGGCAGAGAGGAGAAAGAGACTCCATTCACTGGTTCACTCCCCAGATGGCTACCTCATCAAGGGTGCACTGGACTGCAACTTAATCTGGGTCTCCCCAAGCCACTGGAGCCATCACCACTGCTTTCCAGAATACGCATTGGCAGGAAGCTAGAATGGGCAGCAGAGCAGAGTCTTGAATCCAGGCACTCTAATCAGAGAATACAGGCATCTTTATTTAATTACTTGAGAGGCAGAGTTATAGACAGGGAGAGACAGAGAGAAAGGGCTTCATCCACTGTTTCATTCCCCAAATGGCCACAGTGGCTGGAGCTGAGCCAATTTGAAGCCACTACACAGGCATCTTAACCAGTGTCTTTTTTTTTTTTTTTTTTTTGCCAGGCAGAGTTAGACAGTGAGAGAAACAGAGAGAGTTATAGACAGTGAAAGAGAGACAGAGAGAAAGGTCTTCCTTCCGTTGGATCACTCACCTAATGGCCACCATGGCCAGCACTGCGCCGATCCGAAGCCAAGAGCCAGGAGCCAGGGCCTCCTCCTGGTCTTCCATGCAGGTGCAGATGCCCAAGCACTTGGACCATCCTCCGCTGCCCTTCCGGGGCACAGCAGAGAGCTGGACTGGAAGGGGAGCAATCGGGACTAGTACCGGTGCCCCAACTGGGACCAGAATCTGGGGTGCTGGCGCCGCAGGTGGAGGATTAGCCAAGTGAGCCATGGCGCCTGCCAACCAGTGTATTGACAGCTATTCTGAACCCCTGCTCCAGGTTCCTGTGTTTACTGGGGAATGTAGAAAGTCACACACATGCCAAGGGAAGGACATACACTTAAAAAAGAACTGAGGACAAGCTTTCAGCTCTGGCTGGTCTGTAGGACCAGCAGGAAGTGCAAGCAGGCAGTGGGACAGAGTTGTCGACAGCCTGGCAAAGCACAGGATTGATCCATCACAGAGCCAATCTGCAAGGACCTGGAGAACTCTTCTATTAATTTGTTTTTCTTTCTCCCTTCTTTTCCTTCCTTTCTTTCTTCCAGGCATTTAACAAAATCTCTGTCAAACCACAACCAAAGATAAGGTTATGTAAGAGAAGGTCTTTACTTTTAGAAAATACACACTGAAGTACTTCGGTGTTTCCAATATGCTAATGATGTTCCCAACTTACTGGCCAAAGATTCAGAAAGAGAAGAAAGTTTACTAATTTAACAATCATTTCTTAGGTCCTGCTATGTGATAGGTGTGGTGGTGGTGGTGGGGCAGAGATGTGACCTAGTAAGGAACTTATGACTAAAACACCAGACAGTGTAGGGACATAAGAAGCATGAAAAGAGCCACAGGAGCTTATCTGTCCTAAAAACAAGAAGGGAAAGACAATGAGAATGTGAAAGCCAAACTCTTGTTTTTTCTTCCCTTTGTCTCTTTTAATCACAGTTTTCCTATAGTCATACATAAATGGATGTTCACATACACACACACACACACACAGAGTCAGAGTGAGAGCAAGAGATTTGCTCTTTCATATTTTACGGGTTCTGGATTTTTAGCTCTGGACCCACTACTAAATCTATGCCTTCTCTATTTCCTGCTAATTCAGGCTGAAATGAAACAGCCCTATGGTCGGAAATCATTTCCTCCCTCAGAAGCTCTCTCCAGAGCACAGCCAGCCAGTAGGCAGCTGCTCAGACAGCGGACATGAGTCGTCTGTCACGAGGGCAGAGGGGCAGAGCTTCTTTGTACAATTGAACTTGTAGGTAATAGAGAAGCTGTATTGTTCCTGGGAAGCTTTTTGTCTTTCCATAAAGGGCGTTCAGTAGGTCTTCCGTGAGAGAATCATAAATACCAAATGTTCCCTTTTCCATTAAAATTCCTAACTTTTCTATATTCCCTTAGAGCGTGCAGTGGAAAACTGTTGTTTTGGTTTTCCTTGTGCCCATACACCCTTCTTCCTTTGGTATCAGAATTCCTTTGTTACTTTCAATTTTAGTCTGTGTGGTTTGACTGGGACTAACCTGGCTATTACCAGGGAAGTGGTTATTTTTCTTAGCTTCAGTCAAAGCTGGAGCTACTGGGAAGAAGGCTAGGGTTGCTAGAAGAATATGAGGCTGGAGCTGCTGGGATCAGTTTGTCAGCCATGGAGAGAGACTAAGAATGAAGTCAACACTGATCATGTTGTCTGGGAACCTGCCTCAGTTTGAGTAGCATTTCTGTCACTTTCAATCAAGTGTGTTTTAACTGATTGACAAGGATATCAAAACCACTTTCCAGGGACAGAAAAGTTCAACGTAATGCTTAAGATGCTGCTTGTGGGGCTGGTGTAGGTTAAGCTGCTACCTGCGGTGCTGGCATCCATATAAATAAATAAATAAATCTTAAAAAAAAAAAAAAAGCATGCTACTTGGGACATTCACTTCCCACAGTGGAGTGCCTGGGTTCAAGTCCTGTCTCCATTACCAACCTCAGCTTCCTGCTAATACACACTCTGGGAGGCAGCTGCTGATGGCTCAAATAGTTGGGTCCCAGGGACCGGTGCCATGGCATAGCGGGTGAAGCTGCCGTCTGCGGTGCTGGTGTCACATGTGGGCGTCTGTTTGGGTCCTGGCTGCTCCTCTTCCTATCCAGCTCTCTGCTGTGGCCTGGGAAAGTAGTGGGGGATGGTTTGGGTCCTTGGGTCCTGGCACCCACGTGGGAAGACATGGAGGAAGTTCCTGGCTCCTGGCTTCAGGTCGGCGTGGCTCTGGCTGTTGTGGCCATCTGTGGCTCTGCCTTTCAAATAAATGAATAAATCTTCAAAAAAAAAAAAAAATAGTTGGGTCCCTGTCACTTGTGTGGGAGACCTGGATTGAGTTCCTGGCTCCTGGGTTTGATCTGTCCAGGCCTGGCTGTCACAGGCATTTTGTTAAATGAACATTACATTTTTATTTTATTCTTAAAGATTTATTTATTTATTTGAAAGGCAGAGTTACAGAGAGAGATTTTCCATCTTCTGACTGACTCCCCAAATGGCCTCAATGGCTGGAGCTAGGCCAGACTGAAGCCAGGAGCCTGGAACTCCCTCCAGGTCTCCCATATGGTTGCCAGGGGCTAAAGTACCTGGGCTATCCTCCACTGCTTTCCCAGGTGCAGACGTGGAGCAGCCAGGACTTGAATCTAAATTCATGTGGGATGTCAGCATTGCAGGCAACAGCTTAACCAGCTGTGCCACCAGAGAATGCTGATGGCCCATTGTGGCAAGAAGATCCCTCCTTCAGGTTCTGTTGCTTTTTCTCTATGGAAAAAAAGGCACCAATTGAATTTAGTGCTATCTTCAGATTTTTTTGAAAGTACAGCCTCAGTTTTTGTCTTTTTTTAGATTTATTTATTTATTTGAGAGGCAGAGTTAAAGACAATGAAAGAGAGAGACAGAGTTACAGACACAGAGAGAGGTCTTCCATCTGCTGGTTCACTCCCCAGATGGCCTCAACTCTAATTTCCTTGGGGCTGGCGCTGTGGCGTGGCAGGTTAAGCCACCACTTGCAGTGCCGCATCCTATATGGGCACTGGTTTGAATCCCGGCTGCTCCACTTCCGATCCAGCTCTCTGCTATGGCTTGGGAAAACAGTAGAAGATCCTGAATTCATGTAGGATACCCAGAGGAAGCTCCTGGCTTCAGATTGGCACAGCTCCGACCATTGCAGTCAGTTGGGGAGTGAACCAACAGATGGAAGACCTCTCTCTCTCTCTCTCTGTGCCTCTCCTTCCCTCTCTGTAACTCTGACTTTGAAATAAATAAATAAATCTTTTTTTAAAAAAACTCTAATTTCCATTTTCCTTGTGAATGAAAATGCCCATTTCTCCACATCCTAGCCAGTACCAAGAATTATCAATATTTAAAATAATTTGCTAGTCTGAAAAAAGCAGCTAATTGTCATACTTTAACCTTGTGAATGTTGCTTCCAGGGTGGCAGCTAGAGAGGTTCTTTAAAATCTTCCAAACCAGCACCACAAAACTTGAACAAAGAAGAGAGCAGCATCTGCTTTTCTCCTACCCTGGCAGCAGCTGATTACCCATATGGTAGTTGGATAAAGCAGTTGGCCAGAGGCCTCTATAACTTGTTGTAGCAACAGAAAAGGACACACGCACATACACACACACAGAGACATGCCTAATTTGTTGTGTGACTGAAAGAACACGTGCCTTCAGTGAATCTGTGAAGTTACAGTTCAGTGATCTGAGTCTCTTCAAATCTGTTTTGGTCCACTCTGCTTTTGGTGTTTTTCACAATCATTGCATGATCCTGTGCAATTCCTTCCTCTGGGAGTCAGCATCTAGGATGCAATACTTATCCATCTTCCATTTACTTATTTATTAAATATTTATTTATTTGAAAGGCAGAATTACAGAGAGGGACACACACACACACACACACACACACACACAGTGAGTGCGTGAGAGAGAGAGATCTTCCATCCCTGGGTTTGCTCCCCAAATGGCTATAAGGGCTGGGCCAGGCTGAAGCCAGGAGCCTGGAAGGCCATCTGGGTCTCCCACATGGTGCAGGGGCCCAAGAACTTGAGCCATCTTCTGCTGCTTTCCCAGGTGCATTAGCAGGGAGCTGGATCAGAAGTGGAGCAGCCAGAACTCGAGCTGGTGCCCATATGTGATACCAGGGTTGCAGGTGGCAGCTTGACCTGCTGTGCCACAGCACGTGCCACCATTCAAACATTTAAAATATAAAAGAGGAGGCTGGCGCTGTCCTGCAGCAGGCGAAAGCCCCAGCTGCAGCACCAGCATCCCATATGGATGATGGTTTGAGTCCTGGCTGCTCCACTTCTGATTCAGCTCCCTGCTAATGTGCCTGAGAAAGCAGCAGAAGATGGCCCAAGACCTTGGGCCCCTGCACCCACATGGGAAACCTGGAAGAAGCTCCTGGCTCCTGGCTTTGGATGGGCTCAGCTCTGGCTGTTGTGGCCATTTGGAGAGTGAACCAGCAGATGGTAGACCTCTCTCTCTCTATGTCTCTACCTCTCTCTGTAACTCTTTCAAATAAATAAACTAAATCTTTAAAAAAAATAAAATAGAATGATTTGGGAAAGATGGATAAAATATATTTTATGTTATAATATTTAATGTTTTTCTTTTTTTATTTTCTTTTTTATTTTATTTATTTATTTACTTATTTTGACAGGCAGAGTGGACAGTGAGAGAAAGAGACAGAGAAAGGTCTTCCTTTGCCGTTGGTTCACCCTCCAATGGCTGCCGCAGCCAGCGCACCGCGCTGATCCAATGGCAGGAGCCAGGTGCTTCTCCTGGTCTCCCATGGGGTGCAGGGCCCAAGCACTTGGGCCATCCTCCACTGCCTTCCCGGGCCACAGCAGAGAGCTGGGCTGGAAGAGGAGCAACTGGGACAGAATCCAGTGCCCCAACCGGGACTAGAACCCAGTATGCCGGCGCAGCAAGGCGGAGGATTAGCCTACTGAGTCGTGGCGCCGGCCAGCTTTAATGTTTTTCAAAACATGATGGCAGCATGACTCTGCTCGAGCATTTCAAAAGCCTTGAGAGGAGCAGGCATTTAAGACACGTGCATCCCATATCACAGTGCCTGGGTTTAATCTCCACCTCTGGCTTATGGCTTCAGCTTCTCACCAATGCAGACCCTAGGAGGCAGCAGTGATAGCTCAAGTCATTGTGTCCCTGCAATCCATGTGAGAGTCCTGGATGAAGTTCCTGGCTCCCGGCTTCGATCTGACCTTGCTGTTGCTATTGCGGGAATTTGAGGAGTGAACCAGCAGATGAGAGCTGTTTGTCTCTATCTCTCTGATTCTCAAATAAAAATGATTAAATAAAGCTCTCTCCCCCAAATAAACAGTATAATTCTCATTTTGCAGAGGAGGAATTTGAGGCTCAGAGAGGAAATATAATTTACAAAAGCCACTCAATAAATTAGTAGCAGAGGCAGGACTAAAACCATATAATTACTCACCCTAATGATCTTTGCCTTACATCACACCATCACGGGCACAGTTCAGTTCACCTGTTGTGGTGAGATCAATACTTACAAAGGTCCATTGCATACAGGAAGTTCTTCTTAGGCACAGGCAGCTCTGTTAAGGCTGTTTGTTTCTCTTGTTCTTTGTAACACTCCATATCCTTGCCCCAAGCCAAGAGCCCTCTCTGGTATCTGTCACCATGAACACTTAGTTAAAGCTTGTAACTCTAATAGGGCTTCCCTATCCTCCATAATTTTTTAAGCATTGGGTGAGAGTCAAGCAGTCTCCCAAGTCAAGCCATAATGGTATGAAATAGGTTGATAATCAAATTTTCTTCTATTTTTTTATAATTTATTTATTTATTTTATTTTTATTTTTGACAGGCAGAGTGGACAGTGAGAGAGAGAGACAGAGAGAAAGGTCTTCCTTTTGCCGTTGGTTCACCCTCCAATGGCCGCCGCTGCAGCCGGCGCACCGCGCTGATCCGATGGCAGGAGCCAGGAGCCAGGTGCTTTTCCTGGTCTCCCATGGGGTGCAGGGCCCAAGCACCTGGGCCATCCTCCACTGCACTCCCTGGCCATAGCAGAGAGCTGGCCTGGAAGAGGGGCAACCGGGACAGAATCCGGCGCCCCGACCGGGACTAGAACCCGGTGTGCCGGCGCCGCAAGGTGGAGGATTAGCCTATTGAGCCACGGCGCCGGCTTAATTTATTTATTTATTTGACAGAGTTATAGACAGTGAGAGAGAGAGAGAGAGACAGAGAGAAAGGTCTTCCTTCCATTGGTTCATCCTCCAAATGGCCACTACGGCTGGAACTGCGCTGATCTGAAGACAGGAGCCAGGTGCTTCTTCCTGGTCTCCCATGCGGGTGCAGGGGCCCAAGCACTCGGGCCATCCTCCACTGCCCTCCTGGGCCACAGCAGAGAGCTGGACTGGAGGAGCAGCCGGGACTAGAACCGGCGCCCTTGTGGGATGCTGGCACCACAGGCGGAGGATTAACCAAGTGAGCCATGGCACTAGCCCCCAATTTTTCTTCTATTAATGGGAATTCAGCTACAGTGATCAGCAAGAGTCCATAGAGAAAATCTGTGGCCAAGCCAAGGCATCTTACTTCAGCCAAGTCTCTGCAATATATGAGTCAGTTGGGAAATAGTGGGGACCACAGGAAGAAGCAAAAGATGAAACAAGATTCAGGAAGTTGCAAAAGAGGGAGATGGGAAACCCTAATACTTCTGAAAGGAATGTCAAACTGAAGCATTTTGACCTGGCAAGCTGAACCTTGAGATTCAAAGGATCTTTCATACCTTCCACGTCTCTACGTCTCTACGTCTCTCTCTCTCTCTCTCTCTCTCTCTCTCTCTCTCTCTCTCCTTTAGCAGTCTGGCTGTACAAAGATTAAAATATGCTTGGGATTTAATTTCTCTAATTACATGGAAGACCATCTGTGCCCTGCTTTGATGCATGAGCTCCTGCTCTGGCCAGGGAACCACATGCTGATCTGCCAGGCCTTCCTTTCTCCAGCTTTCTCTCTTCCTCGTCCCTTACCATCTGGCCATGGGATCACTTTTGTCAGAGAGTGGGGTGAGGAGCTGGAACTCTAGACAGAAATGCTCCATGCCCAGATGTTCCTCTGATACCCTGGGGACTGGCAATCATCAGAGGGCCATTTGACATCAGCTACCCCTGGCCCAGGGCTGCATCTGGGTGGAAACCTGTAGTGGCTCAAAGGGTGAAGGGCCCCTCCCCCCAGCATGGAGACCTGCAGTGTTATCTTCCTCTTGCAGATCTGACTTAAGTTCAAGGCTGAGTCATCAGGGTGAGCATAAGGATGTTTTCTCTATGTGTAAATATTGGTTGTTGACATTATAGCAGAATTCTGGTAAAGATGACATGTTGGTCCAGTTAAAATGTGTTCTCTATCATGAAAAATAATGAGGAAAAAATAGATCTTTCAGATTATTTGTTACCTAGAAAGAGAGACATTTATTGTAGACTGTGAAGAGACAAAAGTTCATTTAAATTACTGCATCTTTTAATTTTTTTAAATTATGATTTATCTTACTTATCTGAAATGCAGAGTGATAGAGAAGAAGACGGAGATACAGAGAGAGCGATATCTTCCATTCACTGGTTCACTCCCCAAACAGCAATAGCTGGATGAGGCTGAAGCCAGGATCCAGGAACTCCATCTGGACTTCTGACGTGGGTGGCAGGGGCCCAAGCACTTGGGCCATTATCCTCTGCCTTGCCAGGCACATTAGCAGGAAACTGGAGCAACTGGGACCAGAACTGGCACTCTGATATGCTATGCTGGCATGGCAAGTGTTGGCTTAATCCACTCTGCCACAAAGCTAGCTCCTATTGTATATTTTTATGTTTTTATACTTTTTCGATTGAACAACAATTTCTCTTCAACTTCATCTATTCCTCTCCACTTTCCCAAAAAAATAAGAAAGAAAAAAAACCAACTAAACATAAGGGTGCATGGGGAAGGGGAAGTTTTCCTCCAAAGACACCTGCTTCTATTATCAACTTCTCTTTGTTTCATATCACTTTTCACTCTACGCAGTCATTTCTTGATTTATCTGCAGCCCATCTCCTCACCCCCAGATGTCTTAAGTGCCCTCTTCTCTCTTGGTATAAGCCACACATCACAGTTCAGAGCTCTCAGCTATTTGGGAGCACAACGTCCATAAAGTGGAGCTTTACTCTTCTCTTTCATGAACACAAAAATTCAGCTGTTTGCCTTGTCAGTAGAAGTAGAAATCAGAGGTAGGGGAGTCTTCAGAGATAAGCAAATCTGGCTCCTTTAGTATGTAGGTGAGGTGGTTAAGACCCCAATGACTTCTACTAAGAGGGGAAGACAAGATGATTGTCCTTGGGCCTAAGTGGCAAAGAGGGCAGGTGAGCTCTGGATGTAAGTAGGATGGTGTAGTCGTTTGGAGAGCCCAGCTTTGGAGTCAGACCAACTTGGGCTTGAAAGCCAATGATGCTGAGTAATAGCTTACACTTTTTTTTTAAAGATTTATTTTTATTTTTATTTTGAAAGGCAGAATTAAAGAGAGAGGTGGAGACAGAGAGAGAGGTTTTCCATCCACTGCTTCAATCCCCAGATGGCTGCAATGGCCAGAGCTGTGCTGATCCGAAGCCAGGAGCCAGGAGCTTCCTCCAGGTCCCCCACATGGGTGCAGGGGCCCAAGGACCTAGGCCATCTTCCGTTGCTATCCCAGGCCACAGTAGAGAGCTGGATAGGAAGAGGAGCAGCCAGGACTAGAACTGGCACCCATATGGGATGCTGACACTTCAGGCCAGGGCTTTAACCCCCTGCGCCACAGCACTGGCCCCAACTTCCACTTTCTAAATCTGTTTCCTGTGCTGTAAACGGTAAACAATATGGTCTGCCTTTGGAACTATTAAAAGAATTTAATGCAAAGATGTATATAAAAACTCTATGCTTGGAATGAAGTAAGCATCAGCAAAATGGTTAATACTCTGTGTTTCATTACAGTATCATTTTTTCCCTTTCTAATCTAATGGCAGAAAAAATAAAGGAACTAGGAAGTCACTGAATTCCAAGAGAAGCCTGGCTGCTCTACAAACTCAAGTTAGTTAGCTAGGATATCCATGCTGTTCATGAGACCTAAAGCAGGTCATTCATTCTTTCTACTGCTGGGGAAACTGAGCAATAGTAGGAATGGTCTGCCTCGTATAACAGCATGGTGTGAAATGACAAGAAATATGTAGAGATGGGCATTTGGCCTAGCAATTAAGACATCAGTTGAACAGCTCCCATCCCATGTGGGAGTAGCATATTTCAATTCCCAGCTCTGCTCTTGACTCCAGCTTCCTGCTAATGTGCACCCGAGAGGAGTAGTGATGGCTCAAATAATTGGGGTCCTACCACTTATGTGGACTGAGCTCTGGGCTCCCAGCTCCTACCTCAGGCTGAGGTACTGGAGGTATCTGGGGAGTGAAACAGCAAATGGGAGCTCACTTTTCTCTCTCTCTCTCTCTGTCTCTTAAATAAATAAATTTTGAAAAGTTCTAAAAGGGGGGAAATATTGAGGACTCTTGGGGTACTAGTGATGTTTTATTCTTAATTTGGGTGTTGGTTATGAGTGTGATCAGAGGACCAAAAACTCATTTATCTGCATACTTATATGCATTTCTTATATGTATTTCAATATAAATTTTTAAAAGATTTATTTACTTATCTGAAAGAGTTGGGGAGAGAGAGAGAGAAAGAGAGAGATCACCCATCTATTGGTCCACTCCTCACATGGCCACAATGGCCAGGGCCAGGCCAGGCTGAAGCCAGGAGCCAGGAGCTTCCTCCAGGGGCCCAAGCACTGGCTTTGGCCTGACCCAGTCCTGGCCATTGCAGCCATTTGGGGAGTGAACCAGCAGACGGAAGATCTCTCTCTCTCTCTCTCTCTCTTTCTGTTACTCTGCCTTAAAATAAAATATACAAAATAAATAAATCTCTAAAAAAAATTAGGGATTGACATTGTGTGGCACTGTATTAAGCTGTTACCTGCGACGCTGCCATCCCATATCACAGCCCCAGTTCAAGTCCTGGCTGCTCTGCTTCCAATCCACAAAAGAAAATTTTACCACAAAAGAAAAATTTTTAAAGCTCCAACAACTTAAATACCAATATAAGTTCATCCTCGTGGGAGACGAGGATGAAGTTCCTGGCTCCTGGCTTTGGCTGAGTCCATTTGCGGAGTGAACCAGCAGATGGAAGATCTCTGTCTTTCAAATAAATAAATAAACATTTAAAAAAATAAACATATGGGATTAAACCTTGTTAATTCTTTCTTTTATCAGTTCAAATCTACCATAGAGTCATTCTAGGGAATTTTTATTTCAGTTATTATACTTTTTTTTTTCGACAGGCAGAGTGGACAGTGAGAGAGAGAGAGAGACAGAGAGAAAGGTCTTCCTTTTACCGTTGGTTCACCCCTCAATGGCTGCTGCGGCCGGCACGCTGCGGCCGGCGCACCATGCTGATCTGAAGCCAGGAGCCAGGTACTTCTCCTGGTCCCCCATGCGGGTGCAGGGCCCAAGGTCTTGGGCCATCCTCCACTGCACTCCCGGGCCACAGCAGAGAGCTGGACTGGAAGAGGGGCAACCGGGACAGAATCCAGTGCCCCGACTGGGACTAGAACCTGGTGTGCCGGCGCCTCAGGCGGAGGATTAGCCTATTGAGCTGTCGCGTCAGCCCCAGTTATTATACTTTTTTTAACAAAAGATTTTTTTAATTTATTTGAGAGGCAGAATGAGAAAAAGAGAGGTCTTCCATATGCTGGTTCACTCCCCAAATGGCCTCAACAGCCAGAAGCCAGGAGCTTCTTCTGGGTCTCCCACACGGATGCAGGGGGCCCAAGGACTTGGGCCATCTTCTACTGCTTTCCAGTTCATAGCAGAGAGCTGGATCAAAGGAGGAGTGACAGGGACTAGAACCAGCACCCAAATGGGATTCCAGCGCTTGCAGGCTAGGACTTTAACCCACTGCACCACAGCACCAGCCCTTTACTGCTTTAGTCATGGTTTCCTTTAGCTGTTTGAAGTCTTTGTTAAGTATGACATATGGTCGCTCTCATAGACACTTTCTATTCTCTGCTTTTATTTCCTTTTTTTTTTTTTTTTTTTTTTTTACTCTTTGTCTCTTTTCCTTTACTACATTCAGAAGTTAAGCTCTAATTGCCTGCTGGTTGCTCTATTGCTCCATTTTCAACAATGCTAGGGCATAAATTGCTTCACAGACCAATCCAGCAGAATTTGAGCTCCTTTGAAGGGATAGTTTCTGAGGGCAGTGTTTTTGATCTGGTTTATTCCAGGAATGATTTTCCCTGTTATTTTCCCCCCTATGTCTCTGGCATATTAGCTGGCGTACTATTTAGCCTAAATCACCAATGAATCTCTGAATGTCCTCCCAATTGCCTTTCTACTGTTTTTGAGACCATTCCTAGGCTTCAGTTTCTCTATATTCTCGCAAATGTAGTCAACTCCTTTGGGGTGTAACTGGAACTCTGTGTTCTATGGGCTTCTCCACTGGTCGAAATCGCTGAGCCATATCTCTGGAACTGGTGGCAAGGACAGTAGGGAGCTTCTCTCTGAGTGGCAACCCGACTTTGGGAACTGAGTGTTTGGAGGACAGTAGGCAGATGCAGCCTCAGGGCTCCTGACCTTGATCTGCCAGGTGCATCTGCTCCTGAACTGCAGAGGCAGTCTGGGCCTCAGTATTCTCATGTGTTCCTCATTCATGATAGAGTTCCCATCCCACGAATAGGGGCTGGGTTACAACGGTTAAAAAGGGTAAAATTTATGTCAAGCACATTTTACGACAAAATAAAAATTTAGAAACTCCAACAACTTAAACCCCAATATAAATTCTAACATTTCAAGTCTGCATCCCTAGAATAATCCTAGCCTAGCCCTGCCTTAGAGCACTTGATTGAGAAAGCTCAGACTGCCAAATAAATTTTCTGTTGTTTCTAGCTAATGCCTGAAGGTCGGCCCCACCTATCCTTTCTCAGAGAATTTACTAAACAAAAGCTTACATTTTTAAGAAAAAAATGTATTTATTTATTTGAAAGTTACAGAGAGTAGAGAGAGAGATTTTTCATCTACTGGTTTACTCCCCAGATGGCCACAAGGGCCAGCACTGAGCTAGGCAGAAGCCAGGAGCCAGGAGCCTCGAGCCTCATCCTAGAGTGGTAGCGGGGGCCTAAACACTTGAGTCATCTTCTGCTGCTTTTCCCAGGCCATTAGCAGGGAGCTGGATTGGAAGTGGAGCAGCTGGGACACAATCCAGCAGCCATATAGGATGCCAGCATTGTAGGTGTAACACTGGCTGGCCTCAAAACGGCTTGTACTTGTGGATCCTTTCTCTCTCCCTGTCCCTTTGGTGAATATAGTTTTTTTCTCCTATAATTCAAGAGTATCTTTCTCAAGGATCTGGAAACCACTCCCTTGAGATGTAATTATTGGGAAAGATAGGGCCTCCGTCCCCCAGTCTCCTAGGGAGAATAAAATCCTGATGATAATTTCCAGATAACAGATAACTGGCCTAATGAGCATTCACACGGACAAAACGTTTATAATTTTTCATTTGCATTTTATTTGAAAGAGCTAAAGGGAGATCTTTGGTTCACTCCCCAAATGCCTGCAACAGCAAAAGCTGTGAAAGGCTGAAGCCAAGAGTCTGGAACTCAGCATTGCTCATGTAGATGGCTAGGATCCGAGGACTAGAGCCAGTACCTGCCACCTCCCAAGGTGTACAATGAATGAAGCTAGAGTAGGAAGCAGAGCCAGGACTTGAACTCAGGACTCTAATATGAAATATGAGTATCATGACCGCTATGTCAAATGCTTGCTCCTGGAATTGTTCAGTTTCCTAACTGCACAAACTTCTTCTGTTCTCCCTTTAGCTACCTTATTCTCCCCCTTCCCTATTTTTTGTTTGTTTAAAGACAGATTGATTTATTTGAAATTCAGAGTGATAGGCAGGGAGGGAGAGAGAGAGAGAGAGAATCATCTGCTGGTTCACTGGGTCAGGCCAAAGCCAGGAGTCAGGAATGTCTTCTGGGTCTCTCATGTGGGTGGCAGGGGCCAGAGCACTTGGGCCATCTTCCGTTGCTTTCCCAGGTACATTAGCAGGGAGTTGGATGGAAAGTAGAGCAGCCGGGACATGAACCAGTGCCTGTATGTGATGAGGGCATTGTAGGTGGTAGCTTAACCCACTGTGCTACCACACAGCCCCTTCATTCTCACCTCCATACACACTGAAGCTGAGTTCAGCTCACACAGGGATCCTCTTCTCCACTGCAATAGTACATGACTGATTAATATCTCCTTACTACTCTAGTATCTGTCTTTGTTTATATTTGACAGGTGTTTTGACCAGCTTAATGGAGTTTCACCCTATTCACATGTGGCTTACCTATATTATTCAGCGGGACCACTATGAATTTCTTATTCTCTTTTTCCACATAGCATTCTCTGGCAAAATTGCCTTGCACATTCCAGTGCTCTTGGGATTCTCAAACTTGGTCCTGGCTTCTTCACTGCACCCAGACTGCTACATTCAGTTCGGGTTCTGCATGAGTTGAAATTGAAAAAGCGTCGCTGGGCAGAAAGCCAAAGTGTTTTTGGGCTCATTTATTATTTTTTCTTTTCTCAGGAATCGCAGTCCTGCACTCCCTGTTGTCCAGCATCTGCAAATAGTTGCTTTATGTATTTTACCCACTTTTCCAGTTATTTGTCATCAGAGGGCAAGTTCAGTGTCAATTATTCATTCTGGCAAAGCTAGATTCTCCTTTTCCATAAAGTTTTAATTCATTTAGTTTAATTGGGTAGTAATAAAGATAGGGGGAAAAATGAAGCCAAAAACCATAAAATTTAAAAAGCAAACGACAGGGGCCAGCATTGTGGCATAATGGGTTACGCTGCCACCTGCAATGCCAGTATTCCATCTGGGTGCCAGATTAAGTTCTGGCTGCTCCGCTTCTAATCCAGCTCTCTGCTGTGGCCTGAGAAAGCAGCGGAAGTGGGCCCTTGCACCCACGTGGGAGAACCAGAAGCTCCTGGCTCCTGGTTTCGGATCAGCACAGCTGTGAACGTTGTGGCCATCTGGGGAGTGAAGCAGCGGATGGAAGACCTCTCTCTCTCTCTCTGCCTCTGCCTCTCTGTAACTCTGTAAATAAATAAAATCTAAAAAAAAAAAAAAAAAGACAACTATGTCCCACATTGGAGTACCTGGTTTTATTTCCAGCTCTGATTCCTGATTCCAGCTTCCTGCTAACGCCAGTCATGGGAGACAGTAGTGATGATAGTGATGACTTGATGAATTGGGTTCCTGCCACACAACTGGAAGACCTAGAGTGTGTTTTTAGCTCCTGGCTCTGGCTCCAGCACAGCACCAGCCACTGTGGACATCTGAGCAGTTGATGTAGGTATGAAGGCAGCTAGCAAAGAGGAGCTGAGAATCGCCAGCCCCTGCTCTACAGCTTCACATGTGCTGCAGCTGAGTGCCTATCACCCAACACTACCCCTTCCTGTGCAGACTGCAGCTGCCCGGGTTTTGCTGCTTAATAACTGGTGCTGGCTAAAAATATCCAGTATGGCTGTTGGCTGTGTCCTTGCATGATCTTTAGTTCATTATAATAAAATTACCATGACTGACACTCCCACTCCCATCATGCACCTGACACCATGACACTTTTGAGATTTCAAAAAAATAGCAAGGATATGAGTGGTACTCAAGTCCTGCCCTAGACTCCATCTCCTTTGAATATTCAATTAAGTCTCACTCCAGACATCATTTCCTATGTCCTCAGATCATATAAAATGTTGGTCTGAACTCTGTTAACTGTGGCTTTCCCTCCTGAGCATACCTGCACTTATTCCTGAGTGCGTACTTTCGCATTAAATAAATCTTGCTGTTCTGCTCACTTTCATCTACATCCCTTCCTTGAATTCCTTTTCATGTGGAGACAGGAGCCTGGACCTACTCAGCCAGGGGTCACCTCACAAGAATGAATCTCTAGTGGGAACTCTCTTTCTCTGTATTTGTGTCTCAAATAATATGAAGAATAAAATATTTTAAAAAGCAAACAAAAGGGGCTGGTGCACTGGCATTGTGAGCTTAGCCTCAGCCTGCAGCACCGGCATCCCATCTGGATGCCAGTTCAAGTCCTGGCAGCTCCTCTTCCGATCCAGCTCTTTGCTGTGGCCTGGGAAAGTAGTAGAAGATGGTCCAAGTACTTGGGCTCCTGCACCCACGTGGGAGACCCAGAAGAAATTTCTGGCTCCTGGCTTCAGATTGGCCCAGCTCTGGCCATTTAAACCATTTAGGGAGTGAGCCAGCGAATGGAAGACCCTTCTCTGTGTCTCTCCCTCTCTCTCTCTATAACTCTACCTCTCAAATAAATAAATTTTCAAAAAAAAGAGCAAATGATAATAAAACATTTAATAGAATTAAATTATTTTTTTTTTATTTTATTTTTTTTTTTATTTTTTTGACAGGCAGAGTGGATAGTGAGAGAGAGACAGAGAGAAAGGTCTTCCTTTGCCGTTGGTTCACCCTCCAATGGCCGCCGCGGCCGGCGCGCTGCGGCCGGCGCACCGCGCTGATCCGATGGCAGGAGCCAGGAGCCAGGTGCTTTTCCTGGTCTCCCATGGGGTGCAGGGCCCAAGCACCTGGGCCATCCTCCACTGCACTCCCTGGCCACAGCAGAGGGCTAGCCTGGAAGAGGGGCACCCGGGACAGAATCCGGCGCCCCGACCGGGACTAGAACCCGGTGTGCCGGCGCCGCAAGGCGGAGGATTAGCCTAGTGAGCCGCGGCGCCGGCCAATAGAATTAAATTAAATACATTTAACAGGAGATTATATGTAGAATATATGACAGTGCTTAAAAATCATATGGATAAAAGGAAACAATCCAGTATATAATGGGTAGAGATCTACAATAAGCAACTCATGGATAGGCAATAGATAAAAGAAATCTACAACACAATGAAATACAAATTCAAATGCAATGAAAAAAATCACTTATCACAGAGCAGGAGTTTGGTGCAGTGGTTCAAATACTGCCTGGAGGCTGGCATCCTATATGAGCACGGGTTTGAGTCCTGGCTATTCCACTTCCAATCCAGCTCTCTGCTAATGCTCCTGGGGAAGCAGTGGAAGATGGTCCAAGTACTTGGGCCCCTGCTACCTGTGTTGGAGGCCTGGAATGAGTTCCTGGCTTCTGGCTCCAGCCTGGCTAAGGCTGGCTGTTGGGGGCATTTGGGGAGTGAACTAGGCAACAAGATCTGCTTTTCAGCTCTTCAAATGAATATTAAATAAATAAATAAAATTAAAATA
This sequence comes from Oryctolagus cuniculus, assembly GCF_051225735.1. Classification (NCBI taxonomy): domain Eukaryota; kingdom Metazoa; phylum Chordata; class Mammalia; order Lagomorpha; family Leporidae; genus Oryctolagus; species Oryctolagus cuniculus. The sequence goes on from NC_142867.1 coordinate 197,365,530, forward strand.
CATGACTTATGTTAAAATTATTTATCACCCCTATGGCAAAATTTAAAAGATTGATAGTTTTAAATGTTGGCAAAAATACACCAAGACAGCTACTTTGGTACACTTTGTTCTACTGTAAATTAATGAAATCTCTTGGTTGGAAACTTGGGGAAATGGGGAAGCCTTGGTGAGTGGGAATGCATGCTGTTAGACCCACAGACAGCCTGCTTTTCTGCCGCTGTGGCTACCTGGCCTGGGGTGGTTAATGATGGAAGCTATGATCAACTGGCTGAGCTATTTTGTTTACTTAGCTGTTAAGTGCCTCTTCTGTGGTGGATTCTCTCTGGTATGTATTAGAATGTTATGCACTGAATTGTGAGCCCCTAGAATTCGTATGTTGAATCTCTAACCCCCAGTACCTTAGAATGTGACCGTATTTGGAGATAGGTCCTATAACAAGATGGTTAAAGGTAAAGCAATCCTGTTAGGTTAGAACCTAATAATTCTTGGTGTCCTTGTAAGAGGAAAATTTGGACATCCAAAGAGATACCAGACGTGTGAATGCACAAAGGAAAGGGTATGTGAATATACAATGAGAAGGTGGAACCCAGGGAGAGATGACTTCGAGGAATCCAAACCTTCTGATACCTTGATCTTGGACCTCTGGCCCCAAGAACTGTGAGAAGATGAACCTTTCTGCTTTAATCTACTCTGTCTGTAGATTAAACATGTGATGCAAAGCTCATCATACTCATGACCTTTTCTTATGTGTTCATTCAACTGCTCCTTTATTAAACCTTCTTAGACCTGATTTTTCTAGCCTTACTCGTTCAAGGTCTCTAGCCAACTAAATCACTCACTACTATCTGATTCTGAATGTATCCTACCAGAAATTGCCAGGCAATTTCTCCTTTCATCAAAATTGAATGGTGCACCTGCCAGAGATTCCCAGGTGAGAGGGCTTCTCACCATGATCCTTCAGGGTTACCACTAGGCAGTATTTTCTTTTTTTTTTTTTTAAGATTTATTTATTTGAAAGTCAGAGTTATACAGAGAGAGGAGAGGCAGAGAGAGAGAGAGAGAGAGACAGAGACAGAGAGACAGAGACAGAGAAAGACACAGAGAGACAGAGAGAGAGGTCTTCCATCTGTGTGTTTACGCCCCAACTGGCCGCAATAGCTGGAGCTGCGCCAATTCGAAGCCAGGAGCCAGGAGCCAGGAGCCAGGAGCTTCCTCTGGGTCTACCATGTGGGTGCAGGGGCCCAAGGACTTGGGCCATCTTTTACTGCCTCCCAGGCCATAGCAGAGAGCTGGATCATAGGTGAAGCAGCTGGGACTTGAACCGGTGCCCATATGGGATGCCAGCACTGCAGGCTGGGGTTTTACCGGCTACACCACAGCAGAGGCCCCTGCTTGTATTTTCTTAACTGCCAAGGTAACTTCCTCTGTTAGCTGGTCTTGGAGTCATATGTAGCTTTAAATATAAGCTAGGTAAGAGGTGCCAATCTAAAAGCAACAGATGATTGGGGGGGGGGCGGTCTGCCACCTGCTAATGCAGTTTTCTTATGTTCTTGAACCTTATTTGTGTCTGACTCTGAATGTCCTACTTCATTTTTTAACAGATTGCTGCTGGGCCTACCTGCTAATACTGTAGTAACTCTGTGAACTCATGATGGCATCTACTGTCCATCTGTGTTCAGGGACTTTATATGGTCAGATGCTATTTTTCAGAAAATTTATAATTCAGCCAGTGCTGTAGCTCACTTGGGTAATTCTCTGCCTGTGGTGCCGGCACCGGGGGTTCTAGTCCCGGTTGGGGTGCCGGATTCTGTCCTGGTTGCTCCTCTTCCAGGCCAGTTCTCTGCTGTGGCCTGGGAAGGCAGTGGAGGATGGCCCAAGTCCTTGGGCCCTGCACCCCATGGGAGACCAGGAGGAAGCACCTGGCTCCTGGCTTCGGATCGGCGCAGCATGCGGCCATAGCAGCCATTTGGGGGTGAACCAACGGAGGGAAGACCTTTCTGTCTGTCTCTCTCTCACTGTCTAACTCTGCCTGTCCAAAAAAAAAAAAAAGAAAGAAAGAAAGAAAGAAAGAAAGAAAGAAAGAAAGAAAGAAAATGTATAATTCTGTGATGTAGATGTCATAGCCCTAAGCTGGAAACCTAGGGTCTAAATCATGATTCTTGTTGGAACTTGTCATAAACCGCATACAAAGTTTTTGCCACTGTGTTAGTTTGCTCTGCTATAACAAAATACCTGAGACCGGGTAATGACGAAGAACAGAAAATTCTTTCTTACAGTCCTAAAGGCTGGGAAGTCCAAGATCAAAGTTCTGGCAAGTTCAGTGTCTGGCGAGGGCTGTTCTGTCTTGCCAAGATGGTGCCTTTTGTTGTGTCCTCACCTGGTGAAAGGTAGAAAGACAAAAAGGCCGAATGCTGTGTGGAGTTCCTTTTTTAAGGGCCTTAATCCCATTTGTGAGGGAGAAGTCCTCATAATCTAATCAACTCCCAGGGGTCCTGCTCCTTAACAGGATTGCATTGGAGATTAAGCTTCAACATGAATTTTGAAAGGACAGAAACACTCAAACCATAGCAGACACCATTTTGCAGGGCTGTATTGCCCCAACAGCAGGATCATTTATATTCCTGTCTGGATCTGCTGCTGAGCACTCCCCAGGTCTGGGCCTCACTCAAAGCTGGCAGCCTTTTGTGTAACCCAGCGTAGGGGGTGGAGTGGTATTCCTCAATATTCTGCTTCCAGAACAAAGACAACTTAGTTGAGAGAGAGGGGAGTCATGTGTTTAACTTTAAAGGTGATATTCTAGCATTCCCCACATGCTTAGACTCCTCAAAACTTAACTGTTACAGCTTCTCTCTCACCTTTGAAGGCACGTGCACCTTAAAAAGATTGCTAAGGAGGGGCCAGCATTGTGGTGCAGTAGGTTAAGCCACTGTCTGTGACACTGGCATCCCACATCAGAGTACTAGTTTGAGGTCTGGCTGCTCTGCTTCTGATCCAGCTCCCTGCTAATGATCCTGGGAAAGCAGCGGAGGATGGCCCAAGTACTTTAGTCCCTGCCATCAATGAAAGGAGAACAGGAAGGAATTTGGCCTGCCCCAGCTCCAGGTGCTGTGGTCATTTTTGCAGAATGATCCAGCAGGTGGAAGATCCCTTTCTCTGTCTTTCCCTCTCTCTCTGTAACTCTGCCTTTCAAATAAATTAATTAAAAAATTTCCAAGGAATTTGCCATTTTTCTCTCAACATCTAGCCTACTTAATAGTCTTTTCTTATTTGAAAGACAGGGTTACAGAGAAAGGTAGAAACAGAGAGAGGTCTTCCATCTGCTGGTTCACTCCCCATATGGCTGCAATGGCTGGAGCTGGGCTGATCTGAAGCCAGGAGCCAGGAGCTTCTTCTGGGACTCCCACATGGGTGCAGGGGCTCAAGGACTTGGGCCATCCTCTGCTGCTTTCTCAGATGTATTAGCAGGGAGCTGAATCAGAAGCGGAGCAGCTGGGTCTTGAACCAGCACCCATATGGGATGCCGGCGCTGCAGCCGGGGCTTTAACCCCCTGCGCCACAGCGCCAGCCCGAGCTTACACCCTTTTGAGTTTGCCATAGTCTACTGTTATCTTCCAAAATCTACATAGGACTCTTCATCAAAAGAAATCAAAAGGGGCCGGTGCTGTGGCTGAGCAGGTAAAAGCTGCCGCCTGCGGTGCCAGCATCCTATATAGGCGCTTGTTCGAGTCCTGGCTGCTCCATTTCTGACCCAGCTCTCTGCTATCTCCTGGGAAAGTAGCAGAAGATGGCCCAAGTCCTTGGGCCCCTGCACCCATGTGGGAGACCTGGAAGAAGCTCCAGGATCCTGGCTTCAGATAGGTTCAGCTCTGGCCATTGTGGCCATCTGGGGAGTTAACCAGGGGATGGAAGACCTCTCTCTCGATCTCGCTCTCATTCTCACTCTTACTCTCTCTGACTCCCTCTGTAACTCTACCTTTCAAATAAATAAATCATTAAAAAAAAAAAGAAATCAGAAGAAAATATTGAGGCAGGCTTGGGCCTGATGGTTAAGATACTGCCTTGGATACTCACATTTCATATTGGAGTATCTGGATTAAGTCCCGACTCTGCTCTGTATCCCCGCTTCTTGCTAATGTACATCCTGAGAAGCAGTGGTGATAGCTCAAGTAGTTGGGTCCCTGCTGCCCACATGGGCCATCTGGACTGAGTTCCTGTATCCTCGCTTCAAGCTGGCCCAGCCCTGGAAGTTGTGAGCATTTGAGGAGCGAACCAGCAGATGGGAGGTTTCTATCTCTTTGTCTACCTTTAAAATAAATATATTTAGAAAAAGAAACTATGATAGGAAGCACCTCCTCTTGATGTCATAATTTTTATAGGTATCCCTGAATTCTACCATTATATACAGTATCTTATTATTTTTTTGACAGGCAGAGTTAGACAGTGAGAGAGAGAGACAGAAAGAGAGAGTTATAGACAGTGAGAGAGAGAAAGGTTTTCCTTTGTTGGTTTACTCCCTAATGGCTGCCACGGCCAGCGCTGCACCGATCTGAAGCCAGGAGCCAAGTGCCTCCTCCTGGTCTCCCATGCGGGTGCAGGAACCCAAGCACTTGGGCCATCCTCCACTGCCATCCCGGGCCACAGCAGAGAGCTGGGCCGGAAGAGGAGCAACGGGGACTAGTACCTGGTGCCCCAACTGGGACTAGAACTCAGGGTGCTGGCACCACAGGCGGAGGATTAGCCAAGTGAGCCATGGCGCCGGCCAGTATCTTATTTATTTATTTATTTATTTATTTATTTATTTATTTATTTATTTATACAGGCAGAGTGGACAGTGAGAGAGAGAGACAGAGAGAAAGGTCTTCCTTTGCCATTGGTTCACCCTCCAATGGCTGCTGTGGCAGGCGCGCTGTGGCCGGGGCACTGCACTGATCCAATGGCAGGAGCCAGGTACTTCTCCTGGTCTCCCATGGGGTGCAGGGCCCAAGTACTTGGGCCATCCTCCACTGCACTCCCTGGCCACAGCAGAGAGCTGGCCTGAAAGAGGGGCGACCGGGACAGAATCCGGAGCCCTGACCGGGACTAGAACCCCTGGGTGCTGACGCCGCAAGGCGGAGGATTAGCCTAGTGAGCTGCAGCGCCGGCCCGGTATCTTATTTATTAAAAAAATTATTTACTTAGGGTTGGTGCTGTGGCGTAGCAAGTAAAGCTGCCGCCTGCAGTGCCGGCATCCCATATGGGCGCGGATTTGAGTTCCGGCTGCCACATTTCCCATCCAGCTCTCTGCTACGGCCTGGAAAGCAGTAGAAGATGGTCCAAGTCCTTGAGCCCCTGCATCCACATGGGAGAACTGGAAGAAGCTTCTGGCTCCTGGTGTTGGTGCAGCTCCGGCCGTTGAGGCCAATTGGGGAGTGAACCAGCAGATGGAAGGCCTCTCTCTCTCTTTCTTTCCTTCTCTCTCTGTGTAACTCTGACTTGCAGGTAAAATAAATAAATCTTTCAAAAAAATTATTTACTGGGGCCTTGCTATGGCGTAATATGCTAAGCCTCCGCCTGTGGTACAGGCATCATATGTGGGCACCGGTTCGAGTCCTGGCTGCTCCTCTTCCAGTCCAGCTATCTGCTAATGGCCTGGGAAAGCAGTGGAGGATGGCCCAAGTGCTTGAACCCCTGCACTCTTGTGGGAGACCGGAAGAAGCTCCTGGCTTCTGGCTTTGGGTTGGCTCAGCTCCAGCTGTTGCGGCCATTTGGGGAGTGAACCAGCAAATGGGGGACCTTTCTCTGTGTCTCTTTCTCTTTCTCTCTGTAACTCTACCTCTCAAATAAGTAAATAAAATCTTTAAAAAAATAAACTGTTTACTTATTTCACACACACACATAAAGAGAGCTCCCACATGCTGTTTCCCTATGCCTGCAATAGCTAGGGCTGGTCAAAATGAAACCTGGAGCTAGGAACTTTGGTTGGCTCCAGCCCAATCTCTTGAGCCATCACCTGATGCCTCCCAGGGTTTGCATTATCAGCAAACTGAAATCAGAAGTGGAGCTGGGATTTGAATAACGCCACTCTGAAATGGGATATAGACATCCCATTCAACAGCTTAACCACTAGGACAACTGCCTAGCCCAGGAAATGTAATCTGTAACACAAGCTATGGGCAATTTAGGAAGGCCCAGAAGTACAAGAGAAACTGGAGGTTCAAGATTTTGAAGTCACTGACCCAGATATTTCCATCCCATGTCTTCTATTTTCTCGCCTCAAACAGGAGCCTTACTTTGGAGTAGCCGATCCTTCAGGACTGAGAATATAGCCTCCTTTGGAGCTCAGCAAATCTGATAATTAAGTCCTAGATCTGGTCCTTAGGTTTTCCTGCCTGCTGGCTTCAGGAGATGATAATCTTTTTATATGCGGTTATGTATTGCATAATGATAATTCGGTCACCAACGGGCCTCATATATGATGGTATGTAACATGTGGGTTTGAATAAGTACCTTCTATGATGTTCACACAATGATAAAATTGCATAGGGACACATTTCTCAGAATGTGAACGATGCATGACTGTACTACCAAAAGGCCCTTTGACTTGCACACTTAGTCTTTACTTTCTCTAAAGTATACATTACCCCCAACAGCAAATATCCCATTACTTCTCAAATGCCTAATACATTTTGCTTCCTCACCCCCATGCATTCCTTTCCTTCAGCAAAACATCCCAATTTATCACTGGGAAAAATTTTAACAATTGCGTTACTATCACATGCTAGGAGCTAACAGTGCTCCACCTATCACTAGTAATGGTATCTTTGTTGCCAAAAGGCTGGTGAGTCATCTGATTCCCAAATTCCATATTAGAGTTTGCTTTCTTGGATCACCTTTGGCACGAATTTACAGTCATGTATTGCTTGCTGTGGTCTGAGAAACGCTTCTTTAGTCAATTTCATCATTGTATGAATCTCATAAGAGTGTACTGGAAGCCAACTAAGATGGTTATGACACCATCAGGTGTAAAATCTTATGAGTGGGGCCAGCACTGTAGTGTAGTGAGTAAGGCCATCACCTGCAGTGCCGCATACCATATGGGCGCTGGTTCAAGTCCTGGTTGCTCCATTTCTGGTCCCGCTCTCTGCTATGGCATGGGAAAGCAGCGGAGGATTGCCCAAGTCCCTGGGCCCCTGCACCTGTGTGGGAGACCCAGAGGAAGCTCCTGGCTCCTGACTTCAGACGGGTCTAGTTCTGGCTGTTGTAGCCAATTGGGGAGTGAACCACTGCATGGAAGAACTCTCTCTCTCTCTCTCTCTCTCTCTCTCTCTCTGCCTCTCCTTCTCTCTCGGTGTAACTCTGGCTTTCAAGTAAGTAAATAAATCTTTAAAAAAAATCTTATGGGATCACTGTCCTATGTGTGGTCTGTTTTTGCCCAAAATGTTTTTACGTAGAGCATCACTACATTGTAAAGCGGGTTCCCCAGGAAGCAGAGAGGTGAACCTAGAAAATTTTCTGGAGAGTGTTTCCAGGGTCAACATCCAAGGGGGAGTGACAGAAAGAGGATTGGGAAAAGGGAGACGTTAGGTTGCAGTTAAGTCATCAAAAAGCCTCAGCTGATTCCACACAGAGCATTGCAGCAAAGATGGCTAGGCATGATTGTTTCTAACTGGGGCTGGGGTACCTGGGCTTCATACTCCTGGCCCAATCAGTATTTGTGGGCTGCCCTGGGAAGGAAGGTATAGCTTTAAACGAGGCAGCTCTTCACAGCTGAGGTTGTGTGGCAGCTCTTCACAGCTGAGGTTGTGTGGCGTGCTTAGGGGCCAGCTGACATCCATTAGCACTCCTAGCAGCTGGGGGACTGATAACATCGATGTTGAATGGTGGAGATCTGGGGAGAACCCCACAGCATCCCTAAAACACAACTCCAATTGTTTGAATAGTTTACAATGGGAAAATATGTTTGTGTTTTTTGTAATAAAAAATGTGCTTAATAACACAAAAACAGGAGCTGGTGTTGTGGTGTAGTGGTTAAGTCATAGCCTGTAATGCCGGCATCTAATATGGGCACCAGTTTGAGTCCTGGCTGTTCCACTTCTAATTCAGCTCCCTGCTAATGTGCCTGGGAAGGCAGCAGAAGATGGCCTAAGTGCTTGGGCTCTTGCACCCATGTGGGAGATCCAGATGAAGCTCCTGTCTCTGGCTTCTGCCTGGCAGCCATTTGGTGAGTAAAACAGCACACAGAAGATCTCTCTGCTTCTCCTTCTCTCTGTAACTCTGCCTTTAAAATAAACAAATAAATCTTTAAACACACATACACACACACACAAGCAAGCAAAACAAAGAAAATAAAATAGAAAGCACCCATAATGTTTCTACCAAGAGTTAACCACCATTAATATTTTGGTGTATATCCTTTCAGAATTTCAAATTCAAAGTTATATAGGTATATACTGTTTTTTTTTTTTTTTTTTTTGACAGGCAGAGTGGACAGTGAGAGAGAGAGAGACAGAGAGAAAGGTCTTCCTTTGCCGTTGGTTCACCCTCCAATGGCTGCCGCGGCCGGCACGCTGCGGCTGGCACACCGCGCTGATCCGATGGCAGGAGCCAGGTACTTCTCCTGGTCTCCCATGGGGTGCAGGGCCCAAGCACTTGGGCCATCCTCCACTGCACTTCCTGGCCACAGCAGAGAGCTGGCCTGGAAGAGGGGCAACAGGGACAGAATCTGGCGCCCTGACCAGGACTAGAACCCGGTGTGCTGGCGCCGCTAGGTGGAGAATTAGCCTAGTGAGCCGTGGTGCCGGCTCAGATACTGTTTTACAAAAATAAAGCCATATTGTATATATTGCTAGTTGCTTTTTTTAACTTAATGATGTTTTATAAGTATCTTTCCATAGTTACATACTTCTATAACATCTTTTTAGTTTATTTTTATTATTTTTAAAATGCATTTACCTTTTCTTTAAAGTTTATTTATTTTTATTTATTTGAAAGGCAGAGCCAGAGAGAGGGAGAGAGAGAGAACGAGAGAGAGAAACAACCTTCTATCTACTGATACATTCTCTCAAGTGACTGCAACATTTGGGGCCAGGTCAGGCCAAAGCCAGAAGCCAAGAACTTCTTCTAGGTCTTCCATGTGAGTGGGAGGGACTCATGTACTTGAGCCATCAGCTGTTGCCTCCTAGGACGCCCATTCTCAGGAAGCTGGACAAGAAGCAGAGGAGTGGACTTGATCCAAGGCACTCTAAATTGGATTGTGGGCATCCCTAGCTGCAGCTTAACCTGCTGGGGCACAGTGCCTGCCCCTAGAGTTTACTTTTTAGATTTAAGCGTTACAGGAAAAAGTTTGAGTAGATAGTGCAGAGTTCCCATATTGGCTCCAACCCCTGCAGTTTCCTCTATTAGCATCTTTCATGAGTGTGGTACAGTTATTATAATGAATGAACCATAGCTGATGCATTATTATTAGTGTTCAAGGATGGAGTTATAACAAAGTTAAATTCTGAATTGACTTTGTGATTCTAGTCCTCACAAATAAGTGTTCTGATGGGCTGAGCAGGAGAGATTGGTTTTATAAACAGAGAAGGGCTAAAAAAACATAAAGCACATTGGTCATTTCAAAATTAGTTTTCTTATAAGGCAAAGACAGGGAGACAGAACAATAGAAAAATAACTGATTGAGTAACATCAGGTTATACTTCATAAAGATTAAAGCAGAAGGAACTTCATTATCACACTGATTGAAACAGCCTGTTTGGGGAATCTGCTTATTATCTCTTCCTCCTGATTTCTCAGAAAGCCAGTTAACAACTCAGTTTCAGTTGGGTGGAACCTTAGAATGATGATACATTCTGATTTTCAGTATGGTCTGTTGGAGTCTAGTGCAGGAACTTAGTCCAAACAATGGCCTCCTACAATTTTTACTTAACATTAACTAAAGTTCACAGTTTACATTAAGGTTCTCTCTTTGTGTTATACAGATCTATGAGTTTGACAAATGCATGTCATGCATTCATCATTAAAGTATCATACAGCATAGTCTGTCCCAAAATGCTTGTCTTCATCTACTCATTGTCCTTCTCCAACCCTTGCCAACCACTACTCTTCTGTCTACAATTGTGCCTTTTATAATATCGTTTTTAATGGCTGCACAACGTTGTCTCATGTGGATTATCTAGACAATCTTTGATTAGCGGACACTGATGCACACAAAGTATATAACTTAAAGACTAGAATGGTAGCTCCAAACCTTAGATTCCCATAGTAGCTAATCAGACTTTGCTGACCTGGCATAGGATTCACTTTCCCATGAACTCACACTTCAGTGTGTATACTGAGACTTCACTATATTTGGGCAAAGGAAGCTTTTAGATCTACCACACTATCTTGGAAACCCGAACACATCTGGCATTCAGTCTGATAGGAGAACCAAACAAATGTATAAACACCATCTGTCCATTTTTCCTTCCAAAGGAGCCTTTCCAAATTTCAGGGAGGTTTTTTTTTTTTTTTTTTTTGCCAACTCTTGTCATAGTGGCACCAGAAGCCAATGAGACCATTGAGGTTTCTCATGATGTTCTGGGCTAGAAGGCTGGGCTCCTAGGAGTCTCCTGCTTTAGAGGTGCGCATCCTCCTAGGATGCCTCCAAATTCTTTTCATAGGTGCCTGTCTCTCCCTCCTCAAGCAAGGCAGCCATATATGGATGGGCACTGTGTGATCTGCTGAGGGGTCTAGAGAGGGCTGAAATCCAGTTGCACTCAGCTTGCTAAGCTGTATACTCTGGCACTGCATCGACTATGAGAGGATGCCTTTTCCATCTCACACAAAGGCAGGCCTTGTTCCCCATTTCACTGAGATTATTTAACTCTATTGTAACTGTGTGTTTACATATTTATCTTCCTCCTGAGATCCTTGATGCTGAAATCTGGTCTTGTTTAATTTTTGTTCCCATGGCAGCACGGGGCTTAGTGTACAGTAAACCTCAGTACTTTAAAAAGAGATGACAGGAGTCTTCTGACCCCCTGCCAGGATAGTCTACTTATCATTTCTCAAAATTTAATATAATTATCTTTTATTATTTTACAGAAATGATTAGGCTTCCTGCATTTTTAAAAATTTTTTTATTTACTTATTTGAAAGGCAGAGTTACAGAGAGAGAGGAAGAGACAGAGAGATCTTCCATCCAGCCACTTGTTCACTCTCCAAATGGCTACAATAACCTGAGTTGGCCCAGGCTGAAATAAGGAGCCAGAAGCTTCATCCAAGTCTGTCGTGTGCGTAGTAGGGGCCCAAGTACTCAGGTCATTTTCCACTGCTTTTCCAGGTGTATTAGCAGGGAGCTGGATCAGAAGTGGAGTGGTGCTCACATGTGTGGGGAGCAACTGAGACTAGACTAAATTACTGGAATTAAGACTTATTCTATGCATCTGCTCTCCCACAATATGGCGCTGAGAGAGCCCAAATAACCTTTACACAGCTGCCTCTCACCAGTTTGACTAATAAGCTGCAGGAGCTGATCCTGCTCCTGATTGGAGGAGAGCAGCATGTTTGGCGTGTGGGCAGCAGAGTTGGGATTGGTGGAAGAGGACTATAAAGGAGGAGAGAGACAACACGCACCGGGAACACCTGAGGAACACCTGTGCAGCCCCCGAGAGAGCCGGCCGGCGGTGTGCCGCTCCTCCGCGGAAGCGGGGAAAGTGGCAGGGGGTACCGCCCCTCCACGGAGGTGGAGGGGTCGGCAGCCAACCCGGGAAGGACCAGCAGCAAACCCGGGAAGGGCCGAGCAGACAAGAGAACAGCGCAGGGTCCTGTGTCATTCCTCCGCGAATGTGGGAGCAACAACGTGACACTGGTGTTGCAGGCAGTGGCTTTACCTACTGCACCACAAGGCCACCCTCATATATGACAACCACTGTCAAATTGTTCGATACAAAGACTCTATCAATGTATACTTACATTAACAATGCATACTTATTTCTGTATCTAAACCAGCACTGGATGTACAAGTACTTTATTTTTTCAGCCAATTTGTTACATGAAAATTATGGTCTTTTTGACATTACTAGTTGTTCATCATGTTTTTTTTTTAACTTATTATTTGAAAGGTAGAGTTACAGAGAGAGAAGGAAAGACAGACAGAGAAAGAGAGAGAAAGAGAGAAAGATCTTTCATCCCCTAGTTCACCCTCCAAATGGCTACAACGGGCAGGCTGAAGCCAGGAACCAGGAGCCAGGAGCTTCTTTCAGGTCTCTTCCATGAGCACAGGGGCTCAAGTACAGTCATTTTCTGTTGCTTGCCCAGGCACATTAGCAAGGAGCTGGATTGGAAGTGGAGCAGCTGGGACTTGAACCAGCACCCATATGGAATACCAGTGTCCCAAGTGGCAGCTTAACATGCTACTCAATAGTAGTCCCGATCATCTTTTTATACATTCACTGGTCACTTGTGTTTCTTTTTTTTGGTGAATTGCCTCTTGATAAGCAACACCAATTTTTTTTATTGATTCGTTCTATTTTTCAAAAAGATTTATTTATTTGAAAGGTAGAGTGACAGAGAGGGAGAGATAGAGATCTTCCATCCACTGGTTAAGTCTCCAAATGACTGCAACAACCAGATCGGAACCAGGCTGCAGCCAGGAGGCAGGAACTCTATCCTGGTCTTCTACGTGGGTGACAGGTACGCAGGCCCTTGGATCATCTCCTGCTGTTTTCCCAGGCATATTAGCAGGAAGTTGGATCAGAAGAGAATTCAAACCAGAACTTCTATATGGGATACCAGCATCCCAAATGGTAGCTTAAGCCTATTGTGCCACAATGCTGGCCTCTCATTGTACTTTTGAAAATTGACTCATAGGGGCTTGTTATGTATTGAGAAAATTAACCCATTTTAGTTATGTAAGTTACAAATATTGCCTTCTGGTTTATCTTTTCATTTTGGGTAAGAGGTCTTTGCCAGCATCAAACTTGTCAACCATTTCCTTTATGGCTTCTGAATTTGATATCACAATTAGACAATATGGTGGTTAATTTTAGGTTTCAATTTGATTGGATTAAGGAATATGTAAAAACATGGAACAGCATTATTTTGGGAGTGTCTGTGGAGGTGTTTCCAGAGGTTACCATAGGAATGAACTAGATGGGAAGATGGTCCCTCCGCCCCTAGGTGAGTGGCCACTATTCAATTGGCTGGCACTCAAGAGGAAACAAATATATGTGAATTGGTATCTTCCACTGAGAACTGAGACATGTTTTTCTCCTGTCTTGGATAGGAGAATTCCAGGTTTGCTGGCCTTTGGACTCCAGGACTTATGCCAGTGGTTCTCTGGCTGGTTCTCAGAGTTTCTGTCTCAAGCTGAAAGTTACACCTCCATTTTCTTTAGTTCGGAGACCTTTGGACTTGAACTGGATCATGTTTCTGGCATCTCAGGGTCTCAAGTCTGCAGATGATCTGAGGTGGGACCTCTCAAAATTGCAAGAGCCAATTCTCCAATAAATCCTCTGTTTTATGTCTATATACATATCCTATTGCTTCTGTCTGCCTGAATTGCTCTAATACAAATTCTTTCTACCCATGATTCAAAAAATTTTTCTATACTCTTTTTCAAAAAGATGTACTTATTTATTTTGAAAGTCAGAGTTACAGTGAGAGAGGGAAAGACAGAGAGAGAGAGAGAGAGAGAGAGAGAGAGATCTTCCATCTCCAAATAGCCACAATGGCCTGAGCTGGGCCAGATGGATGTCAGGAGCCAGGGGCTTCTTCCAGGTCTCCCATGTGGGTGCAGGGGCCCAACCATTTGGGCCATTTTCTGCTGCCTTCCCAGTAGCATTAACGGAGATGGATCAGAAGTGGAGCAGCTGGGAACAGAACTAGTGCCTATATGGGATACTGGTGCTGCAGGCGGTGGCTTAACCTGCTATGCCTCAGCGCTGGCCCTGAGAAATAATTTTTATCCATTTTTGGTCATGAGGATAATTCCATCTTCATATGATAGTCCTCACATAGATCTTAGAATTGGAAGGAACTCAGAGGTCACCCAGGGATCTGAATCTTTAAGTGTAATTGTGAGCTTTTGGGGAAGGGCAAAAGGTTTCAACTTGACCTTCAAAGTTCTAAGAATTCACCCCGAGTTTTTCAAAGAGAAACGATGCCTTTGCCAAGGATGCTGGTGGCTTTATTTATAGCCTTAGAACTTGTTAAATGCAAGCCAAACCTCTTCCCTCCTGGTTTCTCCAAGCTTTCTCCCTCTGCTCTCCTACATATATCCTTTGTTGTATTCACTAATCCTGAATTTTTCTGGAACTTTCCATTCATGACTTTGCTTAGAATGTTTTGGGCACCTTTCCAAGTTCTTCAAACATGATTCACAGACCTTATGCCATTTAGCCCCCTGTTATCTCTTTGACTTTGTTGCCAATTATGCTCCCCTTTGCTCATTCCATTCCAGCCACGCAGGGCTGCTTAATGTTCTGAGAATACAGGAAGTGAGCTTCCTTCTCAGGGCCTTGGTACTTACTATTCTTTTGACCTGGAATTTTCTTCTTGATACCTGCATGACCCATTTCTTTACTTCCTTTGGGTGTTTACTCCAATGTTACCTTTCAGTCAAGTCTTTTATTTATTAATTTTCATTTTATTTGAAAGGCAAACAGATGGTGGGGGGAAAAGACAGACCAGAGATAGAAAGACAGACAAGATCTTCCATTCACTGGAATAATGGAAACCATACCCAAATGACTACAATATCTAGGACTGGGTCAGGCCAAAACCAGGAGCCCAAACTCCACCCAGGTCCCCTACATGGTTGGTAGGGACTCAAGTACTTGAGCCATCATCCTGTGCTTCCCAGGCATTAGCAGGAAGCTGAATGGCAAGTGGAATAGCTGGGACTGGAATCCCGCACGCTGACAAAATATGTGGGCATCTCACGTGGTAACTTATGGTGCTGGGCCAAAAGCCTGACCTCAATGAAGTCTTAGTGAGGACTTACTTGGCTACTTTTTCTAAATTTCAACCACAAATACTTTTGATCTCTCTTTCCTTGCTTTATTCTTAGCACATATCACCATTATCTGCTAGTTAGCTTCCTCTAGAATGTAAGCTTCATGAAAGCAGAGATTTTGGGGCCAGTGCTGTGGCACAGCTGGTAAAGCCTCCACATGCAGTGCTGGCATCCCATATGGGAGCTGGTTTAAGTCCCAGCTGCTCCACTTCCAGTCTAGCTCCCTGCAGATGCACCTGGGAAAAGCAGCAGCAGACGGCCTATCGCAGCCATTTAGGGAATGAACCAGCAGATGGAAGCTCTCTCTCTCCATCTCTGTAATTCTCCCTCCTGTAACTCTGCATTTCAAATAAATAAATATATATATATCTTTAAAAAAAAGACATTTTTGGCCTATTTTATATCTCCAGTGCTTACCCAGAGTGGAGTAGCAGGTAAAGTCACCGCCTATGATGTCGGCATCCCATAGGGACTCCAGTTGGTGTCCCGGCTGCTCCACTTCTGATCCAGCTCTGTGCTAATGGGCCGGGGGGAAAAGTAGCAGAAGATGACCCAAGTGTTTGGGCCCTCCCATCCATTTGGGAGACCTGGAAGAATCTCCTGGCTTCATCTTGGCCCAACTCTGGTCATTGTGGCCATTCGATGAATGAACCAGTGTATAGAAGTGTTCTTTCTTTCTCTTTCTGCCTTTCAACTAAATAAATAAACCTCAAGAAAGAAAGAAAGAAAATGCCTGGTATTCTTCAGGTACTCAGTATTTGCTAAACAAATACCTGAAAAGTCTATTTGTTCAAGGAGTAACAATATGCTACACGTGTATATATTCATAATCTCTTTCCCAATCGCAGAGTCCAAGGTTCCCCTCTGCCATGTCTTCAGAAGATTTTGCCGTTATTGTCTTATTCTCTGTTTAGCCAGCTGAACTCATTACATCTCTCAGCAGTTTACTAATCCTCAGCTCTTTCTAATTTGTTAAGAAACCTCCCAAAATTGACATATTCTTCACCATTTCTCCTCTTATTTTTTATTTTTTTTAAAGATTTATTTATTTACTTGAAAGTCAGAGTTACACAGAGAGAGAAGGAGAGGCAGAGAGAGAGGTCCTCCACCTGCTGGTTCAATCCCAGGTTGGTCACAATGGCCAGAGCTGTGCCTATTTGAAGCCAGGAGCCAGGAGCTTCTTCTGGGTCTCCCACATGGGTGCAGGGGCCCAAGCATTTGGGCCATCTTCCACTGCTTTCCCAGGCCATAGCAGAGAGCTGGATTGGAGGAGAAGCAGCCAGGACTAGAATCGGTGCCCATATGGAATGCCAGCGCTGCAGGTGGAGGATTAACCTACTTCACCATGGCGCTGGCCCCTCAGATTTCTTAAATTTTATCTAATGTCTTTTTTTCCATTCTAGATGCCCATACAAGAAACCAGGTTACATTTAGTTTATCATATCTTCTTAGGTTACTCTTGGCTGAGACAGCTTCTTTTTTTTTTTTAACCATCTGATTTTTTATGTTAATGTGATATTAATACAAAGAGAACAAATCCAATGTAGTTCAGATATAATTCTAAGAATATAATGCTATTCTCCCATCTCTCCCTTTCTTTCTTTCCTTTGTTATAATGTTATACTACTATGGTTCTAATGAACTGTGATTATTTTTTAAAAAAGATTTATTTATTTATTTGAAAGTCAGAGTTACACAGAGAGAGGAGAGGCAGAGAGAGAGAGAGGTCTTCCATCTGCTGGTTCACTCCCCAAATGACTGCGACGGCCAGAGCAGAGCTGATCCGAAGCAAGGAGTCAGGGACCCAAGCAGGTGCAGGGACCCAAGGAGTTGGGCCAACTTTGCTTTCCCAGGCAGAGAGCTGGATTGGAAGTGGAGCAGCCGGGTCTCGAACTGGCACCCATATGGGATGCCGGCACTGCTCAACCCGCTAGCCACAGTGCTGGCCCCTGAACTGTGATTATTTTAAAATTTACTGTATATAGGTGAAATAATTTTTTTTCATTTGCTAAGTCTTTGCGCGTCCTTTCGCAATAGGGTTCCGGGCCTTTCCCTGCTTGCTCGTCTCGACTCTTACCCTGTCAGTGACCTCCTACTTTCCTCCTGCCCCTTGGGTCAGCAGGGTTCATCCTTTCCAATTGCAATGCTCCAGGTTGCAGGAGTTGTTCAGCGCTAGACTAGAGATTAGTTACGTCACCGTCGGCTCCTCCCATTGGTCCGGGCGGGTGGAGCGCGGCGCCATGACGTCAGACGCCCATAGGGGCGGATCAGAGAGGGGAAGGAGGAGGGAAGTAGGACTTCAACATGGCGGCTGGGGAACTGGCGGTGGCTACGGTGACGGCCTGGCCCGGGGCGGGCAGAGTTGGAAGTGGTAGCGTTCGCTTTTCCTAGGGGTCGTCGGGAGCTCAGCAGGAACCGAGCCTGGGAGGCCGGCCGGCGCCAGCACCTTTGGGCTTCTGGGACGGCGGCGGCGGCGGCGGCGTCGTTCAGGTGAGGGGGCCTCCCTCTGCTCCTCTGGGGGAGGGGGGAAGAGGGGCGGAGTTGGGGGAGGGGGCCGGGACCGGAGACCGACGCGGGAGGAACCAGAGAAAGGGGTTGGAACCCGAGAGGAATGCAAGGAGCTAGAGCTAGGGGTGGAAGGGGAAAAGGGCTGGAGATCGGTGAGTCGGCGAGGATTCTGGGAGAAGGGTCAGAGTCAGGGGACCAGAGTTGAAGGGGCAGAGGGCAGATGCGGTGTGGGAAAGTGAGTTCGGATTGGGGGGACTAATTTCCTACTGGGAGATAGGTACAGAAGACGCCTTTCCGGCAGGAGTTAGAGCTGGGTGGGAAGTAGAGGGTGTTAGAGAGGGGGAGCTCGGGTAAGGGAGGTGAGTGACGGGGAGTTGAGGGTGAGCTGGGCTTGTCAGCCGCAGATTTAGTTCTTCCCGAGCCCGTGAGATTAGGGAGAGAGAGAGAGGAGACCAGACCAGAAGCGAGCGCTCTTTGGGGAGGTCATTGGCATTGTCTGGTCTTCTCCAGATATGTTTAGCTTGCCTTTTGTGTTTGTTCCTTGGGTGGAGACTTACCCGTAGTCCACCTTGGCCACAGAGAACAGGCTCACATCCTCGTGAAGCCAAGTTATAGATGATTTATGTGATCTGTATCAGTGACCTCTGACCCTTATGTTGTTGCCACACGTAATTGTTTCCAGACGAGTCTCCTCAAAGTGTGGCTGGGCGTGAAAATACATTTTGTGTGAACCAAATAAAATTTCGAGACTTCTTAGAAACCCTGTCATGTTGCAATACTAGATTTGATAATTTGGTTAGCTATCAAACATTATATTCTAAGACCACATGCTAATATTCTGTCACTTTCCTCAGCTTAGTTATTAGTATTTGAGAATTTAAATATGATGAATGTATCCCTTCGGAGTATCATCGGATTTGATCAAGGGAAAACAGTGCTCTTAGAATTTAATGATAGGTCATTCTAGTTAGTGTCCTTAGCCTAGTTAAACTGAAAGCATCTATATTATCTTGCAGCAAAGCATGTGAAATGATAAATCTGAAAGAATTACTTTGTATTAATTTAGTGTAAGTTGAATTACATAAATTCAGTTTTTTTCAGTCTTCTGTTATTTAATACCTACTCTGTGTTAAGTTATTAAAAATCATTGTCATTGAAATGGGAAAATTAATGTTTCTTTAGTGAGCAGATATCTTACTAACCTGCTGTGGCCTCATTGGGGAAAAAAGTGCTATTCTAGAAAACACAGGAAGAAAATTAAGCATATGGATATAGAGACTTCCTTAATTTCTCTTTTGTTTAGTATTTGAGACATGTCACTTTATCATCGTGTATCTGAAAGATTTGGTTTTTGTCGTGATTTTGAAGAGGAAAATAACAGTATGCTGATGTTGCTAGGTCTGTAGACAAATCCCAACAATGGTTGTATGGGAAATGTCACTTGTGTATTTTGTCTTTTGTTCTCTTGATATGGTATTTAAAATTAGGATCCCTGAAGTTTTAATTCAGTGACTCAAATTCTTGTCAAATATTCTGAATATTATTAATGTGTTGTCATTAGTCCAGTGTGTAGATGCCAGTATTACAATTTTTTTCTGTTTTTTAAAATTATATTATTGAATGTTTTTTTTAAAGGGTTATTTATTTGAAAGGCAGAGCAACAGAGAGGAGAGACACAGAGTTTCTTATCTGCCGGTTCACTCCCCAAATGCCTGCAACAGCTGGGGTTAGGCCAGGTTGAAGCCAGGAGCCAAGAACTCCACCTGAGTGCTGCATGGGTGGCATGGGCCCAAGCACTTGAGCCTTCACTGGCTACCTCTAAGCACAGTAGCAGGAAGCTAAATAGGAAGCAGGGAGTAGCCCATCTTTAAACTGGCACTTTGATATGGAATGCAGGCATCCCAAGCAATGGCTTAACCTGTTGTGCCATAGTACCCACTTCCATAATTTCCTATAGGAAAAGACCTTTCAATTAAAAAGGAAGACGGTAGATTATTACTCTTTCAAATGATAAAGCACAGTCTCCTGTAATATTGGAAAATAAGGACAGGAGTTTGATCTAGCAGTTAAGGTGCCCAGTGCCTATAAGAATGCCTTGGATTTGAGTTCTGGCTCTGCTGGCATTTCCAGCTCCTGCTAATGCATACCCTGGGAGGCAGCAGATATGGGTCCTTGCCACCCACGTGGGAGATCCAGATTGAATTCCTGGTTCCTGGCTTTGGCCTGGCTCAGTTCCAGCTGTTGTGGGTATTTGGGAAATGAACCAGCAGTTGGAAGATCTCTCTCCTTCTGACTGCATTAATGTGAAGCTGGATCTGAAGCAGAGGAGCTGGAACTTGAACCAGGCTCTCTGATATGGAGGGCAGATATCCAAAATGGCTTCTTTTTTTTTTTTTAATTTTTTGACAGGCAGAGTGGACAGTGAGAGAGACAGAGAGAAAGGTCTTCCTCTGCCGTTGGTTCACCCTCCAATGGCCGCTGCGGCCAGCGCACCGCGCTGATCCAATGGCAGGAGCCAGGTACTTCTCCTGGACTCCCATGGGGTGCAGGGCCCAAGGACTTGGGCCATCCTCCACTGCACTCCCTGGCCACAGCAGAGAGCTGGACTGGAAGAGGGGCAACCGGGACAGAATCTGGCGCCCCGACCAGGACTAGAACCCCTGGGTGCTGACGCCGCAAGGTGGAGGATTAGCCTAGTGAGCAGCGGAGCCGGCCCCAAATGGCTTCTTAATTGCTGTGCTAAATGCCCCCCATAGAGTCTGAATTTGAATGCAGATCCATCTAACTTCAATGCTGTTACTGCATTTGTTAATACCTTTTTGCCTACCTTAGGTGTTCACAGGGCCATTCTAATTCCTGTAAAATCTAGTCACTAGTTTTGAAATAATGACTTTTTTTAAAAAAAGATTTATTTTATTTGTTCCAAAGGCAGAGTTACAGATAGAGGTAGAGACAGAGAGAGAGGTCTTCCATCTGCTGGTTCACTCCCCAAATGGCCACAACAGCCAGAGCTGGGCTGATCTGAAGCCAGGAGCCAGGACCTTCTTCCAGATCTCCCACATGGGTACTGGGGCCGTCCTCACTGCTTTCCCAGGCACATTAGCAGGGAGCTGGATCAGAAGTGGAGCAGATGCTGGCGTTGCAGGCTGGGGGTTTTAACCCACAGCGCCACAGCATTGGCCACAAATAATGGCATTTGATTTTATTATTTTAAAATGAGTTTAGTACAATCTTTTAAAAAAAAAAAGTGCCAAAAAATTATTTCATTTTATTTAAAAGATAGAGACAGAGTGTGAAAGAGAGCTTCTATCCATGCCTGTTTCCCAGTGCCTGCAACAGCTGGTTCTGGGCCAGGCAAAAGCCAGGAGCCCAGAATGCAGTCTGGGTATCCTTCTTGGGTGGCAGGGACCCAAGTACTTGAGCCATGCATGGTCTCTACCTCATAGCGTGTGTACCAGCAAAAAGCTAGAATTGAGAGTGGAGCCAGAGAGGCCTGTGTTTGTGGCATAATGGGTTAAGCCATGGCCTGTGACACTGGCATCCCATGGGGTTGCTGGTTCAAGGCTGATCCATTTTCGATCCAGCTCCCTGCTAATGTGCTTGGGAAACTAATGGAGGATGACCCAAGTCCTTGGGCTCCTGCTGCCCACATGGGAGACCCAGATGAAGCTCCTGGCTCCTGGCTTGGGGGAGTGGGGCCATTTAGGGGGTAAACCAGGGGGCCATTTAGGGGGTAAACCAGGGGATGGAAGATCACCCCAACCCTTGTAACTCTGCCTTTCAAATAGGTGAAATCTTAAAAAAAAAAAAAAAAAAAAAAAAAGTGGAGCTGGGACCCCAAACCTGTTACTCTGACATGGGTGCAGGATTTCCACCAGCTATGCCAAAAACCTGTCCCAAATAATACGATTTTAAACTACTTGTTCTCAGTTGAAATAGTAGTGTAACTGGAATGATAGTTTATTGAAATTTTAGTCATTTGTGATGTCATCAGTATTGTAGGAGGAAATGAATACTTGAATGCTTTGTACTTAACAAAATAAACTGGATAAACTGGATAAGGCACTGCAAGATTTTTTGTATTGCTGAGTCAGACTGGGAACCTCTCTTATTGCTGAGTCAAATTGGACCCAGTTCATTAGGTGCCAGAACTTGTGCTTGGCAAGTATCTGCATGTGTTCTCAGAATGCTGGATTGGTCTCTGAGTTATTTACTGCTTAGTGTACACTTCCAGTATGTGAGTCATTGATTTGGCTTGTGGTAATTGTAAATCTTGTGGTTACTGAGTCAAGAGCTAGCAGTGTGTGGAGTGTTTAACTTCTTCTCCAAGACTTGATATTGTCAGACTTTTAGATTCCTTCCTTCCTTCCTCCCTTCCTTCCTCCCTCCCTCCCTCCCTTCCTTCCTCCCTCCCTTCCTTCCTCCCTCCCTCCCTCCCTCCCTTCCTTCCTTCCTTCCTTCCTTGGGCTTCCTAGGTCTTCTTCCTTCCTAGGCCTGCCTTCCTAGGCCTGCCTGCCTTCCTTCCTTCCTTCCTTCCTTCCTTCCTTCCTTCCTTCCTTCCTTCCTAGGCCTGCCTGCCTTCCTTCCTTCCTTCCTTCCTTCCTTCCTAGGTCTTCCTTCCGTTGGTTCACCCCCCCAAAATGGCCGCTATGGCCAGCACACTGAGCCGATCCAAAGCCAGGAGCCAGGTGCTTCCTCCTGGTCTCCCATGCGGGTGCAGGGCCCAAGGACTTCGGCCGTCTTCCACTGCCTTCCCGGGCCACAGCAGAGAGCTGGACTGGAAGAAGAGCAACCAGGACAGAATCTGGTGCCCCGACCAGGACTAGAACCCAGGGTGCTGGTGCCACAGGTGGAGGATTAGCCTAGTGAGCCGCAGTGCCAGTCCTTAGATTTTTTTCTAATTTGGTAGATTTCAGATGATATCTGTGGTGCTTTTATTATCATTTTTTGAAGCTGAGCACCTTTATGGATATTCACTGGCCATTTTCTGTCTGTGAAGTGTGCCAATTCCTTTTGTTTTCCTAAATTTTATTTGAAAGGCAGAGTTACAGAGGGAGAGATACAGAGAAAGATCTTCCATCCACTGGTTCACTCCCAAACGGCTGCAGTGGCCAAGAGACTGGGCCAGGCCAAAGCTAGGAGCTGGGAGCTTCATCCAGGTCTCCTACATGGGTGCAGGTGGCCAAGGACTTGGGCCATTTTTTGCTGCTTTCCCAAGTGCATTATCAGGGAGCTGGATCAGAACTGGAGCAGTGGGGACTTCCATATGGGATGCTTGCATTGGAGGCAGTGGCTTAACTCATTGTGCCACAATGCTGGTCCTAAAGATTTCTTGACTTTTTATTTTGGGTTGTTTCTGTTTTTTTGATTGATTTTAAGAGTTTTTTTTTTTTTATATTCTAGGTACTAATTATTTGTTATTTTAAAATTGCAAATATCATCTCTTTTTGGTGAGAAAAGCTTGTAATTTTAATGAACTGAATTTTTCAGTCTTTTATGGTTTGTGCTTTTTGTATTGTATTTAGGAAATCCTTTACTGCCAGGCATGCTGCATTAGTAAATACAATATACTGTATCTGTAATGTGCTATCTAATCTGAAATTTAGTTCCAATATCTGCTTGATTAGAAAGGCAAACTTCTTAGGAGTTGTTTTCTTGTTATTTTTGGAGTTGCAGGGCTAGAGGTTTTTAAAAGCATCTCGAATTGTGCCTCATACATGATTTACAAACATTTTCCAAAACTGAGGCAACAACAGATTTAGGAATGAGATGTGTATTTTACTAAATGTTACTACTTCAATTTGACAGTGAGAGACATTTCTTATGTGGACTGTTAGGTACAACTGATAGTGAGTCACTTAGTCTAAGCTGTTAGCACTGCTGCTAAAATATATTCAGAATGATTTTTAAAAACAAATTGACTTGGGGCCGGCGCTGTGGTGCAGTAGGTTAATCCTCTGCGGTGCCAGCATCCCATATGGGTGCAGGTTCCAGTCCCAGCTGCTCCTATTCCGATCCAGCTCTCTGCTGTGGCTTGGGAAAGCAGTAGAAGATGGCCCAAGTGCTTGAGCCCCTGTGCCCATGTGGGAGATTGGGAAGAAGTACCTGGCTCCTGGCTTCGGATCGGTGCAGCTCTGGCTGTTGTGGTGGACTGGGGAGTGAACCAACAGAAGGAAGACCTTTCTCTCTGTCTCTCCCTCTCACTGTCTGTAACTCTACCTCTCAATAAATAAATAAAATTTTTAAAAAAACCACAAATTGACTTTTAAAACTTTATTAATTTGAAAGAGAGAGACAGAGACAGAGATTTCTCATCTACTGGTTCACTCCCCAAATGCCCACAACAGCTAGGGCTGAAGCCAGGAGTTGGGAACTCGGTCCATGTCTCCTGTGTGAGTGATGGGGACCCAAGTATTTGAGCCATCACTTGCTGCCTCCTAGCGTGCACTTTAGCAGGAAGCTGGAATGGAGAGCCCAGTTGGGACTTGAAGCCAGGCACTCAGATATGTGATGTGGATGTCTTAAGCAGTGGCTTAATCACTCCAAACATCCACCACAGAAACATGTTTTTTATGTCTAATGTTTACATTTTTGAGCTTTATTAAGAATAATCATAGATTGTGGAAAAATCGGAAGTTTTTTTTGGAAGATTTATTTATTTATTTGAAAGGCAGAGTTACAGAGAGGCAGAGAGAGGGGGAGAGAGAGGTCTTCCATCTGCTGATTCACTCCCCAGATGGCTGCAGTGGCTGCAATGGCTGGAGCTGCACTGATCTGAAACGAGGAACCAGGAGCTTCTTTCAGGTCTTCCATGTGGGTGCAAGGGTCCAAGGACTTCGGCCATCTTCTGCTGTTTTCCCAGGCCATAGCAGAGAGCTGGATTGGAAGTGGAGCAGCTGGTACTCGAACCGGTATCCATGTGGGAATACTGGCACTGCAGGTGGTGGCTATATCCGCTGCACCATAGTGCCCGCCCCCAGAAGATTAAGGTTTTTTATTTATTTGAACAAGTTACAGGGAGGCAGAGAGGGGAGGGCAAGGAGACAGAGGGAGTGTGAGCGAGAGAGAGAGGGAGGTAGGGAGGAGAGGGTATTCCATCTGCTGGTTCACTCCCAAAATGGCCACAATGGCAGGAGCTGGGCCGATCTGAAGCCAGGAGCCTGGTGCTTGCTCCAGGTCTCCTATGTGGGCGCAAGGGCCCAAGGACTTGGACCATCTCCTCCTGCTTTCTCAGGCCATAGCAGAAAGCTAGATTGGGTGTGGAGTAGCCGGGGCTCAAACTGGTGTCCATACAGATGTCCATATGGATGCCAGTGCTGCAGGCAGTGGCTTTACCTGCAACACCATGGCGTCAGTCCCTAGATTTTTTTTTTGTTTTGAAGATTTATTTATTTGAAAGATAGAGATACAGAGAGAGAAGGGGAGAGAGATATCTTCCATCTGCTGGTTCACTCCCCAAAAGGCCAAAGTGGCCAGTGGTGCTGGGCCAGGCCAAACCAGGAGCAAGGAGCTTCATCCGGGTCTGCCAAGTGGGTGCAGGGGCCCAAGGACTTGGGCCATCTTCTGCTACCTTCCTAGGCCATTAGCAGGGAGCTGGATTAGAAGTGGAGCAGCTGGAACTTGAACCTGTGCCCATATGGGATACCAGCACTGTAGGTGGAGGCTTAACCTTCTGGCCCAGACTTTTTCAATTAATTTTTACTTCTTTGAAAGGCAGAGAGATCCACCTGTTGGCTTACTCCATGAACATGCCCACAACAGCCAAGGTTGGATAAGCCTAAAAGCCAGGAGCCTGGAATGCGGTTCATGTCGCTCATACAGGTCACAGGAACCCAAGTACTTGAGCCATCACTTGCTCTTTTCCAGGGATACTATCAGGAAAGTGGAATGGAAAATGGAGATGGGACTTGAACCCAGGTACTCTAACATGGGTTGGAGGCATCCCAAGTGTTAGCCACTAGACCAAATGCCCATCCCAATAAATAATTTTTTTTTTTTTTTTTTTTTGACAGGCAGAGTGGACAGTGAGAGAGAGAGAGAAAGGTCTTCCTTTGCCGTTGGTTCACTCTCCAATGGCTGCCACCGCTGGCGCACTGTGGCCGGCGCACTGCGCCAATCCAAAGCCAGGAGCCAGGTGCTTCTCCTGGTCTCCCATGCAGGTGCAGGGCCCAAACACTTGGGCCATTCTCCACTGCACTCCTGGGCCACAGCAGAGAGCTGGCCTGGAAGAGGGGCAACCGGGACAGAATCCGGTGCCCCGACCAGGACTAGAACCTGGTGTGCCGGCGCCGCAAGGCGGAGGATTAGCCTAGTGAGCTGCGGCGCCGGCCCAATAAATAAAATTTTAAAAATGAAATTATATTTTGGTACAGTTCTAGTTTGAGATGTTCCAGGTCTCCTGTCCAATATAGTAGCCACATTGATAGTAGAGATCCTTTCTCTTCCCTTCCCTTGTATAAAACATTTCCATCGTTACAGAAAGTTATATTGGACAGCACTGTTTTTGATCGGTGATTGTCCATTTTTAGTGTGTGTTTAACTCGGAGTTCTGGCTGAAATGTATAGTCTATGGGGCTGGCACTGTGGTGTAGTAGGCTAAGCTTCCGCCTGTGGCACTGACATCCCATATTGGTGCCAGTTTATGTTCTGGCTGCTCCTCTTCCCATCCAGCCCTCTGCTTGTGGCCTGAGAAAGCAGTGGAAGATGGGCTTCTGTACCTGTGTGGGAGACCTGGCGGAGGCTCCTGGCTTCTGGCTTTAGGTTGGTTCAGCTCCAGCCATTGGGGCCATTTAGGGAGTGAACCAGCAGATGGAAGACCTTTCTCTCTGTCTCTCCCTCTCTAACTCTGTTTTTTTTTTTTTTTTTTTTTTTTTTAATGTATATTCTGCTTCAGTAGGTCTGGGATGTGTGAGATTTTGCATTTCAAATAAGCTTGCAGGTTATGCCAATGGTCTGAGGACCATGCTTTGAGCCATAAGCGTCTAAGGAGAAGTGAAATGCTTTGGACTGAGTTTTTACTGTAGTAGGAAGTTAAATTTGGGGACTTTTATGGGATCCTGCTAATACATTAATCACTTTTTTAAAGAAGATTTATTTATTTATTTATTTGAAAGGCAGAGTTACAGGGAGAGGGAGAGGGAGGAGGAGAAGGAGAGAAAGAGAGAGAGATCTCCTACCTGCTGATTCACTCCCCAAATGGCCTTAACTTTTGGAGCTGGGGCCAATCTGGAGCCAAGAACTAGGAGCTTCTTCTGGGTCTTCCATGTGGGTGCAGGGACCCAAGTACTTGGACCATCTTCTGCTTTCTGAGGCTCATTCATTAACAGGGAGCTGGATCGGAAGTGGTGCAGCTGGGACTCAAACAAGTACCCATATGGGATGCTGGCCTTGTAGGTGGTGGCTTAACCCGCTAAGCCACAGTGCTAGCCTCCTATTAATCAGCTTTTTAGGTAGTGTCTTTTGCCACGGGAGATTATATTGTAATGGACAGAACTCTGGATAGTGAATTAGAAAATACAATGTTCTAGTTATTCTTTCGAATTTGAAAACCTGAATCATCATTTCGCTTTTTAATTTATAAAATGAGGATGGTAATAATACTTGATTGGGTTTCATAGCATGTGAGGCCCAATCACATGATATATATGGAGGTATTTGGAAAACTACATAAAGTTTTCAATGTTGTAGTTTTGAAAACTATAGTTTGAATAAGTACATCATGAATAGTCCAAGAGAGTCTTTTCCTTGGAATCTGTGGAGCACTGATTTCAGAAACCCAGGAATACCAAAATCTGAGGATATTGAAGTTCCTTGTATATATGTTGTAGTATTTGCATATAACCTGTGTATACTCTAGATTACGTATTAATCACCTCTAGATTACTTACTAATACCTAATACAGTATAAGTGCTATATAAATGGTTTTGTAATATATTGTTTAGGGAACAATGACAAAAATGTCTGTACATGTTCAGTACGGATGCGATTTTTTGAAAGTAATTTTGACCGAAGTTAGTTGAATCATGGATGTGGGACCTCCAGATATAGAGAGAAGACAGTTCTTACTTCTTTTCTATGGTCAGCTACCTGTAGACTTATTTTCTAAAAACTAGTATAATACATTTTATCCAGGAATTCTCAGTAACTTTTATTTCTTTTTTTTTTTTTTTGTATTTTATGTCTGTATAAAATTAATTTTTAAAACAGATTTATTTATTTGAAAGGCAGAATTAGAGTGAAAGAGAGGGATCTTCCATATGCTGGTTCACTCCCCATATGGTTAGGCCAGTCTAAAGCCAGGAGCCTGGAACTGTATCTGAGTCTCCCATGTAGGTGGCCTAGCACTTGGGCCATCTTCACTGCTTACCGAGGAGGAGTATCAGGGAGCTGGATTGGAAGTGGAGCAGCTGGAGCTCTAACCATTGCTCATATTGGATGCCAGTGTATCAGGCAGTGGCTTAACCCACCATGCCACAATGCTGGCACCTAAAATTAATTTTAATAAAGGCTTTTTCCCTTCTATTAGTACTGGTTTTCTAGCTTTTAGATTAATAACAGGCAATAATAGGGGCATATTAAATACATATTGAGTGAATGAAACATGAAGCATAAGAAATTGTTTGCTGTGATCAGGAAGAATCAGCAGTTTTATTGGGACCCAGCATTAGTGGGGGGAACAAAAAGATGTAATTATTTGCCTAGTTTTTCTGTTGGGGAAAATATGGAAGCCAGATACCATATCACTCATTGTAGAATTCTATTTATTTCTTTGTCTTGTTACTATATTAGTTTTGACAGTGGTTTTTGTCATTGTATACATTTTCTTTTGCGTATCCTCTCCTAACTTTTTTTAGAAGATGTATTTTGGGGCCAGCTTTGTGGTGGAGCAGGTTAAACTGCTGCCTAAGATGCTTTACATTATGAACACTGGTTTGAGTCCAGGCTGTTTTGCTTCCAATCCAGCTTGCTGCTAATGATCTTGGGAAAGCAGCAAAGAAAAATGTGTGCGTGGGCCCCTGCCTGCCACCCATGGGGGAGACCTTGATGGAGTTCTAGGATTCTGGCTTTTGCTTGGCCCAGCCCTTGCCCACTGTGGCTGTTTGGGGAGTGAACCAGCAGATGGAGGATCTTTCTGTCTATCCTCTCTGTAACTCTGCCTTTCAAATACATAAATAAATCTTTAAAAAAATTTATGTGATTTTCATATGGGACACAGGCATTACAAGTGTCTGCTTAACACCCCCCACCCCACCCCACACAATGGTGGCCCCAATTCTTTCTTTTAGTGACTAAGTTTTATAGTTAAGAATTGGTGTAACAAGGGCTGGTGTTGTGGCATAGCAAGTGAAAGCTACTGCCTGTAACGCCAGCATCCCATATGGACGCTGGTTTGTGTTGTGTGTATTCTACCTCTGAACCAGCTCTCTGTGCTAATGGCCTAGGAAAAGCAGTGGAAAATGGCTCATGTGTTTGGCCTTGACCACTCATGTGGGGAGACCCAGAAGATCCTTTGTCCTGGCTTCAACCTGGCCCAGCCATAGCTGTTGTGGATGGAAGGTCTCTCTCTGTCTCTACCTCTCTATATCTCTGTAATTCTGACTTTCAAATAAAAAAAAATAAAAAAATGTGTAGCAATCATATCTAATGATGAAATGTTGTTTGTGTCTGTGGGTTTTTTTTTTTTTTTTTTTTTGGATAGGCAGAGTGGACAGAGAGAGAGACAGAAAGGTCTTCCTTTTGCCGTTGGTTCACTCTCCAGTGGCTGCCGCAGCTGGCACGCTGCGGCTGGCGCACCGTGCAGATCCGAAGGCAGGAGCCAGGTGCTTCTCCTGGTCTCCCATGGGGTGCAGGGCCCAAGCATTTGGGCCATCCTCCACTGCACTCCCGGGCCACAGCAGAGAGCTGGCCTGGAAGGGGGGCAACCGGGACAGAATCCGGTGCCCCGACCGGGACTAGAACCTGGTGTGCCAGTGCCGCAGGTGGAGGATTAGCCTATTGAGCCGCTGCGCTGGCCCTGTGTGTATTTTTAAACTTTAAGATTCATTTATTTTTTTTTATATTTTTTTTAGTTTTTTATTTTTTTGACAGAGTGAACAGTGAGAGAGAGAGAGACAGAGAAAGGTCTTCCTTTGCCGTTGGTTCACTCTCCAATGGCCGCTGCAGCCGGCGCGCTGCAGCCAGCGCACCGCACTGATCCGATGGCAGGAGCCAGGTACTTCTCCTGGTCTCCCATGGGGTGCAGGGCCCAAACACTTGGGCCATCCTCCACTGCAGTCCCTGGCCACAGCAGAGAGCTGGCCTGGAAGAGGGGCAACCGGGACAGAAACCGGGGCCCGACCAGGACTAGAACCCGGTGTGCCAGCGCCGCAAGGCGGAGGATTAGCCTAGTGAGCCACGGCGCTGGCCAAGATTCATTTATTTTATATGAAAGAGTTAGAGCAAGAGAGAGAGAGACAGAGAGAAAGGACAGAGATCTTCCATCCGCTGGTTCACTCCACAAGTGTCTATAATGACCCTGGCTAAGCCAGATCGAAGCCAAGAGGCAGGAGCTTCCTTTAGGTCTTCCACATAGGTGCAGGGACCCAAACCTTTGGGCCATCCTCTTCTGCCCTCCCAGGCACATTTGCAGGGAGCTGGATCAGAAGTGGAGCAGCTGGGACTTGAACTGGCCCGCACATGTGATGTTGGCACTTCAGCCAACAGCTTAACCCACAGTGCCACAACACTGGCTCCCAAATTACTCTTTTTTTCTTTAAAAAAAAATATTTATTTATTTTAAAGGCAGAGTTAGAGAAGGGAGAAAAAGAGATCTTCCAGCTGCTGCTTCACTCCCCAAATGGCCACATTAGCCAGAACTGGGCCAGGTCAAAGCCAGGAGCCAAGAGCTTCTTCCAGGTCTCCCACATGGGTGGCAGGGGCCCAAGCACTTGGGCCATCTTTTGCTGCTTTCCCAGGCACATTAGCAGGGAGCTGGATTGGAAGTGGAGTAGACTTGAACTGGGGTTCACATGGGAGGCTGATGCTGCAGGTCGTGGCTTTAACTTGCGCAGTCACTGTGCCAGCCCCCAAAAGTCACTCTTTCTAATGCACAAATTGTTTCTTCTTTCATCGGTGGGAGCTGTTTTAAGCTGGTATCTTTGTGATATGGTCCATAAATATTTGAAAGATTTCATCTGTTGCATAACAGCTTGTGTTCACCTTGTGCGTTTCTTTCTCCACATCTGAAAGTAGACATTTGTCTAGAATCAGTACAAAATGGTATTGAGAGCTCAAAATCTGAGTGCTAGGGGTGCTCATTGATACTGTCTGTGTATCTACAAATAAATATTTAAAAGGAATTACATGGTGCTGACATTTTGGTATAGTCCTTTAAGCTGTCACCTGCAATGATACAGGGGAGTGTAGAACTTTCAGGCAACAGGGAAACACAACTATTTGGAAATATGTTTTTTTTCCGACAGGTAGAGTTACAGACAGTATAGAGAGAAAGGTTTTCTTTCTGTTGGTTTACTCCCCAAATGGCCGCTATGGCTGGGGCTGCGCTAATCCGAAGCCAGGAGCCAGGTACTTCTTCCTGGTCTCCCATGGGCCATCCTTCACTGCCCTCCCGGGCCACAGCAGAGAGCTGGACTGGAAGAGGAGCAACCGGGACTAGAACCTGGCATACATATGGGATGCTGGCGCTGCAGGCAGAGGATTAACCAAGTGAGCCACGGCACCGGCCCCGGAAATGTGTGGTTTTACCAAGTAAGGAATCATCACCCTTCCTTTACCCATTCCTCAGTGTCCCCACCGAAAGCCAATTCAGTAGGCCCTGCCCTCACAGTGCTTCTGGCCCAGAACTCATTCTTCCATCATTCCCCAAGTACTCTTCCTTTGTCCCTAAATGCAATAGGCCAGGCTCTGGCTTAACTACTGGCTCCCCCAAACCAACATCACTTCCTTCAATTGCAGAATTCCCCCTTTCCTGGATCCCTGCAGGGGCTGTTTGCCTTTTGTCTCCTTCTTAGAAGGTTTTATTTATTTATTTAAAGACCTATTTATTTATTTGAAAGTCAGAATTAGAGAGAAGAGAGACAGAGAGAAGTTTTACATCTGCTGGTTCACTCCCCAGTTGGCTGCAGTGGCCGGAGCTGTGCCGATCCAAAGCCAGGAGCCAGGAGCTTCCTTCGAATCTTCCCACATTGGGTGCAGGGCTCAAGGACTTGGGCCTTCTTTTACTGCTTTCCCAGGCTGTAGCAGAGAGCTGGATTGGAAGTGGAGCAGCCAGGACTAGAACCAGTGCCCATATGGGATGCCGGCACTGCAGGCAGTGGCTTTACCTGCTACTCCACAGAGCCAGCCCCCTAGGGAGTTTTTGAAGCTTAACTGTGGAGGCCCACTGTATACAGGGCTGGGTAAAGGGCTCCTTTCCTAAGACTCCCAGAGAGTTAGAATTCAGGGCATTCTGCCCTAAGCATGACATTAACTTGAAGATACAATATGTTTTCCTAAAACCAAAGCAAAACAGGTTGTCCTTGTCACCTTATTTTTATCTTAATTTCCTTAATAATTTTTGTCTTTATTGCACAGTTAAGGTCTTAGATTTTTCCATCCAAATTTGTTTAATCAGGGATGGATACTGCAGGGATTTGTGTTTTATTTCCTGAGCCATTGGGCAGTGCAGGGCTGTACTATTTTCCTAAAAGTAAGTCATTGTGTAAGGTCACCACAAAACATACCAAACACCAGAGTAAGGGAAAGGGTTTATCTGATAGGTTGGAGGGAAGGAGTGAAGAAGAAAGGGGGGAAGGTTAAGAGAGAGAGAGATGAGCAGAGAGGATGAAGAAGAAAGAAAGAGCTCTGGAGAGAGAGCACATGTGAAGGAAGCAGGTCCTATTATACCTTTGCAGGGGGAAGGGAAATAAGAGCAGCAGATCTCATTGGGTTTGGGGTGGAGTTGACACCATTTGGTCACCTGGCTTCTAGCAATGGCGGTGAATTCTAGAGCTCAGAATGGTGTCCTGGGCATAGATCGTGCCACAGATGACTGCACCACTTTACTGACACACTGGATGTAAGTTGTCCAGTTCACATGTCCACACATGTCTGGCTGAGACATTCAGTTGGGTCAGAGGCTGGCAATATTCAAATCTAGGCAATTCTGAATTCTTTGTCAGTTCATAGAGCTCTGTTTTCTTTAAGGTTGGTTTTTGATGTTTTATTAGTTTCCTTTAATCTTGTTATGTTTCTTATTTGTAATCCTTGTAATTTGTAATAATCCTTGTATTGTTGGGTTGGTTTCTCTGCATTTGAAGAAGTGGCCACCATTTTTATCCTGTACAGCTTCATTTAAGAGAGTAAAGATATTCAGCAGTCAGCCTAGATGGGGTTCTGGATGGGCCAGCTGTTTTAATGTTTGGGTGCAGACAGAGCTTGCTGCCAGCATCTCTGGTTGTACCCAGCCACTCTCTGTACTTGGATGCCGCGTAAGGCTGCTGGATGTGCTCTGAATTGAGGTGGGTCTATTTTTTTTTTTTTTTTTTTTTTTTTTTGACAGGCAGAGTGGACAGTGAGAGAGAGAGACAGAGAGAAAGGTCTTCCTTTGCCGTTGGTTCACCCTCCAATGGCCGCCGCGGCCGGCGCGCTGCGGCCGGCGCACCGCGCTGATCCGATGGCAGGAGCCAGGAGCCAGGTGCTTTTCCTGGTCTCCCATGGGGTGCAGGGCCCAAGCACCTGGGCCATCCTCCACTGCACTCCCTGGCCACAGCAGAGGGCTGGCCTGGAAGAGGGGCAACCGGGACAGAATCCGGCGCCCCGACCGGGACTAGAACCCGGTGTGCCGGCGCCGCTAGGCGGAGGATTAGCCTAGTGAGCCGCGGCGCCGGCCGAGGTGGGTCTATTAACCAGCCTCTACGTTCTGGCAGGGTTGCTGGCTGAATGGATTCTCTGCCTGGGTGAGGCTGCTGGCCGGCTCCCTGGTTGGGTGGGTTAGAGGTTGGGTTGTGTGATTGGGTGGGGTCTTAGGCTATACTCTGTGATTTGACATGACTACATTATACTGAAGAAGTTTTGGATTTGGGAGCATTTCAGATTTTAGATTTTTGGATTAAAATGCTGAAACAATAATCTCTGTAAATGTTCTTCAATATGGAAAGGCCCCAAAATCTAAAATACTTTAGGGGTAGAGGATATTCAGATTCCGCTTTATGAGACAATGCTGAATAATGTTCTGTATAATGCTTATAAATACTGTGATTTTTACCCTCAAGTCAGTCAGAAGGCATTTGACTTCAGAAATAAGGGTCTGGGTTTTTTTTTTCTTTCTTTCTTTCTTTCTTTTTTTTTTTTTTAAAGATAGGTAGATTGAACATTGCAAAATTAGATCTATTTATGGGTGGGTATGGAAATTGTTGGTGCATAGGCTTAGGAATATGGTTCATAGTATATGGAAGAACACAAATTTATGCTGAGTTGACTTAACCAAATTTGAAAATGCACACTGGATTTTTTTTTTAAATTTCTATTAATTACAGTGATTTGTGGCCAGGTGGCAGCATGTCACTGGATAAATCACAGCTGGTTTGAAAGGTTTAGTTGTGATGTGATTTTATGCTTTGGGGTTAGCAGGCAGGAGATGGAATAAACATTATTTGCTGTTTGGTTTTTCCTTATCTCTAAGTAAGCTTTTGTTAGAAAAATGAACTGTTAATGTGAGCAAGGACCAATAGAAATGACTTGTTAGGGAGATGAGAAAGACAATACTATCCTTCCAGCTAGTCAGTATCTGGGTTGGGTGTCCAGATATTGGATTAAGTGCTCTAAAAATTAATTCAAGAGAAATAACAATTGAAGGATAGTATTCAGATTTTGGCACTGCTGATTCTTAAGACTTTAATCAGGAATGTAGCCTGCCAAATTTATAATTGATTATGTAGAGAAATAGTTTTGTAATTGTGCTGAAATAATATTATTAAATCAGTGTATTCAGTAAATATTTGAATACTCTTCTGCTTCTTATCTATGTAAAGGTTTTTTAATTTTTTTCTTTTCCGTTGGTTCACCCCTGCAATGGTCGCTGCGGCTGGCGCACAACGCTAATCCAAAGCCAGGAGCCAGGTGCCTCCTCCTGGTCTCCCATGTGGGTGCAGGGCCCAAGCACTTGGGCCATCCTCCACTGCCCTCCTGGGCTACAGCAGAGAGCTGGACTGGAAGAGGAGCAACCGGGACAGAATCTGGTGCCCCAACCGGGACTAGAACCTGGGGTGCCGGTGCCGCAGGTGGAGGACTAGCCGAGTGAGCCGTGGCGCCGACCTACGGAAATTTTTTTTTTTTTTGGACAGGCAGAGTGGACAGTGAGAGAGAGAGACAGAGAGAAAGGTCTTCCTTTTGCCGTTTGCTCACCCTCCAATGGCCGCCGCGGCTGGCGTGCTGCAGCCGGCGTATCGCACTGATCCGAAGGCAGGAGCCAGGTGCTTCTCCTGGTCTCCCATGGGGTACAGGGCCCAAGCACTTGGGCCATCCTCCACTGCACTCCCTGGCCACAGCAGAGAGCTGGCCTGGAAGAGGAGCAACCGGGACAGAATCCGGTGCCCCAACCAGGACTAGAACCCGGTGTGCCGGCGCCGCAGGCAGAGGATTAGCCTATTGAGCCACGGCGCCAGCAGAAATTTTCATACAACTAGGTTCATCTGAAGATGGGGCATGCTGATAACCTTGTCATTTATTATGTTAATTATATTTAATGTAAATGATTATCAGAGATGACTATAGTTGGAATATAAGTATTAGCTACTGGCTCCTTGACATTGCTACTTGTCTTGTCATCAATATTTGATCTGATCGTTACCATCTAAATCACATTCAGTGTACAGCTGTGTATCACTTTGGCTACTAGGGCTGACAAACTTTGGTGAATAATTTTTATTGATTTTTTTTAAAAAGATTTATTTATTTTTTAAAGTTTATTTATTTGAAAGTGTTATATAGAGAGAGGGCGAGACAGAGAGATCTTCTATCCTCTGGTTCATTCCCCAGATGGCCATAGCAGCCAGCACTGGGCCAAGTTGAAGCCAGGAGCTTTCCTCCAGGTCTCCCAAGTAGGTGGCAGGGACCCAAGTACTTGGGCCATCTTCTGCTTTCCCAGGTACATTAGCAGGGAGCTGGATCTGGAGAGGAGCAGCTAGTATATGAACTAACTCCCATATGGGATGCCAGTGCTACAGGAGGAAGCTTAGCCTACTATACCACAGTGTAGGTCTCCATAATGTTTTTTATTTCCCATTAAATTGTGAACTTTTTGAGGTCAAGGACCTTACACTTTGAATCCTCTCCTCCTCATTTGTCACCCCAAAATCTGCACTTTGACTAAATAATGATGAGAACTGATCAAGTATAAGCATGGTTTATATAATGAGATATTTATATAATGAGATATTTCTTATTTTCAATATGGCCAGTTAAATTAACCTAAGGTATATGACACATATTCATTTCCATTCATCTATTGTTTTAATTTCCTGAATAGCCAGTGATTGATATGGAGAGATTAGAAAAACAGGCAAACAAAAGATGAAAGGTGCTGGCATTGTGACATAGTGGATAATGTAGTCACCTGTGAAACCAGTATCCCATATGGACACTGTTCTACTTCTGATCCAGCTTTCTGCTAATGGCCTGGGAAACGCAGAAGAAGATGGCCTAATTCCTTGGGCTGTTGTACCCATGTAGGAAACCTGAAAGAAGCTCCTGGCTACTGGCTTTTTTGACCTGCCCTGAACCTGGCTGTTGTGGCTGTCCAGGGAGTGAACCACTGGATGGAAGAAGTCTTTAAAAAAAAAAAAAAAAAAAAAAAAAGATGGGGCCAGTGCTGTGGCGCAGTGGGTTAATGCCCTGGCTGAGGCTCCGGCATCCCATATGGGCGCCAGTTCTAGTCTCGCCTGCTCCACTTCCAATCCAGTTCTCTGCTGTGGCCTGGGAAAGCAGTAGAAGATGGCCCACGTCCTTGGGCCCCTGCACCCACACGGGAGACCCGTATGAAGCTTCTGGTTCCTGGCTTCAGATCAACACAGCTCTGGTCATTGTGGCCATCTGGGGAGGAAACCCGTGGATGGAAGTCCCCCACCCCCTTTTCTCAATGTGTAACTCTTTCAAATAAATAAATAAATAA
Organism: Oryctolagus cuniculus; assembly: GCF_051225735.1. Taxonomy (NCBI): domain Eukaryota; kingdom Metazoa; phylum Chordata; class Mammalia; order Lagomorpha; family Leporidae; genus Oryctolagus; species Oryctolagus cuniculus. Next base: position 197,402,160 of record NC_142867.1, read on the forward strand.
ATAAATAAATCTTTTAAAAAAATTCACCTTTAGTTCACCAGCCAGAAATACAGTATTCATTTTGTTTCCTATCAGACTTCTCATATACATATGTATATACATTTCTTTAAATTATAAAAACTTTTCTGTAAGCCTTCATTTGATATCTGCCGAATACTTTTTTGTGGCAATGAAGATGTCATTTTTAAAGATTTATTTACTTGAAAGTCAGAGTTACACAGAGAAGAAGAGGCAGAGAGCAAGAGGGGGTGGGGGGGCTTCCATCTGCTGGTTCACTCCTCAGATGGCTGCAACGGCTGGAGCTGGGCCAGGAGCCAGGGGCTTCTTCTGGGTCTCCCATGTGGGTGCTGGAGCCCAAGGACTTGGGCCATCTTCTGCTTTCCCAGGCCATAGTAGAGATAAAGCTTGTTTTAAATCATAATTAGATTCGTGTTGTGGGACTTTAAACTTGCTTCTTAGCTTATTGTTGTTATAAATGGCACTGTGGTGAGCCTTATTTTCATGGACTACTATTCTAGAAAGTGGTATTATGTTAAAGGTTATGTGTATTTTTAATACCTTTGATTGATATTGCCAAATTGCTTTCCACAGAAAGGTTTAACTCATTAAAATAGTGTCTGAGGGGCTGGCATTGTGGCTCAGTTGGCTAAGCCGCCACCTGCAGTGCCCAGCATCCCATGTGGGTGCTGGTCTGAGTCCTGGGTGCTCCATTTCTGATCCAGCCCTCTGCTAATCACCTGGGAAAGCAGTGGCGGATGACCCAAGTCCTGTGTCCTTGTACCCAGGTGAGAGACTGGAAAGAGGCTCCTGGCTTCAGCCTGGCCTAGCCCCAGCCATTGTGGCCATTTGGGGAGTGAACCAGTGGATGGAAGACCTCTCTTTCTCTGTCTCCCCCCCCCCCCCAACTCTGCCTTTCAAATAAATACAAAAACAAAAAAACAAAAGCAAAAAAATGGTGTTTGAGAATACCTGGTTTTCCAAATTCCCCAGATGTGTTGTTTGTAAGTTGTTCAATCACTGTTATTTACATGAAAAAATGAAGTATTAATTATTTAGGGATCATAATCCTCTATAATTGTTTCTCAGATTTTTATACTGAAGTATTCCTGATACTAGCAGTGGTTGTAAACTTAACCCTGAGAGCTGGGGGTATAACTCAAGACAATAGACAAGAGTTCAGTTTTTGTTCATCTCCCAGTGTATTTTTAAAAAAGAAAAATTTGTTTTAGAGGTAGAGAGACAAAGAGGGAGAGACATATATGCAGAGAGAGAGAGAGAGCGAGCGAGCGAGCTCCCATCTGCTGGTTTACTTCCCAAATGGAAGTCAGGAGCCAGGAACTAAATCCCGATCTCCTGGGTAGCAGGAAACTTTTTCTGCCTTCAAAACAATTTCTATTTTATTTACTTGACAGTCAGTCAACACCCGCCCCCCGCCAAAAAAAAAAAAAAAAAAAAAAAGAGAGATCTCTCATTGGCTAGTTCAGTCCTGAAATGACCAAGGATAGGCCAAGCTGAAGCCAAGAGCCAGGAACTTAGTCCAGGTGTCCCATGTGGAGACACACTGGCTGCCTCCCAGGGTGTGCATTAGCAGGAAGCTAGACTCAGGAGGGCAGCCAGGACTGGAACTTAAAACCCTCTGATATGGGATGTGGGTGTTCCAAGCAACATTTTTACCATTGTGCCGAACACCTGCCCCCTTTCTAACTTTTTTACACCTTTTATTTGTTCCACTTACTATTAAATAATGTTTTAAGTGGCATTTAAAAATTATTTTTTTAAAATTTATTTATTTATTTGAAAGAGGCATAGTTACAGAAAGAGACACAGAGACAGAGATCTGCTGGTTTGCCTCCCAAATGGCCACAACAGCCATGTGTCTTCTATGTGGGTGCAGGTGCCCAAGCAGTTGGGCCATCATCTGTTGCTTTCCCAGGTGCCTTAGCAGGGAGCTGGATCAGGAGTGGAGCAGCTGGAACTTGAACTGGTGCCACTGCACGTGGCTGCTTAACCTGCTGCGTCACAACACCTGCCCAATAGTAGACATTTTTGTCTTGTTCTTGTCCTTACTGGAATGCTTCTGTAATTTACTCACTAGTCAGCGTATTTAGGCTTTTGGTATTGAGAATGGTGGCATTTGTTGATGTTTTTTAAACTCAAATTAAGAACAGCTATGTGGCCGGCACCGTGGCTTACTTGGCTAGTCCTCTGACTGCGGCACCGACACCCCAGGTTCTAGTCCCGGTTGGAGTGCCAGATTCTGTCCTGGTTGCTCCTCTTCCAGTCCAGCTCTCTGCTGTAGCCCAGGAGGGCAGTGGAAAATGGCCCAAGTGCTTGGGCCCTGCACCCGCATGGGAGACCAGGAGGAAGCACCTGGTTCCTGGCTTTGGATTGGTGCAGCGCGCCAGCCGCAGCAGCCATTTGGGGAGTGAACCAATGGAAGGAAGACCTTTCGCTCTGTTTCTCTCTCTCTCTCACTGTCTAACTCTGCCTGTCAAAAAAAACAAAAACAACAACAACAACAACAAAAACATAGCTATGTGAGTTTTCTTAGATTTAAAAGTATTAGTATATGGTGAACTATATAAACACATTTCCAAATTTTGAAATATCCCATATTATGGAATATATCCCACTTAGAAAATGTGTATTCCTATATGTACTGCCAAAATTCTGTTTCACTTCTTTTCAGAATTTTTGTACTACATTTATATGTGAGATTTTTCTGAAGTTTTTTTTTCTGTTATGTTTAAAAAAGGAGAAACTTGCGGCCGTGCCACAGCTCACTAGGCTAATCCTCCGCCTTGCGGCGCTGACACACCGGGTTCTAGTCCCGGTCAGGGCGCCGGATTCTGTCCCGGTTGCCCCTCTTCCAGGCCAGCTCTCTGCTGTGGCCAGGGACTGCAGTGGAGGATGGCCCAAGTCCTTGGGCCCTGCACCCCATGGGAGACCAGGAGAAGTACCTGGCTCCTGCCATCGGATCAGCACGGTGCGCCGGCTGCAGTGCGCCGGCTGCGGCGGCCATTGGAGGGTGAACCAACGGCAAAGGAAGACCTTTCTCTCTCTCTCTCACTGTCCACTCTGCCTGTTAAAAAAAAAAAAATACAAACTTGCCTTTTTTTCCTGTGTTCTGGAACCATTAAAATCTCATTGAAGTTAAGTTTTTTTTCAGTGACAAAAACCTTTGACAACTTTTTCTGCTTTCCTCAAGATTTCTGCCTTTTGTGGTTTAGCTTTAAAAATTAGTATTTTCCTAGGAAGTTATCCATTTTTTCCCATTTCTCAATTGTACTTACAAAGTAGTAAATAAAGCAATGTCTTATAATTCCCCCTACCTATTTTGTATAGCAATTATTTTCCCTTTTTCAGTTTTTAAGTAGACAGTTTATCTGTTTATTTTCCAAAGAGCCATCTGTTATTAGTTGATTTGTTTTTGATTTTTAATTAGTTTTTGCTTATATATTTAATCTTTTTTCCTTTTTTCTTTTTTTTGAAGATTTATTTATTTTTTTACTTGAAAGGCAGAGAGAGGGAGGGAGACAGAGAGAAACAGATCTTTCATCTTCTGGTTCACTCCCAAAATGGCTGCCATGGCTGGAGCTGGGCCAGGCTGAAGCCAGTATTCCGGAACTCCATCCTGGTCTCTGATGTGAGTGGTATGGGCTCAAGTACTTGGGTGATATTCCACTGCCTTCTCAGACACGTTAGCCAGATCAGAAATGGAGCTTCTTAGACTTGAACCAGCACTCTGATAAAAGTTATTTAATGCTCTGCCACAATGCCATCTCCTGCTATTTCTATTTTTGTGTTTTCATCAGTGTGATATTTTTATTATAAGTTCCTCTGCTGTATGCTGTGAAATTTCCTCTAAGAACTGCTTTGCCTGTGTTTTAGCTTCTCAAATGCAATCTTTTCATTGTGTAATTTTATGTTTGTTGGTTCCTGCTTTGATTCATGAGGCTTTTTTTTTTTTTTTTTTTTTTAGTTTTAGTTTTATACTTTATTTGACTGTTACCAGTTAGTTCTCATCTACATTGACTGTAGAATTTTCAAAGTGGAGACATGGGAGACAGGTACAGAGGTAACCAAAGTATAGAGCTTTTTCTAAAACATTTTTTCTTGTTAAAGATTTATTTGACAGGCAGAAGGAGGGAGGAAGAGAGAGATAGAGATAGATAGAGGGAGGGAGAGGGAGAGAGGTCTTCCATCTACTAGTTAACTCCCCAAATGGCCGCAGTGGCCGCAGCTGTGTTGATTTGAAGCCAGGGAGCTTCTTCCGAGTCTCCCACACGGGTGCAGGGTCCCAAGGAATTGGGCCATCTTCTGCTGCTTTCCCAGGCCATAGCAGAGAGCTGGATTGGAAGGGGAGCATCCAAGACTCGAACTGGCGCCCATTATTGGATGCCGGCGCTGCAGGCAGTGGCTTTACCTGCTACTCCACATCGCTGACCCCCTTATTATGTTTTGTGGACAATCTCACATGGACAGAGTATGAGATACTCTTTTTTTCCTTATGCCCAGACAGCTTTGTTGAAGTGGGTACCACTGCACACATCTGAAGTCCCCTTCTCCTTCATGGTAAATTTCTAGATTTATTTATTTAAAAGATCTTATTTATCCATTGGAAAGTCAAAGTTACAGAGAGAGAGGGAGAGCCCAAATCTTCTGTCTGCTTGTTCACTCCCCAAGTGGCCACAACAGCCAAGGCTGGGCCAGGCCAAAGCAGGAGCCTCAACCAGGCCTCCCACTTAGGTACAGGGGCCCAAGCACTTGGACCATCTGCTGATGCCCTTCCCAGGCCATTAGCAGGGAGCTGGATTGGAAATAGAGCAGCCAGGATATGAACTGGTACCCAGATGGGATGCCAGTGTCTGTCACAGGCTGTGGCTTTACCACCTATGCCACAACGCAGACCCTCTGGATCTCTTTGAGTGCCTGAGGACATGCTTCTTGAATGTTCATGTTTGAATATTGATGATGCATTCCTAATGTACCACTTCGTTTATGGCAGAGAGTCCTTCTTCTCTCTAACCACCCTTCTTTGTGGGAGTCATGAGTTCTCTAATAATAGATGGTTTAAAAATTCAGGGAGGGCCGGCGCCGTGGCTCAATAGGCTAATCCTCCACCTTGCGGCGCCGGCACACCGGGTTCTAGTCCCGGTCAGGGCGCCGGATTCTGTCCCGGTTGCCCCTCTTCCAGGCCAGCTCTCTGCTATGGCCAGGGAGTGCAGTGGAGGATGGCCCAGGTGCTTGGGCCCTGCACCCCATGGGAGACCAGGAAAAGCACCTGGATCCTGGCTCCTGCCATCGGATCAGCGCGGTGCGCCGGCTGCAGCGGCGGCCATTGGAGGGTGAACCAACGGCAAAGGAAGACCTTTCTCTCTCTGTCTCTCTCTCTCACTGTCCACTCTGCCTGTCAAAAAAAAAAAAAAAAAAAAAAGCAGGGAGAATGATGTTTTGTTTTCTTAATACCTATTTCTAATTTTTTACCTTTGTGCTATTGACTATGCTACTATTGGCTTTGGAAATTTTTTGTGGTTTTCTTTGTGGCCTACTGTTTACTTGAATTTTTAAGTGTTCTGTGGTTTTTTTTTTATGTTAATTTTTATTTATTTGAAAGGCAGAGTTACAGAGAGGCAGAGGCAGAGAGAGAAAGAGAGAGGTCTTCCATCCGCTGGTTCACTTACCAGATAGCTGCAATGGCTGGAGCTGTGTCAATCCAAAACCAGGAGCTAAGAGCTTCTTCTGGGTCTCCCATGCAGGTGCAGGGACCCAAGGACTTGGGCCATTCTGCTGCTTTCCTAGGCCATAGCAGGGAGCTGGATGGGAAGTGGAGCAGCTGGGACTTGAACTGGCGCCCATATGGGATGCCGGCACTGCGGCTGGCAGCTTTACCTGCTACGCCACAGCACCTGCCCACATGGAATTTTTGTCGTATACATATAGTGGTTGAGTTATATGTTAATTTTGTTTTTAGATTAGAAATATGCTAATTCTCAGAGCTATCTTTTTCTGTAAATTAGATAATTTCTTGGATTAATTTAAATCTTGAGAAATTCTTGATTTCAGCTATTACTGTAGTAGAATTGTGACTGGTAGCTTCCTGAGATATTGAATTGCTGTTGTGTACTGGGAAGCCGTAGAGCATAATTTCATATAATAGTGATTTGATGATTTGTGAAAGAAAAATGAGAACATTAATATAATTGCCCTTGGGCTTTTTTTTTCTTGTAAACCAAGAAATCATAAACAAGGTTAAAATAAAAGCAGGGTTTTATTCAGGTGTAAAATAGATGTGGGAATCAGAAAAATAGAGGCAGTTAGACTGAATTTGTTCTGCAGAAGGAAGATGAGCTTGGGGTTTTACAATAAGAAGTAGAAACATGTAGTTTTTTTAGCATCCTTTGGGGGTAATAAGCAGGATTGAGGCATCTTTGCACAAAGCAAGGTAGTCATAAATATTTTTAGTTTTTTGGAATGTCCGGGTTAGGAGACAAACTGGTCATTCTAATATTTCGCAGATGTTACCAAGGTATTGTTAGATTCCAGAAAACTGTTCCCTCTGGAGGATTCAGTTTCTGACATGATATCTGTGTTAGTTTACCTGTCATTAAAATCTGAGGCTCGGAAAAAGATTTTTCCTCTTTTTATAGCCATTCTGCAGGCATTTTGACTTTTATTTTCACAAATTTCATTCTCCTGTTTCCTACCCTTAATTTCCTTTTCCTACTCCTCACATTTTGCTTTTTCTAATCCTTAACAAGTTCTCTTTTAATTTTTTTAAAGATTTATTTATGGGGCCGGAGCTGTAATGTAGTGGGTAAAGCCCCTGCCTGCAGTGCCAGCATCCCATATGGGTGCCAGTTCAAGTCTTGGCTGTTCCACTTCAATCCAGCTCTCTGTTATGGACTGGGAAAGCAGTGGAAGATGGCCCAGGCCCTTGGGCCCCTGCACCCGCGTGGGAGACCCGGAAGAAGCTCCTGGCTTCGGATTAGCGCAGCTCTGGCTGTTGCAGCCAACTGGGGAGTGAATGGAAGACCTCTCTTTCACTCTCTCCACCTCTCCTTATCTCTGTGTAACTCTGCCTTTCAGATAAATAAATACATCTAAAAAAAAAAAAAAGATGTATTTATTTATTTGAAAGGTAGAGTTAGAGAGAGAGAGAAAGAGAGGTCTTCCATTTGCTGGTTCACTCCCGTGATAGCCACAATGGCCAGAGCTATGGTGATCCGAAGCCAGAAGCCATGAGCTTCTTCTGGATTCCCCATTTTGGTGTGGGGGCCCCAGGGCCTGGGCCATCTTCTACTGCTTTCCCAGGCCATAGCAGAGAGCTGGATCAATGGAGCAGCCAAGGACTCAAAGTGGCGCCTATATGGGATGCTGGCACTGCAGGTGGTGGCTTTACTGCCATGTCATAGCGCCGTCCCCAAGAACACGTTGTCTTTACCCTTCCTCTTTTTCGTCTTCCTACAGTTCTTTCTTCCTTTGTGTCTCTCTTTCATCCCCCTGTCCCTGTTCTTCTCCCTTCTGCTCCTCTCCTCCCCCCCTGGATTTATTTATTTATTTGAAAGGCATAGTAACAGAGACAGGGAGATCTTCCATCTGCTGGTTCACTCCTCAAACAGTTGCAACAGCCAGGACTGGGTGAGGCTGAGCCAGGAGCCACGAACTCCTCTGGCTCTCCACATAGGTGGAAGGGGCCCAAGTGGTTGGGCCATCCTCTGTTATCTTCCTAGACACATTAACAGGAAGCTAGATTGTAAGTAGAGCAGCTGGGACTTGAACCTGCACTTTCATATGGGGTACTGGTGTCACAAGGTGCAACCTACTGTGCCACAAACCTGGCCTCTGCAGTTTTCTTCTTGTTCCCTCCCTCCCCATATATTTTAAAAACATTTATTTATTTATTTATTTTATTTGAGAGGCTAAAACAGAGAGCTCCCAAATATCAGTTAGTGCTAGTTCACTTGCCAGATACCAGCCAGGGGCAGAACCTGTGAGCCAAAGCTGAGAAATTGATCCAGGTCTCCTTCATGGGTGTCAGGGACCCTGCTACTTGAGCCATCACCTGCTGTCTTTCAGCTGGAATCCATAGCGAGAGCTAGAACTTGAACCCAGGCACTGTTGATATGGAATGTGGGCATCCTAAGTGATTGCTTTATGGCTAGGTCAACATCCAGTCTATCTTCATCTCGTTTTGGTTTTAGGTGTCTTTCATTAGTAGTTCAATTTTAAGAAATCAAAAAATATTTATTTTTATTTTATTTGAAAGGCTGAAACATACACATACAAGTACACACACACACTCAAGAGATCTTCTATTCATTTGTTGATTCCCCAAATGCCAGATCTGGGCCAGGCCAAAACCAGGAGCCCTGTACTCTTTGTTTCTTGCACTTGGGTAGCAGGAGAGACCCAAGAACTTGAACCAGCACCTTTTGCCTACCAGGTGCATTAGGAGGAAGCTGGATTGGAAGCAGAGTAGTCTGGGCTTTGTCTAAGCACTTGATATGGGATGTGGGTGTCTCATATAGTGTCCTAACTGCTGCGCCAGGTGCGCATCCAAATATAACTTAATGAGTTTTCTTCCTACCACATTTTAACTGAAATGGCACTGAGCCAGAAAAATAAAACATTACTGTTACGTTCTATGTTACTAATATGAATGTGAATTAAAAATGTGTTACTGATATTTTCCATATAATAGAAGCACTTATATTTATTTTAGTGGAAATTTATGATTGCTTATGAAATTTTTTTTTCTCACTGTAAGTACTGAGCAGTTTATATTAGGGGCAAATGTGTACCTTTCTTACATAGTTAAAGTAACTTGATCTAGGTTATAAACATGTTTTAAGAGGTACAATTATTTTCTATTTAGTATATGTTTTTAGTAAGCAACTGTTAATATTAACACAGCATATCTTCTGAATTGTCCATAGTTTGTTTTTCCATGATTGAACATTTAAATTATAAGAAGATATTATAAAATAAATGAGTATAATTAAGTAAAATATAGGATGGTTTTGAGGAAGTGTACACATGTAAATATCCTGATCATTCCTAAGATGTTCCAGGAAAAAATAGTTGACCTAAGTACCTATTAAAATGTCTTTTGATCCTGAGAGACTGAAGATATACTGCATAGTGGATATTAGAAAAATCTTTTCCCTAAGTGTCCAAATTATAGATTTCTTATATTCTTAACATTTGCAGTAGCTGTAATTAAAGTTAAATTCAGTGAACTGTTTTAATATTTAAAGAAAATTCTTAGAAAGTCTATATTTTATCAGTTCTTACTGAGGCATATCTTAAAATGTTTTATGTTATTTAATTAGTAATAAAGGATACTATAATTTTCATTTACTATTCTTTAATAGAAAACTTTCTGTGTTGCAGCTTTTATGCATACTTTAAAGTACCTACCTTCCCTGCCACCAGGTTGGTATTTTCTCTTATCTAGTTGTTCATTGCCTTTCTGATGTTCAAATTCAGAAGATGTTTTCACTCATCCCCCGGGCCTCAGCCCGTGAGCACTTCACTGCTGATGCTTTTTCTTTTCTTCCATTTTTTCTTGCTATTTCATATTAAAGAAAATAATCTGTTGCAGTGAAAGTCATATAACATGAAAATCAATCACTTTAAAGTGAACAGTCTAACAACATTTAGTATATTCACAATGTTGTGCAACTACCCCTTCTGTTTCCAAAACTCTTTGCAGAAACTAAAGCAGCTTCTCTCTCTGTCTCTCCAAAATCACTGACAACCACCAATCAGCTTTCTGTCTATGAATTTACCTAAATGGAATAACGCATTAAATGAGGATACTTCAAAAAAGTCCATAAAAAATAGGATTAAAAGATGAGTTTCTTTTGGCACAAAATATTTAGAAATCCATGAATAGTTTTTTTAATAAGTATTTTCCATAACCTTTTTGAATACCACCTTCAGTGCTTTTGTACCAATAAATTCATCTTTTAATTACACTTTCTATGAACTTTTGAAGTATCCTCATGTGATCTTTTGTGTCTGCCTTCTTTCGCTTAGCAGATAATATTTTAGAGGTTAATCCATATTGTAGCACACGTCAGTATTTAATTTCTTTCTATATATATTATGACCAAGTACTTTTTCATTGTATGGTTATGTCATTTATCATTGGTGGGCATTTGGATTGTTTCCGCGTTTTGATTATCATGAATAATGCTGCTGTGAACGTTCATGTTTGAGTTTTTGTGTGGGCATAGGTTTTTATTTCTCTTAAGTATATATGTAGAAGAGGAATTGCTGGGTCGTGTGGTAACTGTGTTTACCATTCTGGGGAACTACCAGAGTATTTTCCAGAGTAGTTGCTCTGTTTTATGTTCCCACTAGCAACGTATGATGGTTCTGATTTCTCCACATCGTTGCCACTATGTATTATATCTCTGTTTACTTTTAGTTATCCTAACAGGTATGAATGACATCTCATTGTAATTTATTAAAATTTAAGATGAGAGTAACATACAAAATTAATTATAGAAAAGTGAACAGTTCGTTGGCATTTGGCATATTCACAGAGTTATACAACCACTACCTCTTTCTATATTCTAGATTCTTGTTATGGTTTTGATTTGCACTTCCTTGATGACTAATGATGTTGAACATCTTTTCATGTGCTTCCTGGCCATTTATATATCTTTGGAGAAATGACTATTCAAACCTTTTGCCTTTTTTTTTTTAAATTAATTTTGGGGGAGGGTAAAGATTTATTTATTTGAAAGGCGAGTTACAGAGAGAATAGAGATCTTCCCATCTGTTGGTTCAATCCCCAAATGGTATAGCAGCTAGGGATGAGCCAGGGCAAAAGCAGGAGCCAGGAGCTTCATCTGGGGTCCCAATTGGGTGGCAGGGGCCCAAGCACTTGGGCCATTTTCTGCCACTTTACCAGACACAGTAGCAGGAAACAGAAGTAGAATAGCCAGGGCATGAACAGGCACCCATATAGGACGCTGGCATTGCAGGCAACGATTTTACCTACTATACCACAATGCCAGCCCCTTTTGCCCATTTCTAATTGGGTTATCTTTTTATTATTGGGTTGTAGAGTTGTTTATATATTCTAGATATGTTGCTTAACCAGGTGTATGTTTGCAAATAATTTTTCCCATTCTGTGAGTTATCTTTTGGTTGAGCCTTTTTAAGGAGGAAGAATCCATTTACATTTAGGTGGAACAACTTCGTATCATTTGTACTGGCAGCTTTTTTTGGGGATTGTTTAGGATATTCTTTTTTTTTTTTTTTTTAAGATTTTATTTATTTGAAAGGTAGAGTTACAGAGAGCAAGAGAGAAAGGTCTTCCTTCCATTGGTTCACTCCCCAAATGGCCACAATAGTGGAGCTGCGCCAATCCGAAGCTAGGAGCTAGGTGCTTCTTCCCAGTCTCCCTTGTGGGTGCAGGGGCCCAAGGACTTGGGCCATCTTCCACTGCCATCCCAGGCCACAGCAGAGAGCTGGATTGGAAGAGGAGCAGTCGGGACTAGAACCTGTGCTCATATGGGATGCCGGTGCTGCAGGCAGAGGATTAACCTACTCTGCCACGGCACCGGCCCAGAAATTATTTCTTAAGTCAGAGACTCAAGCAGCTTCTCCAGGCCATTTTCCTCATAAAAAGAGCTATTTCAGGGCAAGTGTTTGGCCTTGTGATCAAGCTATCAGTTGGTATGCACACATCACCTATCAGAGTGCTTAGGTTCAGGTCCCAGATCCACTCCTGATTCCAGCTTCCTGACCACAGATACCCTGGAGATAGCATGTGAGGCTAGTATTTGGGTGCCTGCTACGCACATGGTTCGAGAACCTGATTGTGGGCATTTGGAGAATTAACCAGTGGACGGGAGAGTTCTCTGTTTTTCTCTCTCTTCTATGTAAAATAAATAGATTTAAATAAAAATTTAAAAAATTTGTGTCTTAGCTTTAAAACAATGAAGAGCTGGAGCTGGCATTGTGGCATTGCTGTACAGTGGGTCAGGCTTGTGAAGCTGGCACCCCGTGTTGGAGTGCTGGTTTGAGTTCTGGCCCCTTCACTTTCTTTTTTTTTTTTTTTTTTTTTTTGACAGGCAGAGTGGACAGTGAGAGAGAGAGACAGAGAGAAAGGTCTTCCTTTGCCGTTGGTTCACCCTCCAATGGCCGCCGCGGCCGGCGCACCGCGCTGATCCGATGGCAGGAGCCAGGAGCCAGGTGCTTTTCCTGGTCTCCCATGGGGTGCAGGGCCCAAGCACCTGGGCCATCCTCCACTGCACTCCCTGGCCACAGCAGAGGGCTGGCCAGGAAGAGGGGCAACCGGGACAGAATCCGGCGCCCCGACCGGGACTAGAACCCGGTGTGCCGGCGCCGCTAGGCGGAGGATTAGCCTAGTGAGCCGCGGCGCCGGCCCGGGCCCCTTCACTTTCAGCCCAGCTTCCTGCTAATATGCCTGGGAAGGCAAGGTAGGATCGCCTAAGTGCTTGGGTTGTTGCCCTTCATGTGGGAGACCAGGATCAAGTTTCTGGCTCCTGGCTTGGCCTGGCCTAGACCTAGCTCATGCAGCCCTTTGGGGAGTGAGTTCTGCCTGTCAAATCAGTGAATATATAAATCTTTTTTAAAAATGACAAAAACTGTTTTTTCAAATCACTGATATCCCCTAATATCAGTAAATTAGGGATATAGAAATGAAAACACTAATTTCCTGCACCTGTCTGAACATAATCGTAGCTGTCATTGCTGGGCGGTTAAATGGTACTTCTTTCCCAACAGAGAATTAGAGAAACAAGTTTTTGGTATGTGGCTGTGTGGGAGGGTTTATACTGTTAGTAATCTGAGTTTTAGTTTCACAGTATTGTTAGGGTGGTTTGTATGTATCACAGTGAGCCTGAATCCTTTGTAGGAGCCTATGAAATGTCTTCTGTACAGATAAAAAGATTAAACTAGTCTCTGTATTATGTTGGTTCTTTGAAAATTGATGATCAGTGTATTTTGTAATTAACTCTCTGTTAACTAGAATGACCAGCCAGTATATTTCATCCCTATATAATTATAGAAAAATGGCACTTTTAAAATGAGGCTTTGAAATAAAATTTTTAGAAAATTTATGATTTATTCCCAGTTCTACACCTAGATGTAACCGTTGTAAGTATTTTATGTATTTCTTTGTTTTTACAAATTTTAAAATATTTGTAAATACAAAAAATTATAAAATTTTTTTTTTTATATATTTTTATTTTATTTTATTTTATTTTTTGACAGGCAGAGTGGACAGTGAGAGAGAGAGACAGAGAGAAAGGTCTTCCTTTTGCCGTTGGTTCACCCTCCAATGGCCGCCGCGGCTGGCGCGCTGCGGCCGGCGCACCGCGCTGATCCGATGGCAGGAGCCAGGAGCCAGGTGCTTTTCCTGGTCTCCCATGGGGTGCAGGGCCCAAGCACCTGGGCCATCCTCCACTGCACTCCCTGGCCACAGCAGAGGGCTGGCCTGGAAGAGGGGCAACCGGGACAGAATCCGGCGCCCCGACCGGGACTAGAACCCGGTGTGCCGGCGCCGCTAGGCGGAGGATTAGCCTAGTGAGCCGCGGCGCCGGCCTAAAATTATAAAATTTTTTAAAATTTGCTTTTGTTTTTTTTTCCTACCCCCAAAGATTGATTTATTTGAAAGGCAGAGTTACAGAAAGGTAGGATGAGACAGAGAGAGAGAGAGATGTCTTCATTTGCAGGTTCACTCTCCAGATGGCTGCAAGTCAGGAATGAGCCAAGGTGAAGCCAAGAGACAGGAGTTTCATCCAGGTCTCCCACATGGGTGGCAGGGGGCCCAGGCACTTAGGCCATATTCTGCTGCTTTCCCCAGGTCATTAACAGGGAGCTGGATTGGAAATGGAACAGTCAGGACACAAACGGGGGCCCATATGGGATGCTGACATCATAGGCAGTGGCTTTACTTGCCATGCCACAGTGCTGGTCCCGGTTTACTTATTTTTTTATTTTTATTTTTTTTTTTATTTTTTGACAGGCAGAGTGGACAGTGAGAGAGAGAGAGACAGAGAGAAAGGTCTTTCTTTGCCGTTGGTTCACCCTCCAATGGCCGCCGCGGCCGGCGCACTGCGGCCGGCGCACCGTGCTGATCCGATGGCAGGAGCCAGGTACTTCTCCTGGTCTCCCATGCGGGTGCAGGGCCCAAGGACTTGGGCCATCCTCCACTGCAGTCCCTGGTCACAGCAGAGAGCTGGCCTGGAAGAGGGGCAACCGGGACAGAATCCGGCGCCCCGACCGGGACTAGAACCCAGTGTGCCGGCGCCGCAAGGCGGAGGATTAGCCTAGTGAGCCGCGGCACCGGCCCGATTTACTTTTAAAATCTGTAAATGCTTACTTTTTCCATAATACTTTCTAGCCTTAAAGGGGTTGTAGTTGGATCCATAGCAGTTAGGAGATAATTTCTTACCCTATAGATTGTAAAATTTAATGATTGAATTTCTTTTTGTGCAGTGAATAAAATTATTATAAAACTTGTTTCACTTATGATAGCCATCATAAAAGTGAAAAGACATCACTTATCTTTCCCTTTTGCCTCTTCTATACCTAAATAACTCTTACTTTAGTTGCATTGCGTACTAAATTTAGAGCTACTTTTTTTTTTCATAACATCTTTGACTATAATTTACAACCTATGATTCACTCATTTGAGTATTCAATTCAGCAGGGATTAGTGTAGTCACAGGTTTTCAACCATCACTATAATCAACTTTAGAACATTTTTATTACCTCCCAAAAGAAAACCTATCTCAGTAACCAAGTTGAGTAAATTTTTAAACATTATTATAAGGTTGCTGCTCTGTTAGGTTTAGAAGATATTTTACCACTTCAACACAGTATTAAAAGAAAGTTATTTTGAATTTATATTTTTCTTTTTTTTTTTTTTTAAGATTTATTTATTTGAAAGTCAGAGTTGCAGAGAGGAAGAGGTAGAGAGAGAGAGAGAGAGGTCTTCCATCTGGTGGTTCATTCCCAAGTGGCTTCAACAGCTGGAGCTGAGCTGATCCGAAGCCAGGAGCCAGGAGCCCAAGGATTTGGGCCATCTTCTGCTTTCTCAGGCCATAGCAGAGAGCTGGATCGGAAGTGGAGCAGCTGGGACACGAACTGGCCCCCATATGGGATATCGGTGGGGCAGGAGGAGGCTTAGTCCACTACGCCACAGTGCTGGCCCCTATTTTTTTTTTTTTTTTTTTTTAAGACTTATTGGGGCTAGTGCTGTAGTGTGGTGGGCAAAGCCGCCGCCTGCAGTGCCGGCATCTATATGGGTGTGGGTTCAAGTCCTGGCTGTTCTCCTTACGATCCAAGTGAAATAACATATTCACAGATGCTTTCAGTGGCTTTGTTTATACTGGCTAAAAACTAGAAAAAAGTCAGATGTCCTAGCAGGTAAATGAATCAGTACAATACTACTTAATAACATAAAACTAGGAAATAACAGGTGTAGTACCATTGTAAGAATGAATCAAATGTTAAGTGAAAGAAGCCTGAATTAAAAGGTTACATACAATTCCATATATGATACTCAGCAATAGGCAGAAACCACAGGGACATAAAACTAACTACAAAAAGGAACATGGGAATTTTTTGAGGCAGTGTATCAGTTTTATATTTCATTGTACCATGTTACATAACTTGTATGTATTTGTCAGAACTCATAGAACAAACAAAAGTAAAAAGGGAAATTTTACTAGTATGTAAGTAAACTATACTTCAGTCTTTTAAAAAGTATATACACCAAACAATGTTCGTATACATATCACACTAAAATTAGAAAAAGCGGAATCGTTCAATAATACTGTTAGATGTTTTAAAGGAGGTGGAGTCGTTTGAAAGGCAGAATTGGGGGAAGAGTGTGGGGAGTGAGAGAATCTTCCAACTGCTGGTTCACTCCACAAATGGCCTCAGTGGCTGGAGCTGGGCCGATTTGAAGCCATGAGCCAGGAGCTTCTTCTGGGTCTCCCACGTGGGTGCAAGGGCCCAACCACTTGGGTCATCCGCCTCTGCTTTCCCAGGCCCTTTAGCAGGAAGCTGGATCAGAAGAGGAGGACCCAGGACACTCGAACTGGCTCTCAGAGATTTAAATCTTAACAGCTATCGTTATCCAGATCTATATTTGTTTAAGTGAATAAAGTGATATCTTTTTCTTACCCTGGTATTGGAATTGGAATA
Organism: Oryctolagus cuniculus; assembly: GCF_051225735.1. Taxonomy (NCBI): domain Eukaryota; kingdom Metazoa; phylum Chordata; class Mammalia; order Lagomorpha; family Leporidae; genus Oryctolagus; species Oryctolagus cuniculus. Next base: position 197,418,363 of record NC_142867.1, read on the forward strand.
TTTGTAGTTTATATCAGGAAGATACACTTTTTTTTTTGGTATTAGCATATAAATTGTTTAGTGGCTAGTATGCTTTTCCAATTTTTTTACCCTAGAGCATGCAGATTTCAGAAAGACTTATTTTATTTAAAAACATCAATTTCTACCCCCAGGCCCCCCCGCCACATTCTGCCTGTTTTGGGAACATTAAGAGAAGTGGGGCCAACATTGTGGTGCAGTGGGTTAAACTGCTGCTTGTGATGGCGGCATCCCATAGCTGGTGCCGGTTCGAGACCCAGCTACTTACTTCCTATCCAGCATCTTGCTGATGCACCTAGGAAGGCAGAAGATGACCCAGATACTTGGGCCCTTGCCACCTATGGAAGAGACCAGGTTGGAGGTGCTGACTGTTGACTTTAGCCTGGCCCAGACCTGGCTGTTGGGGCTATTAGTGGAGTGAACCAGTGGATTGATGGAAAGCCTCTCTCTCTGTCTCTCTCTCCCCCTTTCTCCCTCCCTCTCTGTCATTCTGCTTTTCATGCAGATGAAAATAAACATTTTTAAAAAATAAGTGAATGGCTGGTGCCATGGCTCACTTGGCTAGTCCTCCACCTGTGGCGCCTGCACCCCGGGTTCTAGTCCTGGTTGGGGCGCCAGCTTCTGTCCCGGTTGCTCCTCTTCCAGTCCAGCTCTCTGCTGTGGCCCAGGAAGGCAGTGAATGATGGCCCAAGTGCTTGGGCCCTGCACTCGCATGGGAGACCAGGAGGAAGCACCTGGCTCCTGGCTTTGGATCGGCACAGCGTGCTGGTGGTAGCGGCCATTTGGGGGGTGAACCAACAGAAAAAGGAAGACCTCTCTCTGTCTCTGTCTCTGTCCGCTCTGCCTGTCCAAAAAAAAAAAAAAAGTGACTGAGGGCTATATCATTCCTGAAACCTCTGATGTTCTGGTTCTTTCTTTTGTTCGTTCGTTCGTTCGTTCGTTCTTTCTTTTTCTTTCTTTCTTTTTCTTTTCTTTTCTTTTCTTTTCTTTTCTTTCTTTCTTTTCCCTCCCTCCCTCCTTTCTTTCTTTCTTTCTTTCTTTCTTTCTTTCTTTCTTTCTTTCTTTCTTTCTTTCTTTCTTTCTTTCTTTCTTTCTTTCTTTCTTTCTTTCTTTCTTTCTTTCTTTCATATTCATTTATTTGAAAGAGTTTCACAGAGAGGAGAAGGAGAACGAGAGAGAGAGAAAGATACCTTCCATCTGCTGGTTCACTCCCCAAATGGCCGCAGTGGCCGGAGCTGTGCCAGTCCCGAGCCAGGAGCTTTTTCTGGGTCTCCCACGTGGGTGCAGGGGCCCAAGGACTTGATCCATCCTTTACTGCTTTCCCAGGCCACAGCAGAGAGCCAGATTGGAAGTGGAACAGCCAGGTCTCGAACCAGCACCCATATGGGATGCTGGCACTGGAGGTGGCAGCTTTACCCGCTGTGCCACAGCATTGGCCCCTAGTTTCTTTTTTGTAGTCTGAATTTTCTTGTAATTGTTCGTTTTTACCTCCTCATGGTATCATGCACCTATACAAACTTTCTTTTCTTTTTTTCTTCCAGGTTCTAAATGGCTTCTAAGAAGTTGGGTGCAGATATTCATGGTAAGTGCACTGTTAGATATTGTGAGTTAAGTTTTGAATTTATCAGAGTTTGAAATCACTTAGCGTAGTTTTAAGTAAGTGCTGCTTTTTGTCTCTTTAAATGAATAGTTTGAAAAAAGTAAAGTTGTACAGCAATGTAGCATATACATCCAGAGATCTTTAGATAATTTTAATCTTGAAGTATTTGTTAAAATAGATAAGCTGTAGAGTCTGGTTATTGTAACTGAAATTACTAAGGGTAGATTAAAGGGACTATCTGCTTCTGTTGTTGTTTAGGAGTGTTTTGAGGAAGTCCATCATTCCTTTCCTGTTCCTTGGTCATAGCTCTTTTTCTAGCGTGGTGTGAAAATTGTAACACTTTAGGTAATGCTTTGTAATATTCGGGTTTAGTCCCTACTCCACAAAGGAAGTAATTTTTTTTTTTTTTTTGGACAGGCAGAGTGGACAGTGAGAGAGAGAGAGACAGAGAGAAAGGTCTTTCTTTGCCGTTGGTTCACCCTCCAATGGCCGCTGCGGCCAGCGCGCTGTGGCCGGCGCACCGCGCTGATCCGATGGCAGGAGCCAGGTGCTTCTCTTGGTCTCCCAAGGACTTGGGCCATACTCCACTGCAGTCCCTGGCCACAGCAGAGAGCTGGCCTGGAAGAGGGGCAACTGGGACAGAATCTGGTGCCCCGACCGGGACTAGAACCCGGTGTGCCGGCGCCGCAAGGCGGAGGATTAGCCTGGTGAGCCGCGGCGCTGGCCAGGAAGTAATTTTTTTAAAGATTTATTTATTTATTTGAAAATCAGAGTTACACAGAGAGAGGAGAGGCAGAGAGAGAGAGGTCTTCTATCTGCTGGTTCACTCCCCAATTGGCCGCAACAGCTGGAGCTGTGCCACTCCGAAGCCAGGAGCTAGGAGCTTCTTCTGGGTCTCCCACACATGTGCAGGGGCTCAAAGACTTGGGCCATCTTCTACTACTGCTTTCTCAGGCCATAGCAGAGAGCTGGATCGGAAGTAGAGCAGCTGGGTCTCGAACGGGCGCTCGTATGGGATGCCGGCGTTTCAGGCTAGGGTGTTAACCTGCTGTGCCACAACGTTGGCCCCCGGAAGTAATTTTTCTAAAAGTCTATAAATATATTAGAGCATTATCAGTAATAGTAGTTACAGTTTTGCATTTGAAAAGAAAAGTTGCTCCGGGGCTGGTGTTATGGTACAGCTGGTTAAGCTGCTGTCTGCAATGCTGGCGTGCTGTGTGGGCTGCTCCATTTTTGATCCAGCTCTCTGCTAATGTGTGGAAGAGTGGTGGAAGATGGCCCAAGTACTTGGGCTCCTGCATCCACATGGGTGACTAGCTGGAGTTCCAGTCTCCTGGCATCGGCTTGGCCCAGCCTTGGCCATTGCTGCCATCTGGGGAATGAACCAATGGATAGAAGATCTCTCCCTCTCTCTTTCTCTGTAGTTCTGCCTTTCAAATAAATAAATCTTAAACAAAAAAAGAATGACTTACCTGACTGCCCAGCAGATAGCATGTGTTTCGAGCTCTTTTCAGTTATTGATTGCTTGACAGCATCACTCAACTGGGTCAGGTAGTACACCTGCAGCCACTGTGGTTTCAACTTGACTTCTGTGTTTTCTGCAACAGCATTTACATTCTCAGTGCCATTTTACATATACTTACATATATAATCTGCCTATATTTTGTTTTAAAACATTTGGGAATTAAGTCATTCAGACTCTGGAGTTAGCGTTCCCTAACAGGTCAGGCAGCAGATCTTCCAGGTAAGCTAGCTCCTGTTATTAAGAAATATTACAGGACTCTTTCAGAGTTTCTGAATACTAGCAGAGAGGCAGATCTGAAGTTACCTCTGGATTATTTTTTCAAGGGAAGAGAAAGCACAGAGCCAAGGACACAGGAAAGGCCTCTGGAGAGAAACTAGCAAAAATTAAAAAGTTGAAGTTAAAATCTTATTTCAAAAGATAAACCTATGTATATATATAGGTTTATATATATATATATATTATATATATATATTTTTTTTGACAGGCAGAGTGGACAGTGAGAGAGAGAGACAGAGAGAAAGGTCTTCCTTTGCCCTTGGTTCACCTTCCACTGGCTGCCGCGGCTGGCGCACTGCTTCCGGCGCACTGCGCTGATCCAATGGCAGGAGCCAGGTACTTCTCCTGGTCTCCCATGGGGTGCAGGGCCCAAGGACTTGGGCCATCCTCCACTGCAGTCCCTGGTCACAGCAGAGAGCTGGCCTGGAAGAGGGGCAACCGGGACAGAATCCGGCGCCCCGACCGGGACTAGAACCCGGTGTGCCGGCGCTGCAATGAGGATTAGCCTAGTGAGCCGCGGCGCCGGCATAAACCTATATATTTTTAAAAGATTTATTTATTTATTTGAAAGTCAGAGTTACAGAAAAGAGGAGAGAAAGAGAGAGGTCTTCCATCTTTTGGTTCATTCCCTAGTTGGCTGCAACTACTAGGGCTGTGCCTATCTGAAGCCAGGAGCCTCTTCCGGGTCTCCCACGTGGATGCAGGAGTCCGGGGACTTGGGCCATCTTCCACTGCTTTCCCAGATGATAGCAGAGAGCTGGATTGGAAGTGGAGCAGCCAAGACTCAAACCAGTGTCCATATGGCGTGCTGGCACTGCAGCCACAGCATTGGGCCCCAAGATAAACCTATCTTGAAACTTTGAATCCAGTCTTTTTGATTGGTTTGAAAATAATTTAGGCCTCAGGTTATGTGTTCCAGCTGAACAGTCTAGAGAGGAGACTCTAAGGTGTCTGTTTTTTCTTCTAAAGAACGTCTTCCATCTCCCTTAATTCCTTTTTTTTTTTTAATTTATTTGACAGAGTTAGACAGTGAGAGAGAGAGAGAAAGGTCTTCCTTCCATTGGTTCACTCCCCAAATGGCCGCTACGGCCAGAACTACCCTAATCCGAAGCCAGGAGCCAGGTGCTTCCTCCTGGTCTCCCATGCAGGTGCAGGAGCCCAAGCACTTGGGCCATCCTCCACTGCCTTCCTGGGCCTCGGCAGAGAGTTGGATTGGAAGAGGAGCAACCGGGACTAGAACCCGGCGCCCATATGGGATGACGGTGCCACAGGCAGAGGATTAACCAAGTGAGTTTAGGCACCGGGCCCTCCTTAAATTTCTAACCAAAATTATTTAAGTAAATTTTGAAGCTGAGTAAAGTTTGAGAGAGATTTTTTTTTTATTTCCTCATGCTGCTGTTGCTTCAGTAGGGCTCTAAGTATGTAGTCCCTGGTTAGATTTCAGTAGCTTTAGTTGGGTTTTTAGAGGAGAGAATTATATTTTTTAGATATCCGATAGTTTAAGGAATAAACATAAGGGACTATGGGGAATTTCTAAAAGTATTTATTTGAAAAGAAGGAAGAAAGAGTTCCCATTTGCTGGTTCACTCCCCAAATGTCCACAATGGCTTAGCCAGGAGCTGGGAACACAATCCAGGTCTCCAACATGGGTGGCAGGAACCCAATTTTTTTTTTTTTTTTAAGATTTATTTATTTGAAAGGCAGAATGACAGGCAGAGACAGAAAGAGAGGTCTTCTATCTGCTAGAACCCAATTTCTTGAGACATTACTTCTGCCTCCCCGGGTCTGCATAGTCAGGAGCCAGAGCTGGGTATTGAACTGATGTTCTCTGATAGGGGATGCAAATATTTCCACTGCTAAATTAAATGCCTGCCCCAGGTGGAAAATATTTAACAGGCATCTCATAGTCACCTGAGCATAGGAAATTAAGTTCAATGTGGTCTTACAGTGCTGAAATTAGAGATCGAAGAAACTATGGATATTACTCCTTCCATTTTTTTTTTTTTGAAAGATTTTATTTATTTATTTGAGAGGTAGAGATACAGTGAGAGGGAGAGATAGAGAGAAAGGTCTCCATTACGCTGGTTCATTCCCCAAATGGCCGCAACGGCTAGAGCTGAGCCGATCTGAAGCCAGGAGCCTGGTCTCCCATGTGGGTGCAGGGGCCCAAGGACTTGGGCCATCTTCCACTGCTTTCCCAGGCCACAGCAGAGAGCTGAATTGGAAGAGAAGCAGCCGGGACTAGAGCCACCACCGCAGGCAGAGGATTAACCTACTGTGCCACGGCGCCAGCCCCTACTCCTTCCATTTTTTAGGAATCTGCTTAGCTTTTTGTCACTGCTTTCCTGTGACTGTGCTCCATTTTTATTTGTTCATAAATTTGCATTCTTGGTCTATTACTGTAGAATACACAGAACTGCAAGTGGCCATCCTAGTTTTCATGCTACTTGCTACCTGATACTTCATTTTAATTGGTTCGCCATCACACAGCTAGAGTTTTTGTAGCTTTTGGTCAAAGGAATCTGATGGCATAGTTTAATGAGCCTGTAGATGATTGGTTTACCCAAAATTAGGTATTATTTGACTAGTTCTTTGTAGGATTAGTGGGTATGGCTGTAATTTTTCTAGGGCACTAGGGTGTAGACAAGGAAATAATAATTACTGTCATGACTGGAATATTAAAATTCCCTTTTTTCTAAATATTTAGAGTTGACTAGGTCTTGTGCTTTTTTTTTTTACTAGATTTGATTTATTTTCAAGTTTTTTTTTTTTTTTAAGATTTATTTATTTTTGTTTGAAAGTTACACAGAGGAGAGGCAGAGAGAGAGAGAGAGAGGTCTTCCATCCAATACTTCCCTTCCCAATTGGCTGTAACAGCCGGAGCTGCGCTCATCGGAAGCCAGGAGCCAGGAGCTTCTTCCAGGTTTCCCACGCATGTGCAGGGGCCCAAGGACTTGGGCCGTCTTCTATTGCTTTCCCAGGCCATAGCAGAGAGCTGGACTGGAAGAAGAGCAACCGGGACTAGAACTGGCACCAGTATGGGATGCCGGTGCCACAGGCAGAGGACTTTTTTTTTTTTTGGACAGGCATAATTAGACAGTGAGAGAGAGAGAGAAAGGTCTCCCTTCCGTTGGTTCACTCCCCAAATGGCTGCTATGGTTGGCGCGCTGCGCCGATCCAAACCCAGGAGCCACGTGCTTCCTCCTGGTCTCCCATGCAGGTGCAGGGCCCAAGCACTTGGGTCATCCTCACTGCACTCCCGGGCCACAGCAGAGAGCTGGACTGGAAGAGGAGCAACTGGGACAGAATCCGGCGCCCCATCTGGGACTAGAACCCAGGTGCTGGCACTGCAGGCGGAAGATTAGCCAAGTGAGCCACAGCGCCTGCCAAGGCAGAGCATTAACCAAGTGAGCCATGGTGCTGGCCCCAGAGTTTTATTTTTTGAAGACTTTTTGAGATATTGTCCGTACATTGTATAAAGTACAAACCATTGGCTCAGGTTAGATCAAGAGCCTAGGAGCCTTGTACTTTCTACTCTTCCCCTCTTTTTTTTCTCATCTACTTGAAAGGCAGATGGGGGGCACCTTCCATCTGCTGGTTCACTGTCTAGCTGCCAACAGTAGCTAGGGCTGTGCCAGGCTGAAGCCTAGAGCCTGGAGCTCTTTCTGGGTCTCTCATGTGGGTGGTGGAGGCCAAGCACTTGAGCCATCATCCTGTTCCTCCCAGGGTGCATTAGCGGGGATCTAGTTGGAAATGGAGTAGTCAGGACTTGAAGTGGCACTCTGCTGTGTATTACGAACATTTCAAGCAGCAGCTCAACCCACTGTACCACAACATAAACCTTGATTGTCTTTAATTTTTAACTCATTTTTGTTTCATCCAAAAAAGGATTATTCTCTAGAAGTACCTTTTAAAGGATTTTTTAAAAAAATGTTTAACCAAATAAATCACTCTTTTAGTAAAAATGCCTTGAGATTATAGTTTAGGAAAAAATAGGGCTCAGTAATAGGACTTAATAAACTGAACTTCTGTATTATTTTTAAAGATTTATATATTTGAAAGGCAGAATGATAGAGATCTTCTCTTTGCGTGTTCACTCAAGAAATGGCCATAACAGCCAGGGCTGGGCTAGGCCAAAGCCAGGAGCCTGGAACTCCATCTGGGTCTCCCATATGGGTGGGGCAGGAACTCAAATACTTGATCCATTATCTACTGCTTCTCAGGAGCATTAGCAGGGAACAGGGTCAGAAGAACAGTCAGGACTATTTCAAGTGGTGGCTTAATCTGCTGTGCCCCAGCCTTCTGTGCGCTTCTCTCCCCATTTTATAACCACTTTATTGAGATATTACTGATATATAAATAGCTAAATATGTTTAAAGTATACATCTTGTTAATTTGAGGATAAATATATATTCATGAGACTATTACCACCATCAAAGCATAAAACTACCCATCACACATCAGTTTCTCTGCTACCTTTATTATTATAGTTATCTCTTGTTACCTATTAGGAGAACTGATTCCATGATTCATTGTGAATGCCATATTTCCTGGATGCTCATATTCCTTGTATGAAATGCATAGTACTTGCATGTAGCCTCTATATATCCTTCCATATGCTTTAAATCATTTGTAGATTATTTATAGTACCTGATATATTACAAATGTTATGTTATATTGTTTAGGGAATGACAAGAAAAGCATACGTGTTTAATAGAGACATCATTTTTTCTCCCAAATAGTTTTAGTCTTTTGTTGAATCCACTGATGTGAAATTCATGGTTATGAAGAGCCAACTGTATTGTGTGGTTTTTCTTTTTTCCTTTTTTTTTTTTTCTCCCCTTTTAAGATTTATTTATTTATTTGAAAGAGCAGCAAAGAGAAGGGAGAGAGAGATCTTCATCTTCTGTTTCACTGTCCAAATGGCTACAATGGCTGGGCCAGGGACACACCACTGGACACTATACTGTTTCTTTCTTTTATTCTTTTTCTCTTTTGGCTTAAAAATGCTTAACTGAAATCTACCTTTTTAGTAATTTTAAGTATGAAAATATGGTACAGTATTTTTTTTTTGTTTTAAGATTTATTTTATTTAGGGAATGACAGGAGTTATAGAGAGAGGTAGAGAATTTGAGTTATAGAGAGAGGTAGAGACAGAAGTCTTCCTTCCACTGGTTGACTCCCCAATGGCCGTGATGACTGGAGCAGAGCTGATCTGAAGCCAGGAGCCAGGATCTTCTGGGTCTCCCACATGAGTACAGGGGCCCAAGGACTTGAGCCATCCTCTGCTGCTTTCCCAGGCGCATTAGCAGAGAGCTGGATCAGAAGTGGAGCAGCCAGGACTTGAACAGCGCCCATATGGGATGCCAGTGGTGCAGGCCAGGGCTTTAACCTGCCTGAGCCACAGTGCTGGTCCCCACAGTACAGTATTGTTAGCTGTAGGTGCTGTACTGTGTAGTAGATACCAGAACTTACTTTGTATTACTGAAACTTTGTCACCTCCTTTTAAGCTAAGCTAACCAGTTTGTGACCAGTTGGCTAATTTCTAGAGAGGTTAATTCTGCTCTTGTTTCATTTTCCTGTGGAGTGATAGAAAAAGGCATGTTGTTTTAAAATGTTTTTAAAATTGATCTGTAATTGCTTTGGAGAAAAGTCATCATCTTTCTAATCATTATTCTATTTGTAATGTATCATCCCCCCCAAGATTTATTTATTTATCACATTTTATTTTCATTTAATTGAAAGGCAGAGAGATTGATTTTTTTTTAAAAGATTTATTTATTTATGTATTTGAAAGCAGAGTTACAGAGAGGCAGAGGAAGAGAGAAGTCTATCTGCTGGTTCACTCCTCAAGTGGCCACAACAGCTGGAGCTGGGCTAATCCAAAACCAGGAGCCAGGAGCCTTTTTCGGGTCTCTCATGTAGGTGCAGGGGCCCAAGGACTCGGGCCATCTTCCACTGCTTTCCCAGGCCATAGCTGAGAGCTGGATTGGAAGTGGGGCAGCTGGGAGTTGAACCAGCGCCCATATGGGATGCCGGCACTACAGGCTGTGGCTATACCTGCAGTGCCGGCCCTGAGATTGATTCTCTGTCCACCAGTTCACCCCCCAACTGCCCACAACAACCAGGGTGGGTCAGGAGGAAGCTAAGAGCCAGTAACTCAACTCCATGTGGGTCTACCATGTGAGCGGCAGGGGCTCAAGCACTTGAGATAATGATCTGCTACCACCCAGAATGAAATAGCAGGAAGCTCTTTTAGAAGCCAGGTAGCTGGGATGTGAATTGGCACTCCAGTATGGGATGCTGGTGTACCAAGCAGTTGCTTAACCCTTTGAGCCTCAATGCCTACCTCCTCCCACCTCCCCAAATAAATTATTTATTTTTCATTCTATTTGAAAGGGAGAGAGGTAGAGACAGAGATCTTCCATCTGCTAGTTTATTCCTCAAATGCTTGCAGTGGCTGGGGCCAGGCCAGGCCACAGCCAGGAGTCTGTAACTCAGTTCAGGCTTCCCATATGGGTGGCAGGAATGCAACTACTTGAGCTATCACCTGCTACCTCCCAGGGTGTGCATTAGCAGGAAGTTGGAATGGGAAGTGGAGGCAGGGCTGGAACCCAGGAGGGGTTACAGATGGGATACAGTGTCCCAGGTGGGCCAGGCCAAAGTGTGGAGCCAGAAACTCCTTCCACAGGAAACTGGATTGAATTGTGGGATAACTGGGACTCGAACTAGGCACCGTAGTGTGGAATGTGGGTTTCCCAAGTGGAAGCTTAAACCTCCATGCCCCAATGCCAACCCATCCCTAGGTGACATCTTTTTTTTTTTAAAAGATTTATTTATTTGAATGACAGAGGGACAAAACATCTTCCATGTTCTGGTTTGCTCCCTATGTAGCTGCAATAGCCGGATAGGAGTCAGGCTGCAGTCAGAAGCTAGGAACTTCACCCAGGTTTGCATGTGGGTGTCAGGAATTCCAGTACTTGAGCCATCATCTGCTGGGAAGCAGAGTAGCCAGGACTGGAACTGGCACTCTGATATGGGATGCAAGTATCCCATGTGACATCTTACCATTCCACCAAACTTTATCTTTTGTTTTCGACATTCCTTGGTATGATTTTCTACACATTTACCCGTATAGGGCTTAGCTAAATTTCTTGGATCTACAAGTTGATATTCTCAGCCATTATCTTTTCTCATATTTTTTCTGCCCCATTCTTTACTCTTTTCTCCTTTTGAGATTCCGGTCACATATAGTAGGCTGTTTGATATTGTTCCAGAAATCTCCTACTTCTGTTCCAATTTTTTTTTTTTTTTTTTAAAAGACAGAGTTACAAAGAGATAGAGATAGAGAGAGGTCTTCCATCTGCTGGTTCACTCCCCAGATGGCCTCAATGGCTGGAACTGAGCCAATCCAAAGCCAGGAGCCAGGAGCTTCTTCCAAGTCTGGCACGTCGGTACAGGGGCCCAAGCACTTGGGGCATCTTTTACTGCTTTCCCAGGCCATAGCAGAGAGCTGGATCAGAAGTGGAGCAGCCGGGACTAGAACCGGTATCCATATGGGATGCTGGCGCTTCAGGCCAGGGCTTTAACCTGCTGTGCCACAGTGCCAGCCCTGTCTGATGCAATTAAAAAAATTTTTTTTCTCTTTCTGTTTCAGTTTAATTTTTCCACCTAATTTCATGTTCTTAAGAGTATTTCCTCTGCTCAGCCTTGTCTTCAGATTAGCATAGACTGGCTTATTAGTCATCAAAATTTTTCTTCTGTGTTAATGCGTTTTTCACTTCCAACCTTTCCATTTATCTCTTTGTATTCCTATCTCTGCTGAAATTCCCCATCTGTTCACAAATCTATCTTTTCATTAGATTATTTAGCAAATTTATGAAATTTAATAAATTTATGACAGCTGTCTTGTCTGATAATTACAGTATCTTGGCAATCGCTTGGTTTGGGTCTGGTGGCTCTTCTCTTGATGATGGATTGCATTTTTTTGATTTGTGTATCTTACACTTTTTTATTGAATGCCACACATTGTATATCAAAAAGCTGATTTTGTGGGTTGTTAGTCTGTGAGTAACATTTTCTTTTGACTTCATATCTTAGGACAGATGTTTATATATTTGTAATTTTTCAGAGTGTTACCTGACTTGTGGCTTTAAGACAGTGATTAACAATCATAGAATTGCATCTATTCTGCTAATTTTAAGTTTGATCTTCTTCTTTTTTTTTTTTTTACCCTAAAAACCTCAATTTTGAATCACCTTAAACCTGAAATAAACATAATCCAGTTGCTTCCTCTATTAGGACTTTCTCCCTCTACCTGGGATTAATTGTACCGCCACCCCCCCCACCCCCCCGGAAAACAGGCAGGGTCTCAGGATCGTAAACATACCAGCAATTTAGAAAGAAATCAAGCAGGGTGACATCTTCCCAGAATTTATCCTGAGTCATTATAAATTATACATTCGGCCATTCTCTTTCACTGTGGCTTGAGCCAGTGTGATGTGTGCAGAACTTCAGGTCAAGGCCAGAGTCATCAGAGCTGCACTTAACTGTCTTTTTTTCTAAATGGAACTTGGGAAAATGGGCTCATTTTACAGAAATTTCAGGTACAGTGACTGAAACTAAAAAGTATTTGGGGTGAATCAGAAAAGCTACAGTGCTTAATTTTCTGGACCATGTGGTTAATTGAATTTGTTTAAAAAATGATAAGAGAAACAAGTTGATATCTTTTTTTTTTTTTTAAGATTTATTTATTTATTTGAAAGGTAGAAAGAGAGAGAGGTCTTCCATCTGCTGGTTCACTCTGCAAATGGCCACAATGGCTGGAGCTGGGCAGATCCAAAATCAGGAGTCAGGAGCTTCTTCCTGGTCTCCCACGCGGGTGCCAGAGCCCAAGGACTTAAGCCATCTTATTGCTTTCCCAGGCCATAGCAGAGAGCTGGATTGAAGTGGATCAGCTGGGACTCAAACCAGTGCTCATATGAGATGCTGAGGTTGAAGGTGGCAGCTTTACCAGCAATGCCTGCTTGCATCTCTTTGAATACCTTTTTGTCCTAACTCCCCATCTCCTCCCAGTAATCACACAATTGTGTGCTCATTCTCTGTTAACAGAGCTTTAAAGATTTAAGACCGTGGAAGCTTAGGGATGTACTAAATCACCTTTTCATTAACTTTGTTAGTGAAAGGTAGCTGCTTTTTTGGAGTAGGTACTTGTAGTTGGTGCTAATGAAAGGAAGAAAGCAGTTATTTAAAGTTGTTTTACTTGATCTTGTCTGTTCCTAAGCCAAAAGTCTGTGTGTATCACACTGTCATAGTTCCTAACTGAAAGGCAAGAGAACCAAACAACTTTCATGAAGGATATGCTCATTTGTCTTAGATATCTTTATCATACTACTTTCGTGGATAGTACCCCTCTCAACAACCTCACTGATCTGCAACAAAACTGTTCTTTTAAGGAAAATTAAGTAGTAGTAATGTGGATAGGTTTTTTTATATTTTTGTGTCATATGTGTTTATTAGTGTTACAGAATGGATTTTTCTAATGTGTATCATATAATTAGCTCATTTAAAGAGTGTTTTTATTAAAAGGTTTTAATTTTGTGATTGTTAACTATAAATCTTTCTACTAAATCTTGGATAATGCTCAAATTCCAGTTTTGCTTCTATTTTATAAGGGCACTAGCCAAAATAGGAGTTTTTTTTTTCAGTAATATTTGAGCATTTATTTTCATAGAAAATGGGCAAAAATTCTTTAAAAAGAACTTTCCTTTAATCATTTTAGTATTTTGTAAGTGCCAGAGGATCTGTTATAACCAAAAGTTTTGTTGGCAAGCTCCAATAGCTCCTGGTATTTCTCTCTAGGCACTAGGCACAGTTGTGTGCCTTTGTCCAGTATCTTAGACATGTGCTTATATTTCATAGGAGTGCCTTGTTAAAACATTTTCATGATTAGCTTTGCCATTTTTAGTAAATTTTTTTTTAAAGATTTGTTTATTTGAAAGGCAGAGTTACAACGGCAGAGGCAGAGAGAGAGAGAGAGAAAGAGAAAGAGGTCTTCCATCTGCTGGTTCACTCCCCAAATGACCACAAGGGTTGGAGCTGTGCTGACTTGAAGCCAGGAGCCAGGAGCTTCTTCCAGGTCTCCCACGCAGGTGCAGGGGTTCAGGGACTTGGACCATATTTCTTTTTTTTTAAAGATTTATTTTATTTATTTCAAAGAGTTAGAGAAGGAAGGCAGAGAGAGGAGGGCCATCTTTCACTGCTTTCCCTGGGCCATAGCAGAGAGCTGGATTGGAAACGGAGCAGCTGGGACTTGAACCGGCATCCATATGGGAATGCCAGCAATGCAGGTGTGGCTTTACCTGCTACACCACAGCACCATCCCCAAGTAAATAATTTTGAATTTTAGTTAAGTATTAATTAAATATAAGTTGGAGTAGAGGTGCGAGTTGAATACAGAAGGAGCATAGAATTGTGTATTTGTTATTCATTGACGAACAAATCTTAAGACATCATGCTGAGTTGGGAGATACAGATTGAAACATTAAGGGATGCTCAAATTCTGGCTCAGTCTGTAGGCAGGGGTGAGAAACCTTTTTCTGCCAAGGTCCATTCAGATATTTATAACATTATTTGTGGGCTGTACAAAATTACCAACTGAAAAACTAGGCTGCTATAGTTGTATTGAATTTTGAACCTAGCCTGTGGTTGCGTTGGCAGGACCAGTCTAAATGATTTTGCAGGCTGTGTCACAGATGTTCCCCTCCTCTGCCCTAGGTGAAGACAAGGAAAGAAACTGTCACGTTGCGTCCTACTAAGTTTTCAGGTGGTGGTGTGTGCTAGGTGTTTCATTTGTTCCTCCTCTTTTTTTTTTTTTTTTTTTAAGATTTATTTATGTATTTGACAGGCAGAATTACAGAGAAAGAAGAGAGAGAGAGAGAGAGATCTGGCCAGAGAGAGAGAGAGAGAAAGAGAGAGATCTGGCCAGAGAGAGAGAGAGATCTGGCCAGCCTGAAGACCAGGTCTCCTATGTGGGTGGCAGGGGCCCACGTACTTGGGCCATATTCTGCTACTTTACCAGGTGCATTAGCAGGCGTTAGAATGGAAATGGAGCAGCTAGGACACAAACCCATGCCCACGTGAGACATGAGACTTGGCGTTGTAGTTGGTGGCTTAACCTACAATGCTGGCCCCTTGAGTTTATTCTATTTATTTATTTTTTATTTATTTGACAGGTAGAGTTTTAGACAATGAGATAGAGAGACAGAGAGAAAGGTCCTCCCTCTGCTGGTTCACTCCCCAAGTGGCCGCCACGGCAGTCACTGTGCTGATCCAAAGCCAGGAGCCAGGTGCCGCCTCCTGGTCTCCCATGTGGGTGCAGGGCCCAAGCACTTGGTCCATCCTCCACTGTCCTCCTGGGCCACAGCAGAGAGCTGGACTGGAAGAGGAGCAACCAGGACTAGAATCCGGTGCTTACGTGGGATGCCGGTGCCACAGGCGTAGGATTAACCAAGTGAGCCACAGTGTCGGCCCCTTGAGTTTATTCTTAATGACTATAACTACCTAAGTAAGAATGGGTAAGATTGTGATAGGCTTTACCAGCTGAGAAAACACCACATATAAAAAGTATGACAACACTTGGAAAATTTCATAGGTTGTTAATAATTATGGTTATGCCCCAGAAAAATATGAACACAGTTGTGGATTTAATTTTTTTAACATTTTATTTATTTATTTGAGAGGCAGAGTTTCAGGGAGAGAGAGAGAGAAAGAGGTCTTTCATCTGCTGGTTCACTCCCCAAATGGCTACAACTGCCAGAGTTGGGCCGATTGGAAGCCAGGAGCTTCTTCCAGGTCTCCTACATGAGTACAGGGGCCCAAAGACTTGGGCCATCTTCTGCTGCTTTCCCAGGCCATAGCAGAGAGCTGGATCAGAAGTGGAGCAGCCGGGACTCAAACCAGCATATGGGATGCCAGCACTGCAGGCAGTGGCTTTACCTGCTACGCCACAGCACTGGCCCAAATTTAATTTTCTAGCTATGTGAAGTACAGATGTTATTTTAAGTCTGACGAGAGGTTAGTGAGTCCCCTTCCCCAAGGGTGAGAATGGTACCCTTCTTCCTGATGACGTGTTTCAGGTGTATCAAAAGAATACTAATTTCATGAAATTGGAATGATGACAAGATTACAGATATGTTTTTGACTTTGCTGAGGCTTCAGATCTAAACAGGTTTTGGAAGGAAAAAAGTTGTCTTCATGAAGAGCTGTAGTTGGTTGTAGTACGTCTGTACTTGCCCACAAAAATAAAATAGTGTGTGGCCCAGAAGAAAGCCTTATTTTTCTAGCTGTTGATATTGAAATAGTAAAATTTATTTTTATCAACTATGTTTCATGGTCCATGATGTTTCTCTTAGGAGAATTGACCTCCAGAACTTGTCAGAAAAGAAACCATAGCCCATTTAAGAGTATGTATCTAGTGAAAGTGACATACAAGAGGCAGTCTCCTTCTCTGACTCTGTGAGCTGATGATGATCATGTCTTAGTCTTTCTTTATTGTTCGGTTATGATAAGCAAAAACCCCTATTGTGGTTAAAGCAGTTCAGTTGTGTATAGCTTATGTCTCCTAATTACCCTATTCAGATTCCTGTGATTTACCTGGTTTTTCCTTTTTTCAGCAAATGCTGTGATGCTTAAATATTTCCATGTTGTTCTAGAATTTAGTGGTAGTATTGTTTTTAGATTTCGAGTAATTCTTTATATTAATTAAAATGATTCTTTATAAATAGAAAATTACTGATCAAGGATGTTCTTTTGTGGAAAGTCTATTATCAATTTAGTAATTTTTTTAAATGTCTAATATGTGCTAGTCAAGATTACAGATTTTGCGAATGTACCATTGATTAAGGTAGACTTAAAGGCTTATCTGAGAGGAACTTAAATTCCACTGGGAAAGGTAAACAGTAAACCTGATGATCCCTCAAAGTTTATGGGAAAATGCAGCCAAAGATAAAATTTTGGTGCAAAAATTTTGAAATCCATGCACATTTTTCATGAACTTTTCAAAGACCCATAGTATGTATGAATTACAAAAATTTTTGCATCTAAAAAACCTTATCTTTTAATTGCATTTTCCATGAACTTTTTGAAATTGTGTAATTTAAAAAAAAATCAGTTGTCTGTGTTAGCAGATGATAACTGCTATGGGGAGAAGATAGATAGT